>NW_023604861.1:56077537-56452972 GCF_014898055.3 Talpa occidentalis | reverse complement strand
ACATATGCACAGTCCCACAGACACACACACACACATTATATACATGCAAACCAGAGTTAAAATCCTTTAAGAAACGAAAATCTTCTATAGCACATGTGTCCACCTTCACATGCTCCTATTGGGAGAAATAAAGTACTATACAAATGTGCCTGCACAGTGAAATGACCAACCTTTAAAAGGCTATTATTGGTGTCTTTCAAAGGCCAATCTTTTTTTTTTGTGTGTGTGTGTAGAAGAAGTGGAGTGTAGGCCAGAGGTACTGGGGGTGAGAGGATTCATCAGAGACAGAGTGGGGAGCAGAACAGGCAGATTGACTGAAATACACTGCTGAGGGGAACAGCAGGTGACACAGGAGAGGTCTAATGTGCTATATGTGGTTTAGCTTCCTGTCCAGGTCATAGTGGTGATAATGCTGAGAATTAACCCCTAGACACCAGGGAGGTCAAAGGTCAATCTTTTAATAATAAAGAACTCTTGCTCTTTGTGGTGCTTTATAGTTTACAGGACAATTTCACATTTCTCATGTCATCAGCCCAGGAATCAAATGGCTGAGGAGTAGCGATTACTTTCCTCCTTGTTTTAACACCTGAGAAAATGAAAGCTCAAGGAAGTCAAGTGCTTTGCTAAAGATTACACAGCAATTAAGTTTCAGAGTCAGGATAAAAATCATGGGCCATCCCCATCCAACCTTTCTATCACTTTGACTCTCTAATCTTGACTTAGAAAGACCAGTGGTTAATTGGCAGGTGACTCATCTATTTATAGGACAGAAGCCAGAGGCTGGTGTTTCAAAGTGTGGTCTGAGTACCAGCAGTGACACTGGAGTCTCCCGGGAGCCTTTCAGAACTGCCAAATCACAGGTCCAGTCCAGACATTCTGAATTAGTATCTGCATTTCATCAAGATCCCCCGGAGTGTTTCTTGTTCACAGGTGTTTCAGCCTCAGCCCTGCCACACCAGGAGTCCCTGGGTGCCAGGGCTGTATGAGCTGGGAAACTAGGAAGAAATTCCCATGCTCGGATCCGCTCTCCTCCCCCTCCTCCTTCCCCAGGCTCTGACTCTGATTATAAGACCAGGACATCGATTTGCTTTGCAAACTCCCCAGGTGGTTCTAAGGTAATAGCGGAGTTTAAGAGTTATTGAAATAGGTTGTCTCAAGGGTTTCTTCCCTTCTTTTGTGAGTCTGAGAGTTTTGTCTACATATAAGCAAGGGGGCTCTCTATGCTTTGCCCACACCCAGGTTTATGTTAGGCTTGTACCTTGTACACTTTTCCCTCCTTTCTGATCTTCCATCCTTTACGAATAAGCACTTCGTAGAGTGTCAGTCTCCTTATGTTGTTAGGGGTATTTTCTTCCCTTCTTCTGCCCTGGAAAAGGAATGAAATCATCGTGTCAGAGGCCCCAGGCATAAAGGCAGGCCCAGCTCAGAGTGACAGGCTCCCCTCACTAGAGTGGTGATGCACCAGCTCCTGTGGGGAGTGCTGAGTCCCTGGGCTAAGCAGGAGGGACTCCACCATTCACCATTCAGGTGAAGCTCTCAATGTTCCCCAAGACGGGCAGAGAATTCAGCATATTGCAACCCCCCAGAGTGTCCAGGAGTAAGTTCCAGGTACAATCTGGATCCCAGGAGGAGCATGGCTGTTTCTGAGACTCTGAGAGCCCCCAAGATATTATGATGGTCATTGCACCTCTTTGGGAAAAACAAAACTACGAAAATGCCAATACTGAAGCAAAACCCTCATTTTCGTGTGTACAGAGTCATGCTGTAAGATTTGGGAATGTTTCATTCGCCTGTTGAGCCATCTGCTTGAGATATCAAGAGAGAAAATTCATTAGGGAGAGATTAGGCCCAGGTCAGGAGAGGACAGCAGAGCCCTGGAGCCGGCCCCCGTGTGTGTCCCGGATTTTACCGCTTCTTAGACATGCAGGGGCGCTGCAGGCAGCAGGACCCATGGTGGCTCGCTGGGTTTTGCAAAACAACCTAGAAGTTGACAGACGTTTCTCACAGAGCCTTGGCCTACTGGTGTGAAGGCCAGCCGGGGCACTTGGATCTCCACGTGACATCTGTGCTTGTCATCCTCACACTGGGCATGCGAGGACGTGTGTGTTGTCTGGGTGCCACACACAGAAAGTGGGCAGCTGTTGCTCTCCCTGGCTGGCGGACTGTGCCTGTCACGTCCCTCTTTGCTAACTGCCTTGCAAAGGCAGTTCTTCTGCCCTCTCAGCTTCATGGCTTAGCAGTTGCATGGCTAATTATTTTATTTTCGTCTCTCAAAATTTGGATCCCTCTCATCACTTTCTTCCTGTCTCTTCCTGGCCCATCTACTCAATTCTCGTAAACTGAGAACTGATCTTGGGCTGGAGGCAGAAGAGCTTGGGCTTATGATGGTGGCATCTTTGAACATACCCTTGTCATGTGAATCGGTCGTCCTGTGACCCCCCACACACAACAGGCCAATATCGTGATGATGCCTCTGTCTACTGAGAGGCTCAAGCAGGGCAATATCGTGTTCTCCTGGACATTGATTGGCAGGATGGGGGCATTGTGGTTGCATAGGCCCCTGGGTACAAAGCCAGTGGTTCTCCGTCCCCTGGGATGTCTTCAAAACACACCAATCTCTGGGGCCCACTCCAGGATTCTGACCTAACTGGGCTGCGGTGATGCTTTTTCTCCCCACCTGGTTGTCGCTGGGGAAGAGTGTCACCTCTGTTTTGCTTTCCTTGGGTAAGAGCTTACATGGGGTCAAATCACCAAATCCCTACTTTCGAGATGGTGAATATGGCATTTCCTAAGTTTGAATTCTGCAGTCCATATAAAGTAACATGGGATCTCTCATATCTGCTGATCGAGTGTGGGAAGGCCAATGTGAATGACAGTGTAGGAAAAGTGCAATTTTGCAGCTGCCTGGCACATACCGTGGCTTATTAACTGCTAACTAAGTGTTGCCCCATAGTGCTCCCGGAGGAGCTGGCTGTAATGAAGAAGATGTAGGAATCGGCTCATTTGTAATTACACATTCGTGCACTAAAGTGCTGCTCACACCTACCGCCTGCAGTAAGGCCCCTGTGCCAGGGGGCAGACTTTCTGTTTCTTATTCAATTACATTGTGTCCATAGCCTAATCACTTTTAGATTTACCCTAATATTTTTTTTCCGGGGGTCACCTCTAGATTGGGTATCATTTGCATATCTGAGGAGAATGGGTACTGCTGCACCCACATGGACGCAGCTGGGCTGATTCGCTGTTGGGAGAGGAGGAGCCGCTTCCAGCTGTTCCCACCAAACTGGGCTCCTAAGACAGATCAACACAGCTGTCCCCCTGCTTGAGGTGGAAATCACAGATGCTCTTGAATCAAGAATGTGCCTTTTGACATCATCTCCATTGAAGCAACACATCATGAGGGAAAGATGTTTACAAGGGGACCCTGTGCCATCAGGGTGATCCCTGCTGGGGGGGCTTCCCCTCCAGGGAGTAGGCCTATCAGGGCTGCCAGGTCTGAGTGCTACTTAGCCTCAGTGGATGGAACTTCTGTGATGCTTAAAAAGCTCTGCAATGTCCACTTCAGTGGTCACTGGTCATATGTGATTCCTGCGCATGCCACGTTGAGTGGAGTGGAATGAATTTTGAAGATTGTTTACTTCCGGTAAGTTTACATTTAAATGTAAGTGGCATTAGTAGTAGCCCCTGTGCTGTATCCATAGCACTGGATCCATAGTCAGGCAAATAGTCAGGTCCATAGTCAGGTCCATAGTCAGGCAAAAGGTGGATTTGGAAGTGAGCCGCGCTCAGGCAAGGATGTGAAGACTCTGCCTGAGAAGACTTACTCGCCTCCCGCTGATGCTTGCAGGTAGGAATACTGCCGGCTCAGTGCTGAGACATTCTGATTTTTCAAGAGAAGATCACAATCCAGGTTTTTATTTGAAATTTAAGTTTTAAATGTTGAAAAATACTCAAAAAAATTTTAAAGAACATGTAGGCTTTCTTCTAGTATAACTCCTTCATTTTACAAATGAAAAAAATAGACTCAGAGAAAGGAAATGTGCCCCCCACTCTAAGGCCACACAGAAAGCGGGTTGATGGCTGCCCTGGTCCATATTTCCAGTTTTCTTTCTCATCTCTAATCAGTGCCCATCCTGATTCCATACATTCTTGTCCTACATAACACCTGCTTCATAACCCAGACATTTGCATTTTGTCAGCATGAACTGTGAGTTAGTTCCCTCCTCTTTTTCTTCCGGGCAGCAAGAATCTTTCCCAAGCATCTGAAATGCCTTTGTGGTGAAGAGGGAATTTTTGCCTCTTGGACATAGGGGACTGTTATTAATCTGTCTATAAATTTCTTTGAAGTTTCATTCTTTAGCTTGAAAAAAACTCATGCAAACTTAGTAGCTGTTTCCTTAATAAATTTGTGTTTATTTAATATTAAGACAAAATCCTCCTTTATATCTTCAAGAGAAATTAAAGTTTCAAGGAGAAGCAACAGTTTTATGTAGTGTTTTCACAAATCATCTGGCCCATAGCTCAGGTCATTGGGTACCCCATATTCCAGTTTGAAAAGTGCTAATATGTGGAGAACAGTTTTCATGGTCAGTTCAAATTTCTCCATTATAACAGCTGGCCACATATAATGTGTAGATAAGAGACTTCTTATTTGGGGATATCAGAATTTCTAGTTTTTTCTAGGAAAATGTGAGTAGCTGGGAGGCATGAAACTTGATCCTGTCACCTTATCATTGAATTTCAGATACTTCAAAGGCATAAATGGTAAATAGGATCTGGTAAAGCTGGGAATATAAACAGGAGCAGAAAGATCAATCCAAGGTCACTGGCTACTTGAATGCCATTGTCTTCCAGACTGCATTTGTCTTCAAAAGGAAAGACACATGAGAAGTCAGGGAAGTGATGAGGAAGGAAACGAAGTGGGGGAGAGAGTAACAATGGTCTCAACTCAGCCTCCCAAAGCATATTCTTAACGCAAACCCATGTGGGAATGCCATGTGGGTATTCCAGTTCCTTGATGTTTATAAAAGTTGGAGAGGATGCTTTCACAGAGAAGCCACGAGCCACCAGTCCTGCATTGTTTTTATGGCTCTCATTTTCTGTGTTTCAGCGTTAAAGCCTTTCCTCAAAGTCTTGTCAGTTGAGAATGTACAGGAAAATTCCAGTATCCTGACATTAAGTTTGTGGCTAGTCACTTCACAAAGTTAATAGAAGAGCAAGGGAAAGACATCTGAGCATCTTTTAATTAGACAACAGGTTTTGCAGATTTACTGTCGTTGTCCATAGTGACAAAGGTGGAAAGCAGAGCATTGTGGGCTCTCATGAGTACCATTGGTCTTACAATGAACTCTGGCTGTCTGGACAAATCCTTAGATCTTGTCAATCTCCTTCCTATGCTTTTTGTTTGTTTTAAATATTGAATTCACCAGAAGAAGACATGCATAATTTCAGCCATCATGCCTCCAATACTTACCTCCCCCAAACATTCCCCCATATTCTTCAGCATACTAGATACATATCATATCATATCATAAACTTAAAAAACTGATATATCATACTGACATATCATAAACTTAAAAAAAAATCTGACATATCATAAACTTAAAAAAAATTTAATAAGCACTTTATCATCTTTTCTCCCAACCCTGCTCTCTCTATATATCCTCTAATTTTCTCTCTATGACAGGAAAAAATGGCTGACTTAGTTTCTCAAGTTAGATGACTCTCATTATCTTTGATTTCTCTTCTCCTCCCATATTGAACTAGCTATCTATCTGTTCAAATTTCTGCTCATATATTTGGCAGTATTCTCATTGGTCTGACTTTGATTCATTTCATTACTATGCCTTGTTGAAACTATCACTATGGCCTCTAAAACTACTTTTCCCCTGACCTTTAGTCTCATATGTTTCAGGAAAAACTTTATTACTGCTCTCTTGAAATCACCGTGCCCTCCTGCTTCAAACCCCTGTTGATTCCTATTTCCAGGATAAGGTTGTAAGATTTGTCCCAAACAGACCCCAGTTTAATTCTTCAACTTAAGCTTTTTTTCAGTTGTCACCTACTTGACAGATCCTGTAGAGCTACTGACTAGTCCTCAGTTCTGGCACACGCTCTCTGGAATGCTCTTTCTTTCTTTTTATTTCTTCATCTTTCAGATTCAATTTCAAATGCCAGTTTCTTTCTACATTTTCTACAACTCTTCTATTAAGGATTAACTATTCTGACTTGTATTTTCCAATTCTTTGCCCAAGGATCTTTAACCACTGTTATGCTTGGCTATTTATTGCTTTACAACTTCTCTGTATTCTCCATTAGATGATGGACTTGATGATTATCCTAAACACACATGCCTTGTTCATCTTTGTGTCCCCACAGCCTGACATAGTACCTAGCAAGGGTAGATGCTCTGTAAACCTTTGTCCAAACACTTATCTTACTAATCCCAGTGACCAACTGTAAACTTCTTAAGAAGAGGGGCCACTTCTCCTACACCTCTCCTACCCATCATATGCTACTGCTCTCTAAATCCTTATGGACTCAATGAGTTAGATAGTCTCCAAAAAGAATTATAGTGATAATTAATATCTCTCTGTCCCCCAGATTGGAAAGTCACAAGTCAATGTCGGGAGGGAACTAAGACTTCTGAAGGCTAACACCTCATCATGCAGCCATGATTTTTGAGTTCATTTAACTTCTGCCCAGAAATTATATTAAGAATGGTAGCTGCAACTATTTACTGAGGCTTGCAATGTGTCAAATTTAGCATTAAAAATGATCTCATCCAATTAGCATTCTTTAAAACGCAACTATGATCGAACTAAGGACTATCATCAGAAAAACCTTGGAATTTATTTAAAATTACCTTGTGCTCATCTGAAAGACTCAAATTATTGTTTAAGCTCTTCAGACATTACACCACTAATCCTTTTCTAATGATCTCATCTTAAGAAATAGAACCTGCAGGAGGAATGTTGAGCCTCTCCCCATAACAACATAATGAGCAGATTTGGGTATTTACATAAAAACTCGGAATGATTTCAGAGCATTTTAGACAAAATATACCGCCACTTAGATTGCTGTCATTGCAGTTATCTCATCACTCTTAGAAATAAAATCAAGATGAAAATGGAAAAGTTAAGGTCTGGGAGTTTTTGGATCCATTGCATTTGGTTTAGCGACTTAAATGCTGTGAGGAAAGTGGCATGATTATGAAACTAGGTTCACAGAAATTGCAACCACTGAAGCTTTGAGCAAAATATTAAAATCTGATCAGAAGCAGAAGCAAGAAGTTTCCAGAAATCTGTTTGAAAATGGCTACAATTTAACAGTCATGGAAGGGAAAACTGATGCTTCTAGTGTTGAGACAACTTACCAAGTTATCTCTGTGTGACTTGTGCTATTTTTATTTAGTTTTACTTCTATCTCTATTTTTTAAACTTCACCCATTGGACACATTTATTACTTTGTGAGCTAAAATATTTGTCCTACTTGTTATTTTCTTTACTTCTCATTTCTCCTTGATAATCATCTAATTTCCTTCTGAAATTCATTCTTTCTTTCTGAAATTTCTGAAATTCCTTTCTGAAATTCCTTTTGAAATTCATCCTTTCTTCTTTCTGAAATTCATCCTTTAGAAATTCCTTTATTGAGTGTTTGTTAGTAGTAATGTCTGGTTTTTCTGAGTTGAAATTATGTTAATTTCATCCTATTTGAAAGATAGTTGTACAGTATAGTCAATGATTTTCTCTCTATTGTTGTTGAGTTTTTGAGTCATCTGTTGGACTAATCTTTGTTGGGTGTCTTTTTCTCTAGATGCTAACTCTGTCAATCTGTGGTCTCAGTTTGATGTGTCTTGGAGGGCTGTTGTTCATACAATTCAGGATTCAGCGGATTATTGTTACTCTAAAGCTTTGGAAAGTTCTCACCCATGATTTCTTTGAGCAGTTCCCCTTAACCATTCCCTTCAGTGCTCCCTTTAGATATAAGTAGAACTTTCTCCTCCACCTTTTTGCCCTTTAACCTCTCTTTCACATTGCTCATCATAAAGTGGCATCCTCCTGCCACTTTATACTACATTTTTGGTATTTTTTTTTCAGCTTAATCTTTGAATTCATTAATTTTACTTTAGTTTTTGTTTCTCAATTTTCTACTTGACTTTTTTTTTTTTAAGATATACTTTATTTATTTATGCATACAAGAGCTGGAGTATAGGCCAGAGATGTGGGGGGTGAGAGGATTCATCAGAGACAGAGTGGGGTGCAGAACAGGCAGATTGACTGAAATACACTGCTGAGGGGAGCAGTAGGGTGAGACAGGAGAGGTCTGCTGTGCTATGTGGGTTCCTCTCTGGTCAGGGATCGAACTTGCTACCATGGCTGCCAATAAGTTCAGTGCTAAGACTTAACCCCTGTGCCACCAGGGAAGACCTTCTCCTTGACCTTTTTGATTAAAATCTGTGTGAATATACTTGACAATCTCTTATTTCTTTGCCAATTTTTGGATACCATCTTTCTTTTTGTGTGTGTGCTAAAAAACATCATATGAGATCTACTCTCTCAACAAATTTTGAAGTGTACAGCCTAGTGTAATTAAGCACAATGTTATAGAGCAGATCATTAGGTTTTTTCATCTTAATTTCTTTCATTTTTAAAAATGTCAAGCAAACATTTTATATTCTTATCTCGTAATCCTACTAACTTTATTTTACAATCTTATTTTGTAAGTTGTTTATATCCATCCTTTTCATAGTGCCTTGTATCTCTTTGTGTTGAGAGGTCTCTCTTTCACTCTGTGTATCAATATTTTCTTAGAACTTTACTACAGGAATTCTTTGAGACCGGGTTGAAGTCTATTCCTCTTGAACTAAATTTGTGACTTACATTTGTAGAATGAATTCTAGCACCAAACCATTTTGAGTATAGTTTAGGGCTGGACATTCTCAGAGGAGGCTTTTTTTTTTTTTTTTTAATAATAAATTTTATTTTTATATCCCCATACAATTGCAGCCCCCCCATTCTGACCCCAATCCCTCCCCTCCCACCCGCCCCCCTAAAAGTGTCTCTGGTTCGTAGTTTTTGTTGATTTTGATTTTCACTTTCTTATACTTACTCGTTTTCCTGGTCCCTTATTTAAGTTTTCTAGATTCCTGCTATGAGTGAGACCATCCGGTATTTTTCTTTTTCTTTTTGGCTTATTTCGCTGAGCATGATCCCTTCCAGCGCCATCCATGTTGCTGCAAATTGCATGTGTTTATCTTTTTTGAATGCTGAGTAATATTCCATGGTATATATGTACCACATCTTCTGATCCAGTCATCTATTTTTGGGCATTTGGGTTGTTTCCAAGCTTAGCTATTGTAAACAGTGCTGCTATAAACATAGGGTGCAGGTGCTCTTTGGAATTGATGTTTCTGTGTCCTTTGGGTAAATACCTAGGAGTGGAATTGCTGGATCATATGGAAGCTCTATGTTAGTAGGTCCAGAAATCTCCACATAGCTCTCCACAGTGGTTGGACCAGTTTGCACTCCCACCAACAGTGCAGAAGAGTTCCTTTTTCTCCACACCCTCGCCAACATTTGTTGTTGCTAGTTTTTTTAATATGTGCCATTTCACTGGTGTAAGATGTATCTCATGGTAGTTTTGATTTGCATTTCCCTGATGACAAGTGATGTTGAACATTTTTCATATGCCTGTTGGCCATTTGCATTTCCTCTTCAGAGAAGTTTCTTTTTAGCTCTTCTGCCCATTTTTTGACTGGATTCTTTTCTTTGTTGTTGTTAAGTCTCATCAGCTCTTTGCAGATTTTTGTGATCAGTCCTTTATCAGTAGTGTTGGGTGCAAAAATGTTCTCCCAGTTGGTGGGGTTTCTCTTTGTTTTTGTTATTGTCTCTTTTGCTGTGCAGAAGCTCTTTAATTTGATGTAGTCCCAGCTGTTTATCTTCGCCTTCACTATCGCTGCTTTGGTGATGTGTCTGTAAAGATGTCTTGATGTGCAAATCACGTAGTGTTTCGCCTATATTTCCTTCTATATATTTTATGGTTTCAGGTCTTATGTCTAGTTCTTTAATCCATTTTGAGTTGATTTTTGTGTATGGTGTGAGGTAGTGGTCAAGCTTCATTCTTTTGCATGTAGCGACCCAGTTTTTCCCAGCACCATTTATTGAACAAACTTTCTTTGCTCCAATGCATAGTCTTTGCTCCTTTGTCAAAGATTAGTTGACCATAAATCTGTGGGTTTATTTCTGGATTTTCTATTCGATTCCATTGGTCTATGTGTCTGTTCTTGTTCCAATACCATGCAGTTTTGATGATTATGGCTTTGTAGTATAGTTTGAAGTCTGGGAGTGTGATGCCTCCATTCCCTTCTTTTTTTTTCAGGAGAGCTTTGGCTATTCGGGGTTTTTTGTGATTCCATATGAATTTCATCAATAATTGTTCTATTTCTTTGAAGAATGACATTGAAATTTTGATTGGAATAGCATTGAATCTGTATATTGCTTTTGGAAGGATGGCCATTTTAATAATGTTTATTCTTCCAATCCATGAGCAGGGGATGTCTTTCCATTTCTTTGTGTCTTCTTCTATTTCTTTTAACAGTGTTTTATAGTTTTCTTTGTATAGGTCCTTTACCTCTTTTGTTAGATTTATTCCAAATATTTGATTTTTTTTGTTTCAATAAAAAAAGGGATGGTTTTTTTGATTTCTTCTTCTTCAGATTTATTGTTTGTGTATAGGAAGGCTACTGACTTTTGCGTGTTGATTTTGTATCCTGCCACTTTACTGAACTGATTGATGAGTTGAATTAGTTTTTCTGTGGACTTTTTGGGGTTCTCTATGTATATTATCATATCATCTGCAAATAGTGATAGTTTGACTTCTTCTTTTCCTATTTGGATTCCTTGGATGTCTTTCTCTTGTCTTATTGCTCTGGCTAGGACTTCCATATTATATTGAAAAGCAGTGGTGAGAGTGACATCCTTGTCTTGTTCCAGATCTTAATGGAATTGCTTTCAGCTTTTCACCATTGAGAATGATACTGGCTGTTGGCTTGTCATAGATGGCCTTTATGATGTTGAGGTATGTTCTTGTATCCCAAGAATTTCAAGGGCTTTTATCATGAATGGGTGTTGCACTTTGTCGAAAGCTTTCTCAGCATCTATTGATATTATCATATGGTTTTTATATTTCTTTTTGTTGATGTGTTGGATAACGTTGATTGATTTTCGGATGTTAAACCATCCTTGTGTCCCTGGAATGAATCCTACTTGGTCGTGGTGAATTATCTTATGGATGCATTGTTGGATTCTGATAGCTAAAATTTTATTGAGGATTTTTGCATCAGTGTTCATTAGGGAGATTGGCCTGTAGTTTTCCTTTTTGTGTTGTCCTTGTTTGGTTTTGGTATTAGTGTAATGTTGGCTTCATAGAACGTGTTTGGTATTGTCCCTTCCTTCTCAATTTTTTGGAAGAGTTTGTGAAGGATAGGCACTAATTCGTCTCTGAATGTCTGGTAGAATTCATTTGTAAATCCATCAGGTCCCGGGCTTTTGTTTTTGGGGAGGTTTTTGATTACCATTTCAATTTCGCTGCTTGTAATTGGTCTGTTTAGGTGTTCTATTTCTTCTTTATCTAGCTTTGGGTGATTGTAGAGTTGTAGGAATTTGTCCAGCTCCTCTAGATTGTTAAACTTGTTTCCATATAACTGTTCATAGAAGTTACTGATTATTCTTTTGATTTCTCTGTGTCCGTTGTGATTTCTCCTCTTTCATTGATGATCCTGTTTATTTGTGCTTTCTCCTTTTTTCCTTTGTGAGCCTGGCTAGGGGTTTGTCTATTTTATTGATTTTTCAAAGAACCAGCTCTTGGTTTCATTGATCTTTTGGATTGTTTTTTTAGTTTCAATTTCATTTATTTCTGCTTTTGTTTTTATTATTTCTTTTCTTCTACTGGTTTTGGGTTTTTTTTGTTGTTCTTTTTCTAGATCTTTGAGCTTCGAGATTAGGTTGTTTCTTTGAGTTCTTTCTTGTTTCTTGATGTGAGCTTCTATCGCTATATATTTTCCTCTTATTACTGCTTTTGCTGCATCCCATACATTTAGGATATTGGTGTCCTCCTTGTCGTTCATTCAAAGAATTTTTTGATTTCTTCTTTGATCTCCTCATTAGTCCAGTGGTCTTCCAGTAGTGTGGTTTTTAATCTCCATGAGGTAGGAAAGTTCCTTGCCTTCTTTTTATGGTTTATTTCTAGTTTGATGCCTTCATGGTCAGAAAAGATGGTTGATATGATTTCAATCTTGGTGTATCTGTTGATGTTTGTCTTGTGCCCCAGTATGTGATCGATCCTGAAGAATGTTCCGTGTGCGCTTGAGAAAAATGTGTACTCCGTTTTTTGGGGTTTAGTGTTCTATAGATGTCTGTTAAGCCAATTGCTCTAGGTCCTTATTTAGAGCTTTGGTTTCTTTACTTATTTTTTGTCTTGTTGATCTATCCATTGTTGATAGTGGTGTGTTGAAGTCTCCCACTACGTATGTTTTCTCTGATGTCTGTTTTCAGAGAGGATAACAGTTGTCTGATATATTTTGGTGCTCCTTCATTTGGTGAGTATATGTTAATGAGTGTTATTTCTTCTTGAAGTATTGTCCCCTTGATCATAATGTAGTGACCATTGGGGTCTCTTTTTATCTTTTTGAGTTTGAAATCTGTTTTATCTGATATAAGTATAGCTGTTCCTGCTTTCTTTTTTGGTCCATTTGCTTGTAGGATTGTTTTCCATCCTTTAACTTTGAGCCTATTTTTATCTTTGTAGCTAAATGTGTTCCTGGAGACAGCAAAAGGTTGGGTTTTGTTTCTATAATCCAGGCTGCAACTCTGTGTCTTTTTATTGAAGAGTTTAGTCCATTTACATTTAGAGTTAATATTGATATGTTAGCATCTGTATTTGCCATTGTGTTTGTCTTTCCTTTGATTTTATTTATTTATTCTTTTAATAACTTTTTTTATTTTTTTTGGCCTTCTTTCATTGTTATTCGTCCCTCTGAGGTTCTGGCTTTAGGACTCCTTGTAGTATTTTTTGGAGTGGGTTTAGTTGCAATGAAATTCCGGAGTTTCTGTTTGTCTGGGAAGGTCCATATTCTTTCTTCAAAGAGAAAGGAGAGCTTTGCGGGATAGAGAATTCTTGGTTGGCATCTGTTTTCTTGGAGTCTGTTGACTATGTCCCTCCATTCTCTCCTTGCCCGTAGTGTTCTTCGGAGAAGTCTGATGTCAGCCTGATTGGCTTTCCTTTGAATGTTATCTGTTTCTTCCCTCTTGCCAGCTTCATTATTTTTTCCTTGTCCTGGATTCTTGGAGCTTTACTATTATGTGTCTTGCTGTATTTTTCCTTTTGTCGTGGAAGTTTGGTGTTCTTCTTGCTTCTTGTATATCAATTTTCAGCTCCTTCTTCACATTTGGGAAGTTCTCTTCAATTATCTCTTTGAATATTTTCTCTGTTCCTACATCTCTCTCCTCTCTTTCTGGTATTCCTATAACTCTTATATTTCCTTTCCTCATGGAGTCAGATAGTTCCCGAAGTCTTTCTTCGTTCTTTTTCCTTCGTACTTCTCTTTCCTTTTCTGTTTTGGTTCTTTTTATTTCTGTGTCTTCGAGATTACTTATTCGTTCTTCCATTTCGTCTATTCTGCTTTCATTGCTTTTCCAGAATTCTTTAGTTCTTCCATTAATTCTTTGATCTCCTGCATTTTTTACTTCCCTCTTTAGGGACTCAATTTCATTCTTCTGACCATTGTTTTCCCTCTCTAGGGACTCAATTGCATTCTTCTGATCGTTGATTATTTTTCCCTTATCATTGTTTTCCTTTATGACTTCTGTCAGTTTTTTAATCACGGCAATTTTAAATTCTCTTTCTGGAAGGCTCAGAAGTTCTTCCAAGTTACTGTCGTTGCAATCTGGGGGCTGCTTTCCTTTTTGTGGTGTGCTTTTTCCCTGGGGAGTTGCTAGGTTGCGTGTGGTTCTTCTCCTCCCTACTGTCTGTTTCTAATTTGCCGTATGCGTTGGGACACTGTGTAGTTGGGACTGGCCGGCATCTTGGGTGAGCTTCTCTGCTCTCCTCAGAGGAGGCTTTTTTATCCCTGCATCACCACCCCCACCCCCACTCCGGTTTCACTCCGTCACTAGCCAAATCAAGCAGACTTCTGTTTCCCTCTCCAGTAGATTTTCTTTTGGCTTACTTTACTCATTGAAAGTAAATCCCTTCTGAGGTCCTCAATTTTTGTTTCCAGAGCTGAATCTGAAATTTCACTCTACTCTAGCTCAGGCCTGGCTTCTTGTCCTCTAGGCACAGAACCAGATATAACCCGGGCTCTAGGTCCCTGATAGTCAGCTGACAACAACACAGCTTACTTCTCTCTGTTCAGGACTTCTTGTAGTTTATAGCCTCTGAGAATTGTCTTGACTTTCTTCCAACTCTATCATACATATCAAAATGTGTCTTAAAAATTATTCAGTGGGCCTCCCATGGTGGCGCAGCGGTTGAGCGCTGGGTTGCGAGGCTGCCCGCAGCCTCTGTGGTGCCAGTTCAATCCGCAGCCACCAGGGAGGGTCCCACCAAGAAAAAAAAAAAAAAATTATTCAGTGTTTCAGGTATCTCTGAACCTCTAGTTGGCCTGATTTCCAGAGGCCCATAACTCAAGGATGAATTCTCCAGTATCTGATCACTGTAATAATTAACATTCCTATTGGAATTTAAGAAACATGTTCACCAAAGGCCAAATGACTATCCTGATAAGTAATCAGTGTCCACACCAGATCCCTGATCAGTTGCCCTATTTCCATCTAGCTGACAAAGTGGCAGCCTTTCTACTAGCTCTTAAAGCCAAAAAGCAAAAGATGACCTTGCTTCATTAAAGCATCTTTGAGATCATTGAATGGTTTGACAGGAAATCTTTATTGCCCCACTGCCAAATCCACCGACACAGCTGCTTTTGGCCTGACATTCACTACCCCAGCTTTTCTTTCTGTGAATGAAATTTCTGTTCTTGCCCAAGTTCGCCCTTCCTACCTGTGCCATGGCCTCTGTCCTGACACTGTGCACTGGCATTCCTTCTTACAGGTACCCCTTTTATTTCCTGCCTCCCAGGTACTCTCTCTGCTGGATTTTGGGTGTCATTAGTATAACCACGTAGAAACCTCTCCCTGTGGACCCACATCCCCTCCACCTACTGTTCCATCTCTCTGCTGCCATTTGTGGCAACTAATTGAAAGTGTTTTCTGTGTCAGTCTTCCTTTTGTCCCACATTTGTTCCCTTGTACCATTACAGTTGGGCATCTATTCCTTCTAGTTGCTTCTGCCAATATCACATTTGTGCTGTCAAGATCAAAGATGACCAATATCATCTTCTGGCCTCTGAGGAGCAATGCTACCACTAACCATTCTCTTTTCTCTTAAACTCTTTCTTCTTTTGGCTTCTAGGTTACCCCCTGCTCTGTTGATTTTCTTCCTACCAGAAAAGCTTCTTCCTCTAAGTCCTTTGTTTCTGCTGGACCTGGGAATTTTGAAGCTCTAAGTTCCTGTCTGAACTCACCTTCTCTTTTCATCCACACATTCCTCCTAAGTGATTTCTGGATTTCCATGGCTTCACATGCTAACTATTTGCAAATGCTTCTAGTCCTGGATCCTTACTGTATTCCCAACAACTGCAACAGTGTCTAACTATACTTCATATGAATGAATACAGAAAATAAGAATCAGAAGACCAACAGAGCATCATGAGAACTACAAGTCTGAAGCCTGCAGTGCCTCCAATCAGGCAAAATGCATGTGAACAGTTTACAACTTGGAACCACTGCCCCTCCCTTAGTTCAACTGACCTCTTCAAATCACTGTGAAAAGCTGTGAAATTCTCAGTGTTCCTTAGAAAACCGAGCACTATGAGTCTTGTCTTCTGTGTAGCTTGAAAACAGACTGGTCCAACCTACTGTTCCTTTAAGACTGAACACTTTATAACATAATGAGACATTTAGAATGGGAAAGAAATTCAGAAGCCTCGGGGCATTAGACAGAAGAGCACTAGGGAGCACATCATTTTCAAGATCTGGGCTGCTTTTTACAGAAGAGGGAGGAATGTGTATGTCTCTCTGTGTGCGTCCGTGTATGTGCGTGTCTCTGAGTGTCACTCTGTGCATTTGTGTGTGTCGGGGGAGAGGTGCTGACCTGGAGTTGGCAGGGGAGGTCACTGACTATAATATCAGGAAGGAAAGGACAAGGAGAGTGATCTCTTTACAAAGATAAAACCTGTGCAGTGTCATGTCTGGTGGGAAGGTAAAGATCGGCTCTGTTATAAAATCGTGTCCAGGAAATCTAAGAGGAAAATTGATTGCACAACTCCCTCAACCCAAGGCATTCTCGGATGGAGTTCTGCAGGGGTCTCCATTACTCCTGAGCTCACTTGAATTCTGGCTAATGATCTGGAGGAGGGTGTTGCCAGCCCACTAATGACTCTGAATTTCATTCATTTTGAAGGTTTAAATCATTAGCGTGAACTGAAAAGAATGTGAGTTGCATTAACTTTCTATCATTGTTGTAACAAATTATTGTAATGTAGTGGCTTAAGACAATATGAATTTATTACCTTACAGAAATTTTACAGGCCAGAAGTTGACAAGGGTCTTGTAGTAGACTAACATCAAGGTGATGGCTGGGTCACATTCCTTCCAGAAACTACAGGTGAGGATGTGTTTTCTTGTCCTTTCCAGCTAGCAGAGAGCTCTCTCTCTTTGCAGGTATGATCTAGGAATGGAGTATTAGATACACTGTCCATGTCTCTCCTTAGTACTCTGTAGCAGGGGAGGGTCCTCCCTTTTGAAGGACCCTTGTGATCATGTTAGAGCACCAGGGTAACCCGGAACACTCTCTCTATTGCAAGGTTCTTGTCCTGAGGTTTATCTGCAAAGTCCCTTTCCCTTGTAGGATGACATATTTACAGGTTATCTGGTTTGGGGTGTGGACTTATTTGGAACATGGGAGTGTTAACCTGCTTAGCACATACATCAAAAGATTAGAAATCAGAGTCATGTCTAAATTTCAAAGATGGAAATGAATACAAGGGAGGACATAGCTAATCTGAACTGCCACAATTCAGCAGGCCAGAAATGAGTAGAGATTTGCGATATGGAGAGAGCTGAGAGCTGAGAACTGGTGCACATTCTGCTGTGAGCAGGAAGCCAATCACAAAGTGCCCTTCTGGGGTGGGCCAGAGAACTCACATTGCAGAAAATCAAGGAGCAGGCCAGAGTCTCAGGAATCTGTGGCTATTAATCTTATAGTTTGCTGTTTAGTTCAAAATCAAATGTCTAAAGTGTCTTAAATAATAAATTATTCCTTTGAATGGGGTGTTTTGGAGGTGGAGACCACAAGGAAGATGAATGTGTGTGTTAATGATTAAGCAGAAACCAGAATAAACCTAAAAACAATTTGCAGAAAATATCCCTGTGAGAATACCTGCAAGCGCAGTCAAGGAGTCTAATGAGAAACAAAAGACTAAAATAAAGTTTCAATCAGAATGAAAATGAACCCTTTTGAGACTGGGATTGGAGTAGGCAAAATAATGCTCCTCTTAGCCCCCAAAGATGTTTAACTCCTTGCCCTGAACACATGATATATTACCTTATATACAGCAATGTAGAGTATGGTACGGTATCGTGGGGTTTTGCAGACAGCCTATCAAAGTGGGCAAGGAATCTTAAAAGTGCAAGAGTAAGGCAGAAAAGCAGAGAACCAGAGAGATGGCAGGTGAGTGAGACTCAGCCTAGTGCTGCTGACTTTGAAGACAGAGGAAGGTGATGAGCCAAGGATATCAGTGACCTCTGGAAGTTGGCAAAGGCAAGGAAATGGATTCTTCCCTAGAGTTTCCAGAAATAATGCTGCCTTATCAATGTCTTGATTCCTGTCCAGTGAGACCAGTTTTGGGTTGCTGATCTTTTAAACTGTATGATAATAAATTCATGTTGCTTTAAGTCCAGGATTGCGGTAATTTGTGAAAGAAGCAATAGGAAAATGAGAGGGAGCACACTTTCTTTGTGGTCCACTTCTTGTAATAGAATCTAATACTAAATGATCATCTCCCCTAACCCTCCAAAGTCTGAAAGGATGAATGAATGAATACATGAACACATAAATGATGGGGCTCTTTGCCTAGGACTCTTCAAAATAGTGTCACTACTTTGCTATTTGAATTTATTATTTTTTTTCATAAACCTTCTTTGTTTAGGAACATATAACATCACCAGGATGACAGTGAACCCCTAAAGGACAGGA
This sequence comes from Talpa occidentalis, assembly GCF_014898055.3. Classification (NCBI taxonomy): domain Eukaryota; kingdom Metazoa; phylum Chordata; class Mammalia; order Eulipotyphla; family Talpidae; genus Talpa; species Talpa occidentalis. Next base: position 56,434,660 of record NW_023604861.1, on the reverse strand, counting down.
GGAGTCTTCTCTTCCTTAGAGTCCTTAAATCAAGCTGGGCTGGGGAGATGGAATTTTCTCCAGTGTGAGGCCCAGCAGGGGTGTGGCAGGGTGACCTGTAGCACCACTAATGTCACAACCCAGGCTGTGAAATGTTCTTAATCGTCTGACCTTAGACTCTCAGTTCAGGCAAATTAAGCCTCCTCTGACTGCACAGAATGTTCTGGTTAGCAGCAGCGGTTGTGTAACAGTTTACAGTGCACACTTTTGCTTGAGGGAGCTTGCTCGATTCCCTCTGTGTTCCCTTTGCTTCTCTGGGCAGGATCCAGGCCCCATTGGTCTATTTCCTTTTAAGAATGCAACATATCTGTTGCATTCTCTGGGTTTCTCTGGGTTCGTAGTCATCAAAGTGACTGTTTTCCGAGGTGGGCAGGGGACCAGCTAGTGCTACCATCCAGAAAATGTCCTCTGGGCCTAGTGGACCCTTCCCTATCCTCCCAGGAGCGCTTGCTTGTATCCCCTCTCAGATGGCCATGGAAGAGGAGCCTGCTGCCAGTGGTGCAGGAAGGGGACACTGAGGGAATGGCCAGTGGGAGGCAAGGAGAGAAAATGTTTCTACACATGGGTGTGTCTCCAGAGTTAGCGTGGGAGGGAGAGGAGCTGGTAAGACTTTGAATTCTGGTTTGTTAGATTGAATGGGAACTTGGCCTAATGATGAGCCTACCTGGCTTTTGTGTGCTGGTGTGATCCTGACATTATAGCGAATCCTCTCTATGGGGTTAGTAAGCAAGAGCTCTCAGAATCTCTGTTTGTCTATGCATATGCCACTGTTTCAGTGTCAGCTTGGACTAATGTTTTCACGCCCTCAGCTTTCCAATGTTTGAACTTTTCTCAATTTCAGGCCATTTCACTGATCATCTATCTCTAACATACCCTTACTTTCCTTCTGTGAGGCCTTTTAATTCCAGCTGACTTGAGGTAGCACATGGGACACCCATCATGGGGAAGCACTGTTTCTCTTCATTCTCCCTTTCCAAGGGTAGAAGACCTAACTCAGTCTTCTACATAGTTGTTACTTGGTGGATCTAGAGGAAAGAAAGAGTGAGTTCTCACATATGAATGAGGCTCGTGTCAGAATACATTGGAGAAGCAAGTCACTGAAGACAGACCCCACACCTCACCTGTTTACTAGATACACCTGGGGCCAGCGACAGACTTGGCACTTGGTCCGTGCTCAGCGGATGTTGAATGTGTTCTACTAGCCATTAACACAGAGTTTCAGAGTCATCTTTCATTATTTTTCCCCACTCTTGTAGTTGTACCTGTAAATACTTTTACATCTGTCTCCTTTACATTCCCACTGCTATTTTAATTCAGACCCTGCTTATTATTATACCTGAAGGGTCACAAAAACTCTTTACCCGTTCTTCCGGCCTTCTTGTTTTCAGTGTCATCTTACTCTTCCTGCTTCCTAGGCTGCTTTGTGAATTATGAACTGATCACATGTCACCCCATTGCTGTGTGTGAGTGTATATATGCGAGTGTGTGTATTCCTCAACCTGGGAATAAGCCTCTTCACAAGATATTCTGGGTGTAACTCTCAAGACATGACCTCCTTCTGCCATTTGCTGTAATCGAATGTACCACTCATTATTCCACTAATATTCTGTGTCTTTTTGTCCTCATGATCTCTGCTCCTGGAATGTCATATCCATCAGCCAGTGCTCAGTTTGAATGTTGCCTTGCCTCATTCAGAGGCAGAGGGATTGGAATGTTAGAGCTGACAGGTTCCTTGGAATCTTTCAGTTTCTGCCTCCTCACTCTATATGCGGGAAAACCGAAACCTGGGGAGATGGCTGGGTTTGTTAGATCAACATTATAACCAGGACTAAACCAAGATCTTGCTGTAAGTCACTGCTCTTTCTGTATGACCAGTGCCCTTCACTCACCTTTAGTAGCTTGTCTTATGACATTTTTACATTTCATTTTGCTTTACCATTTCTTGTAATTATCTAGTCATGTCACTCTGAAGACAGAAATCATGTCTTCGTCATCTTAGTATGTCCTTTACCACTTACAACCAGCCTCCTGGAGGAACGGATGGCTGGCTGGATGACGAGATGGATGCATGCATGCATGAATAATTGAATAATTATTGATGTAGCAGTTCTTCAGGAATGTGCTCAGGTGTACTAACAGCCCCACAGCAGACTTTATCTGCAAATGCGTGTATTGTATAGCATAGCTGCAGGTGTGGCTTACTCATTTTCTGTTGTAAGGAGAAAAAGTTTATTGGAGAGCACTGGATGAGGGATATACCCGTCCAGGTGTGTATACTAATACTAATAAACACGACTCTTTGTTTGTTTCAGATCCTGTGTTAAGTACTCTGGGTATATTACCATGTTTAATCCTCACAGCAACATTATGAAGCAAGTGTTCTTATTATCCCCAATTTACAAGCACTTAAAGCAGTTGAGTATCTTGTCAAGGAAATTGAAGAGGTAGAATTTGAACTCAGACGTTACTGACTCAGAAGCTTGGGCCTTTCTCTACTACGCAGAGCCAGATGTCTGGGGTGTAGCTGGGTGCAAGGTCTTGAAAAGCAGAGCTCCTGTATTGGAACTCAGTTAGGCCCCTATTTCCTGAGTGGGCAAATCACTTAATTTGGCTTCTCAGTTTACTCTATGGTTTAATGGAAATAATAGAATCTTCTTAGTAGGAGTGCTATGAAAATTAATGACTGCATATGAAGTGGTTTAAGGTAAAGACTCTCAGATAAAAGGAGCTGGAGGGAGGGAGTTTAGAGTGCTGTTAGGGGAAAGTGAGGAACTGCAGTTTATTCTATTCCCATGGACTAGTTTGAAAGCGGGAAATGTATCTAAAAAAAAATCCAGCTTCCAATCAATTTGCATTGATTTGTATTGAAGAATTCTGGGGGAAACGTAGAACCTGATAAATTATTTCTAGATTTCATCTTCACACATTTATGAGCATTTTTTAAGCTCTATATTATTTTAAAAGAAAGTTACTGTTATGAATTAATAACATGGTAATTAAATACCACTGGGAACCAAGGGCAAAAATACCACGTGGTCCTGACCTTTGAGCCAGCCTGGCTTCTGCACTGGCAAACTCAGTGAGCTGCTTTGCTCTGTCTGCCTGTGCTCGGCTGTGGATTTGGGCAGGGGATGGAAGAAGAGATCTCTTTATGTCACTGTGGTCCCCTCTTCTCCAGCCAGGAGTGTCTTTTTTTTTTTTAAGATTTATTTATTTTTATACAAGAACCAGGGCACAGGCCAGATATGCGAGAGGGTGAGAGGATTCACCAGAGACGGAGTGGGGAACAGAACAGGCAGACCAACTGAAATACACTGCTGAGGGGAGCAGCGGGCAAGACAGGAGAGGTCTGCTGCGCCATGTGGGATTCTCACTGGCTGGCTGGGATTGAACCAGCGCTGCAGAGGCTGCGGACAGCTTCACAGTGTGGCGCTCAACCGCCTGCGCCACCAGGGAGGCCCCAAGTGTCTTGGTGTGATTTTCATGGGTAGGACTCCTGGCCTGGGTCACCAGATTGTCCACGGCCACCATACCTGCTCCACTGAAGCAATGAGCACACATCCACACAGCTTCTTCTATCCCAGCCAACTAGTGCTGATTTTTCACATGTACTTCCCCATCCATTCATTCGTTCATCAAATATTTATGGAACATCAGTACTGTGTCAGATGGTGTTCTAACATTGGGGATATAACAGACATGATCTCCACCCTGTGGAGTGATTCACCGTCAAGTAATCATACGGTGAAATAATTACTCCATGATAAGGGATGACAAGTGTGATGAGAAAAAGTAGAGGGAAGTGGGAAAATCTATGACAAAAGAACATGACCTTGTGGGGGAGGTAAGGAAGTTTCCCTGAGCAAGTGATTTTGAGCTGGGACTGCAATATGAGGAATTCCTTGTGTTTGTGGTGCCAGTTTCTATGCCAGGTGTGTGGGAAATGAGATGAATAGGGCCCAGGTGGTAGCAGCACATGCCTGACCTCAGGCTGCTTCCACTCTGGTCAGGTCACTGCACAGCAGCAAGAGCACAGATGGAACCCGGGGGAGACAGAGTGCAAGGGGTGGACAGCTGGGGAGTTTCAATGGGAAGCATGGGCACTGCTTGCAGTTTCTGTCTGCAGTATGAGCGGGATTGGCAGATGCGAGGACATTCTACGGAGGGGGGACACCTTGGGCTGAGGTTGTGTAAGGGCTGAGATTGCTGAAGCACCCTTTGGAAGAAGCACGAGTAGCTTTTCAAATCAGGAGTTTAGGGATTTGTTGGGCAGACAAGAGGAGACAGGAAAAGAGGAGGGTGTCCGACAAGGAAGGGAAGAGATTTGTGAATCATGCTAAGGAATTTGAACTTGATCCTCTTTAATGGGGGAAATTGTCGAGGGGTTTTAATCGAGAGTGGGGAGTGAAGTAATCAGATTTGCCCTAGACAAATGTCCCTCTGGCAAGAGTGGGCTGGGGGGGACACAGAGCCAGCCAGAAAGCTCACACAGAAGGCACCGAGTGCAGAAAGGAGAGAGGGCATATTTGGGAGTGACATTTTGAGTCAGGGTGACTGATGGGGCTGGGAGGATCAAGAGGGCAATCAAGGAAAAGATTCTTTATCCTGTTCTCTGGGAAGTGACTCTGAAGTGTCACTTAAATAACAAATTCCTTTACCAACTGAACTTTTTGTCTTGCCTCCTCTTAAGATTCCACCTGCAATATGTGGCTGTGAGGAATACAACAGCCTTTCCTGATGTGTTGGTTTAGTTTTTCCAAGCATCTTTGACCATTTCCTTTTTTTATAGAACACTTATTAACATCCAGAGTTGTCTTCTTAGAACTAAAAGCTGAATATGTCCATCTTTGCTTAAAATCACTTGGTTATTTTTGCATAAAGTTCAATTTCCTAACTTCATCTTGAGGTCCTCCTTAAACTAGTGCTTGGAAGACGTTTCTGGAATGACCTCATTTGTAGATCTTCTTTTAGGGAAATTTCAAGTCTTTTGTCCATTTTATTTGATTGGTTTTCATCTTATTATGGAGATGCAGGAGTTCTTTATATATCATGGATCTAAATATTTTGTCAAATGCAAACATTGACAGTCTTTCAGTCTGTGTCTTGAGATCATAGGAGTATGTGGGCATTTGGGGAGGAAATACAGTGAATTGAATCTTGTTTAGATTGAGTTTGAAATAGCTGAGGAATATTTAGGAGCAGACCCAATAGAGACTGTCTTGGTTAAGTGTTTATATTTTCTTAAGAGGAAAATATCCTGGCTATTGTCAAGATCTATATGCCTTAACTGTCAACATCCTGGTCGTCATTTGAGTGTGCAGTCAGATACCAAAACTTAGAAACCTTTACTACCTAATCTTGCAAAGAACTTGGTTGTGAGAAATAATTATATAGAATGATGTTCTTGAATAATTTGCAGCAAATCTATTTCCTTAGATGTTCAGCTCTTCACTTTTCATCAACTATCACACTAAAGTCGCATGTTTCAGACTGTTAAACGCTCATGTTACTGAATTAAGTTTTGGCATTATGGCTCAGCTTTCTAGGAGACCATTTTAGGTCACATCCAGGTGAATCATTGATTCTTGGAGACGGATGGAGTCAGGACTTCCTCCAAAATATCATAGTCAGAATCTCTTTTAGAAGTTCCTTTTAGGGTCAAAGTAGAAGAAAGGATTTTTCTTGGGCATCTGGCTTGGTTTTTATGTAATGGATGTGGTTAATCTGGCAACTATACTATGTATGAGATAAAGTTTAGAAACTTCAACTTGTATACTACTCTATGTGGATTACATGGGCTATCTATCTCTGACTTTACAAGTTTCCTACCTGTATTTTCCCTTTGACATTTAAGTCTTGTATTGAAATGTGTACTTTGTGACCTGTCTCAAGTCCTCCATGGAACAAGGTGAGGAATTTATAGAAAGCTCAGGGGCCTTCCTGGTGGTGCAAGAGGTTAAGTGTCAGCACTATGAAGCTATCTGCAGCCACTGCAGCAGGAGTTCAATTCCTAGCCAAGGAGGTGACCCACATGGCACAGCAGACCTCTCCTGTTCTGCCCACTGCTCCCCTCAGCAGTGTGTTTCGCCAGTCTGCCTGTTCTGTTCCCCACTCTGTCTCTGGTGAATTCTCTCACTCTCCCGTGCCTCTGGCTTGTACCCTGGGTCTTGTATAAATAAATAAATTTAAAAAACCCAAAAACTGAATATTCTAGACTGATGACCTTGTTGTGCTTAGTGGACTAGGAAATAGTGAGGAGCTGAGATATTTGGAGATTCAGAGTCAGAGGTGAAAGTTGGGTTCACAATTGTGGGAAATGGGGGAGGCATAGGATGAGGAACCTGAGGGAGGAGACTGGGCTGTGTTGGGAGCCACTGTAATGACTCCTCCCTTACGCCTCACACCGGCGAGACTTTCTCCAGACAGAAGGGAATCTGACAGTAGAGTGTGTTTTTATTATCTATAGAAACATCCATCAGAGGGAATGTGGATCCACAAAACCCACATTTACCTGGCCATTAAAATCTTCTCCTTCAAGTCTTTTTCCAGGGTTAGTTGGCAAGGACTCAAGAGGATTCATGTTCCTGCTTCTTCTGGCCCTTTGTTGGAGTTAACAATGATAATAAGTTGTTCAAAAAAGAGGTGCTGGAAAGGAGAACTGGCTAACTTCCTAGCTTGGGTGACAACCCCTGTAGACTTGAAAAACACTACCCGTCCCTGTGACTACTTCTATCCTGTCCTCACCTGGTACCCTGGGTCCATCTGGATCCTTCCAGACAACCACTTGTGTCATGTCACCTTTGGCCAGACTCTTGTGGGAGAAGAGGTTGTGCTTGGAACTTCTGGCTTCGACCAAGCCCCTCTAGGGAGTGGGACCAAAGCACCCCTAGGAAGGTCAGCACCCAGCACTGCTTGCTGCTTAGCCATGCTTTTGGCACAGAGCTGGCTTCTGGGGTCTCTGCTCTCAGGTTGTTTGGAGCCTGGAGCAAGGCACTTTTTATCCCCTGAGTAAAAATTCAGATAGAAGGTTGTACATAGGTTTTTTTTTTTAATCCATGGTCCTCAGGGCATCTCCCAGATCTGAGGTGACTGTCGTCCAGATGCTTTGCTGGACATCTATTTGTGCTGAGCGGACCTTGATGCCCTCTTTGCCCCATGGCTGCCCCAAACTAAAGCACGTGTTGCCTTTCTCCTGACAGCGATCCTTAAGAGCCACAGGTTTTCTCCAGCACAACACTGTAGGCCAAAATGTCCTAGACAAACATCGGCTAAGGATGTAATGAAAGCCCTGGCATTTGCATTGTCCACTCTCTGCTCACGGTTGCTGTGGTGATTCATCTGCATGGAGCATGACGCTTCAGTTGCTTTAATGACGTATTTTATATGAATGCAGCCCGAGGTGACAGGTGTAACTCCCTGGCTTTTATGGAAACGTTACCTGTAACGTTTGTGCTCTTCAGAAAAAATTATTCCACCCTGAGGGAATGTAGATTTAGGTCTGAATGAATTCGAGTAACATTAAATTACCCTTTGGGAGCATGCTTTACTGTTCACCAGGGACCCAGTAGAAAGCCTGCCACACAGTAGGGGCAATGTCAATGCTGAGTCTGAACAAATAGAAAGGAATCCAGGCCTCTGGACAGGATTCTAAAGGACTGTGGGCTTTATAGAAGCTACAGAATTTCAGAAGGAAGTGCTCTGTCCTCTTGTATTGCTGACTAGGTGCTTCTGTCTCCATGCAGATGCCATCTGGGACATGTGGAGTTGTTGCTCTTCATCTTGCAGGAGTGAGAATCACTGTTTTCTTCTTATAGAAGTTGGAAAAGAAACTTTGCCTCTCTGTTTTGGAGGGTGCATAGGGCTTGCTGACCTCTGCTTTTGCAAGGTGGTCAACCCTGAGGTCACCATCACATAATCACCCATGACCTTCAGAGTCCCCTGGGGTCTGTGCTCAGTGGCTCTTGCCGAGCTCTGTTTTGGATTGTCTGGGGCAGGGTGCCATGCATTGAGAAATACAGGGCCCAAACTTTGCAGTTGAAGCTGAAAAGAGTCAGATTCATAAGACTAAGACTAAGAGAAAGAATGGCCTGCAGCTGGGAATTGAAAAAGCTGGCAACGGGCAGCAATGAAAGGCATGCTTCTTGTTGCTGCCCTGCATTGGCTGTGTGCGCCACACTCTGGGTGCCAAGCATGCTAAGTGATGTTCACTTCTTCAATGCCTGCTAGGTGCCAATCCCCATGCAGTGTGCTGAGAATACAGACATGAGTAAGAAATAGTTCTTGCCCTGTGAATTCAAAGGCAGGTGATGTGAGCAAACAGAAACAAACCGACTTGTATGTGTGGAGAACAATGGTTCAGTAAGTCAGCGTGAACCTAGTCTACCGCGTCATGGAATAAACCTAGTACCCTGTTGCTACAATTTATTGAGCATGTGCCATGGACTGGATTTTGTCTGACATAAGCTAAGTGCATTCAGCACAAAAGCCCTATAAGGCAGGTGAGGAAAGAGGACTAGGTTGTTAATACAGTTTGCACAAGGCTGCCACTAATCAATAGCAGAGCCAGATGTAGCTGCCAAAAGCCATTTTTTTTAAAGATTTATTTATTTATGTCTACAAAAACTGGGGTACAGGCCAGAGGTGTGGGGGGTGAGAGGATTCACCAGAGACAGAGTGGGGAACAGAACAGGTGATTGACTGAAACACACTACTGAAGGGAGTAGTGGGAGAGTCAGGAGAGGTCTGCTGTGCCTTGTGGGTAGCTCCCTGGCAGGAGATGGAACTCGTGCTGCAGTGCCTACGTATAGCTTCATAGGTTGCATCTTAACCCCCTGCACCACCAGGGAGGCTCCCAAAGGCCATGTTCTTAAGAGCTATACTAGAGAAGTCTTTCTAGAGAGAAGAGACCTAATACTTAATAGGGCCCTACAATGTGGGGTGCACACAGTTGCGTGTTATGACATTTCCAGGGGTGTGTAAAGAGAAGAGCTCTAAGCGCTCCATGGCCAGACACTCTAGTCCAGATGCCATGGTCCCTTGGTCAGCACCTGTGTCCTGCTGGGATACTGATTTCTTCCACCTTCCCATGGCTGGCCTGGCTTCATCATCTCTAGTAGGTCTGCCCCAGTGTGCTCACAGTATAGATTGTGGAAGGGTCTGGTTCTCGATGTCTGCAATTCCACAGGTCACTGATGCTATGCAGACAGCAGCTCTTTCAGTCCAAGGTGATTGTGGATTGAGCTTTGCTTTTCCATCTTCTGACCACTTTTGAATGTGAGCTAGGTCCACCTCCCCGGCCTTTGGACCAAATGGGTCAGGCAGGCAGGTCAGCACTGGAAGAAAGCACCATCTGCTGGCACAGGATTTACAGTCTCTAGTTCCTCATGGTCCATTTGCCTTCCCACGGACTCGCATCGCACACATTTGCACAACACTGGGGTTTCAGTTGAAGACACCCTTCTTCACTTCCTCTCCTGAAAAACGGTCGTGTTTCATGTCCCAAGAAGCATTGCAGCTCCAGCATTTGCCACGTGTCCTGGGTGGTCCCTGGGGCCTTGACTTGAAGATGGGTTGCAGTGATGGCTCTTAGTCAAAGTGCAGTTTTCATTGACTTTTTTTTATAGTTATCATTTGCAGTCAATTAAACATTTTTTTTCTTTTACTTGGTTTATCAAAAACAGGAAGTCAAAGGTATGACTACTCCTCCTGTGAATCAACAGAGAAACTTTTTTTATGTGTGCCCATGAATATGCAGTCTCGGGCCTGGAGACTCGGCCTTACCCTCTGCTGTAGGAGTGGGGGGTTGCAGGCTGGACCCTGGGCTGGTGAGCAGGCAGGAGTGGGAGGCAGGTCAGCTGTGCCTGCTGCTGTTACAAAGTAAGGCTGGGAGGTGCTGCATTGAGAGACACACTGTGCTCCCAAGTGATGGGGGCGGAAACCAGGACAGGAACAGGTGGCTTCATTCCAGGGGTGTTACAAATAAGGTGACAGGCGAGTGCTGGCTAGCAGATGGTGCACTTCAGTGGCAGTCAAGCTGGAAAAATGATTCTGGCCTTGTGGGAGCTGGTGAGAGGGGTGGCAGGGTTGGGGAGTGGTGGGTGGAGAAGATGGGGCTCAATCCAACATCTTGTGCTAGATTAAACACACGCACTATTGTTGCACGGACTCAATCAGCTGCGCCAGTTCTGTGTGGTCCTGAGTCATGGGTCACTGATTTGTGATTAGCAAAATGTATTTTGGTGTTAACCAGTGAGTTACAAGTTACAAGGAAAACGGACTGATGTTTCCAAGCCATCCCATGATATCACTGGGATTGGAAGACAGTCCTTTCTTGACTATTGAGATGGCTGGTTGGCAGAGAGGAGCCATTCAGCATGATCTTGTTCAGACAGACTGGTCAGTGTGCCCCCGGGAGTATCTACCTGTCACTCCTTCCCAGGGAAGAGCGAGATAAATACAGAGAATGTTTGAGGATCTAGAAACAAAAGGTCCTCTGTTGCAGAAGCTGTTCTTCCACTATCCCCTGTCCAACATAAATAGCCTTTTCTGCTACTGTTTGGGGGCTGAGGAAGCGTGGCAGCATGTGACCTGATTGGGCTAATCACTCTCCTCCCCACCAGCTGCCACCTGGAACCTGGGCTCATACCAGCCTTGAGCTTCCCTGGAAGCACCTGCTGTTTACATGCTGGACTTTCTTTCTGTAAAACTATTCATTGGGCACCTGTTCCCCTCGGCGGCAGCAGCTCCACCCACCTACGTGGGTGGCTCTTGAGGGCCATCCCTTTGCTGATGTCCTTTGTGGTCCTTGCCTTTGTCCATCTCTACATTCTTTCATGAAGATTGTACTGAGGACCTATTATGTGGTGAGCACTTGTGGGATGAGAGGTGGTGCAGAGTTGAGAGTGTCTATCTGTGGCCAGGAGCTGCTTTAAGGCCAGTGGGAGGGAATGCAATATAAGTCTGTCTGTGCAATAGCTAGAGATTCCCAAATAGCAAATGGAATTAGAGGGGATGGTGTAACCTAAGAGACACTTAAGTAAGTAGTTTGTTTCATTTGCTACTGGACCTAATGGTTACACTGAGCCTGAAGCCCTTTCTATAACTTTTAGTCATTTATCCAGGTCTCTCCCTCTAAGCCACATAGTAGATTATGATTCCTTCCATAGTGATTACATTTTGCTTATGTGAAGATGACTGGCTTCTTCTCCAAGGCTCTGTCCCTGTTTTGGCTGCTCCCTTCTGGATAGAGTTTCGTTTCTCAATGATTGTATTCAAGTGTGAAGGCCTGAAGTCCATACAATATTCTGGGTTTTGCTGGAAAGAAAAATAAAAAGGATAAAAAAATGAGGACTACTGAACATAATAAAGAAGAGCCTGACATATATTTCCACTTTCTGGTGTGTTTATGCCAGAAAGTTTGATGAAACTACCTGACCTCCATCTCTGGGCATGCACTGTGGCCATCAGCTTCTATAGTCAGTCCTGACATCTATTTGAACTTCGTCGATTAGCCATGGCCTCAGCACCTATGGTGCTCTTCCATTTCTAAGTAACTTCCTAATCTAATCATATATGTGGCATTTTCTCTGCATCAAAGCTACAAGCAAATCCTGTTCTGATGCAGATAGCAGCAGGGAGGGCTGTCGGTGCAACCCAGCTGTAGCTGTCATTTACAGTCTAGGCGAATAGTGCTCAACCTGAAGAGTTCATGTTACTGTGCTGAGAAGTGCACAACCTATGCAGCTTTGTCTGGCTCAGATCACTCATGAAATCTGCCTCTAAAGCAAACCCCAAGAATCCTGTTTCTTTCTTCTTGGGAAAGTCTATCAACATGTCAGAATTTACCTATCATAGGTATAATACATGGGTATTTGGCATCTATTTCATCTATCCATATCCCAGAATCCTTTGAAGCTAGGGCTCTGGATGCAAAGCAGGTTCCCCAGTTAGAGGCACTCATGCAAGATTCAAAAAGGGGAAATACAACAAAAGTCAGATTTCTGAAGCCTTGGCTCTGAAGTCTTAAAGATGCTGTGATTTTCTGCAGCTAAATTCTATTGCAGTCATCATCTCATGTGAGTAAAAAGGCAGTTGTAACAGCATGCTGATGGTTTCCAGATCAACAGTCCTGGGCTCTGTTCTGGAACTCAACCATTCCTGTGGCAGCCTATTGACTGTCCACTCTCTATTTGGGGTACAGGGAACTTCTTTCCTTGGGACTCAAGTCACCGGTATCCTACCAGGAGTTATACCTGGAGATCCATCCTATAGCTATCCTTCTAGTCCTTCCAATAATCTTGTAGGCACTGAAATTTCTGCATCAATCTCTTTATTTAAAACAGCTAGAATACTTTGTTTCCTGCAACTAAGCCCTGACAGCTGCATTTCTGAAAAGTGATTTCAACTCTTTAACTATAAAGAATAACTGTAAGAAAGAAAAAAATCAAAATCAACAAACAACTATGAACCAGAGACACATTATGGGGGGGCGGGAAAAGGAGGGCTTGGGGTCAAAATAAGGGGGTTGCAATTGTATGGGGAATATAAAAAATAAAAATAAAATTAAAAAAAAGTGTCTTAAAGATGACTACATTAAAACTTGAGTTTTGATTCTGTCTGTTGCTTATAGACTTATACTTGTGTCTTTGAACAAGTCATTCAGCTCTTAAGTTCTTTTATTTATCAAATTAAGCAAATAATGCCTGCTTTGCCAATGTTAGTATAAGTGGAGAGAATGACTGTGAAAATGGGCTTTAAGTAATAAAAATGTGAATGGCATCTTATCTCCCCAGTCTAATATACCTCATAAACCCCAATCTCTTTTTTTTTTGTACAAAGTATCAATTAGAAAACATCGATATATCATAAAGTGAGAAATTATGTCAATTGTCCTCACTCAATTTTCTTTAGGATTCCTTATGACTCTTTTCTTGAGACTCTGGAGAGACAGTTGACATTTATGCCATAATTACTAAGTGAATTAGTGGAAAGTTGGTTAGGTGAAGGGACCTTTCAAATTAAGATGACTATCAAGATAGACATTAGTATTACCTAACATTTGAACTTTGTGATTCACAAAAATATCCTTCGAAAGAGAAAACAGTTTATAAAGCATAAATAAATACATATTATGGAAATAAAAGATAAAATAATCCCATGTTGAGGGCAGACCCTTCACCCTCCTATCCAATAGCTATTGAAGATCTGCTATGTGCAAGGCTTTCACTAAACAGTGGGGTCCTATGCTAGATGTTAAATATATTACAGAAAGTTTACTGTTCATAAATTATATATCAGTTAACCCAATTAAATAAAAAGACACAGCAGTAGATGTAATGTAAATTACTTTCCATTCCTAAAAATGCCCATTTGCTCTATCTAACAGGCCCACAGCACAGTAAGCTATTATTCAATCCTCTGTACAGATAATTTCTTTGCCAGCTTTACTGCTACTCCTCTGTTCTGTTCATCTCTGCCTACACAACTCTTCGTGTCTTTCTTCAGGCCTTGATCAGAGATCATCTACTCTGAGAAGGCATTCTTTTTTTTTTTTTTAAAGATTTATTTTTATTTATTTATTCATACAAGCACTGGGTACAGTCAGAAGCGCGGGAGGGTGAGAGAATTCACCAGAGCCAGAGCGGGGAGCAGAGCAGGCAGAAGGACCGAAGTACACTGCTGAGGGGAGCAGCGGGCGGCAGGAGAGGTCTAGCGCGCCATGTGGGACCCTCCTCTGGTGGCCGGGGAGCAGCCGGGGATCGAACTGGCGCTGCAGAGGCTGTGGGCAACTTCGCAACCTGGCGCTCAACCGCTGCGCCACCGGGGAGGCCCTGAGAAGGCATTCTTGAATCTCTAGGTCTAAATGAACCCTTCTCTCGGCTATCACAGTCATGCATATACATATGTTTTCTCTAGTATGAGTCGTTTTTCTGTCTCATGTTAATTTGGTTTCTTTTTTTTAAAAGATTTATTTATTTATACAAGAACCAGGGTACAAGCCAATTGTGTGGGAGGGTGAGAGGATTCACCAGAGACAGAGCGAGGAACAATACAGGCAGACTGACTGAAATACACTGCTGAGGGGAGCAGTGGGCAGAACAGGAGAGGTCTGCTGTGCCATGTGGGTATCTCCACGGACAGCGGGAATTGAACTGGCACTGGAGAGGCTGTGGACAGCTTCACAGCACTGTGCTCAACAGCCTGCACTACCAGGGAGGACCTGTCTCATGTTAATTTGTTTCAATTATTTCATTTTTTATTCATTTAGATATATAAGGACTTATACATTTTAATTTGCTATTTTAGTAAACAGAACCTGGAACAGGATAGTAGTAGGTAGTGAATAAGTCTGCTGAATTCAATTTTGATTGAATTCTACATACATTTGACTGTTTGAGTTGTTGAAAGAGTCTGAAAATCTACTACTGGTGAAGCTTAGCAAGCATTGAAACCCTAATCTTAAACTTTCCTCTAGTTCATGCCCTTGTCCTCACTTTCCTCCTTCCCTGGCCACATGAACAAGTGAATATCTATCTTGTTTGAAGCAGATAATATATTAAAAATCATCTTTTTAACTTTAGACTAATTATATCTAGTGTCAATGACATGAAATTTTAGAGAGGAATAATAGGTGTGATCTGTAAACAATAGCCCTGTGCACATTATTTTATCAATTTTTGGGATGAATGTATCACCTAAAATTAAGGAAGAGAGGGAGAAGAGTACTAGAAAGATAAGAAAAAGGGCCATTTAAGAAAGTCTAGAAGGTCTGCAACTACTTGCCTAAAGAAGTGAAATCTGAGGGGTCATTCAAAAAAGACCATTAATGCTCTACATGGAAAGTCTGGCATACATTGGTATAGAGTATTAAAATGTCTAATTTGGGCCTCCCAGGTGATGCAGCAGGTTCAGTACAGTGTTGTGAAGCTGTCCGCAGCCTATGCAATGCCAGTTCGATTTCCAGCTGATACCCACATGGTGTGGCCATGGTGTGGTCTAGACCTCTCCTGTCTAGACCGCTGCTCCCCTCAGCAGTGCTTTCGGTCCGCCTGCCTGTTCTGCTCCCCGCTCTGTCTCTGGTGAATCCTCTCACCCTCCCATGCCTTTGGCCTGTACCCCAGCTCTTGTATAAATAAATATTAAAAAAAAGGTCTAATTTATTTTCACATGTGTCATCTCATTACCTTTACAATAATCCTGTGCAGTACAGAGAGCAAGTGCTATTGTCTCCAGTTTGCTTATAAAGAAATTCATTCCAGTAATAAGTCTCCTAGATGTCTTTGGACATACCAAATTTTGTGTTAATGATGTAGAGAAATATGTCTTTCTGAAAATTTATTAGCTGTCACTTTGTTCAGATGTCACTAATGAACTTAAAACCCTTTTGCAGCTTCCCAGTTAGGGTCAGAATCAGCCAATGTTACCCTGGGGCAAACAAGAAAAACAAAATGATTTTCTATGTAATGAGGACTTTGCTCACATGTGTTACAACATTGGCATGAGCGTGGTTTTGAAGTGTTTAAGCTTACTTGAACACTGTACAAAGAGAGAGCTGCTTAACAATTTAGATATCTGTTTTGCTCTCTGCCATATATGTGTGTATGTGTGCTCACGTGCATGTGTGCCTCTCCACACCAAATAGACGCAGAACTGGAAAAAGACAGAGAACTGATCTGAAATGCTCTGGACTGGGTTTGGGTGAGTGAGATTTAAACCTTGTCTACTTTCAGCTTTCTGTCCTCGTGGTATGATGCCAATTAGAAATCAGCAGAACATGCAGTCAGAGGGCAGCAATTGGGAAACAATTCTTTTGTTTTGAATTGAGACACGAAAAACAGAAAAGTATTTAAAATATAGCAGAATTTTTCAATATTAGACATTCACTTGTTTAGCTAATAAATGGGGATTCAAGGACAGAGATGACACAGCTCTTATTTTGAGGTGCTCACTTGGCCTTGAGCTGGTATTAGTAGCTGAATATTACCAGACACAGCAGGAATAGAGGGTAAGGAGGGGTCTAGAGATACTCAGATGGTGATACATACAAGGCGTAATGATTGAGTGAGTGAGGGAGGTGAGGCAGAGGCAGAAAGAGAGGAGAAAATGATGCCTAAGAATTAATCACCAAAGAGGGAGCTTTAGTACTGTCATGATGAGGTATACAATGCCGGAAGAAGTGGAAAGGTTTGAGGTGTCCTACATCCTCAAGCAGAGCTACTCAGAAGGCAGTTACGATTCAGAAGCAAGAAGCAGCAGGGCAGGATAAAGACCTAAGATATATAGATAAAGTGACATTACTCAGAGAAAGAAGCAGGAAATGGATGAAAGGCCCAGTAAGGGATGACCCAAGGTAGGGGGAGAACAGCAGGCAGAAGCTAAGCAGTCCTGTCACTGTCAAACACTGCAGAATGGTCACAAAAGGGTGAGGATGATGAAGATGGATTTAACATTTAAATATTTAAGATGACTGAAATGGAAGTAGTTCCAGAAGCACTGTATGCACCACTAATATTAATAGATTAAGGAGAATGTGGTAGGCAGAATAATGACCCCCCCCATTATGTGCCTATACTTTTCCCTCATGCATGTGAATGTATTATTTTACATGGAAAAGAGCTTTTGCAGTTGTGATTAAGGTACAGATTTTGTGATAGGAGATTATTCTGAATTTTTCTCTTATGTCCAGTCTATCACACGAGTTCTTATAAATGAAAGAGAAGGCAGGAGGAGAAGGTCAGAGGGACTTAAGAGGGAGGAAGAGGGCCTTGAGCCAAGGAATGTGCTGCTCTGTAGAAGCTGGGAATTGTTCTCAGCTTATAGTCATGAAAAAAATAACGACCTCAACCCTACAACTGCAAGCAATAGAAATTTACCAATAACTCCAATGAGCAGGAGCTAGATTATCTTCTAGAGTGTCCAGAAAGGAGCACAACCTATGGACACCTTGATTTTTTTTTTTTTTTGAGACCCGTATAAGACCTGTATCTACAAAACTGTAAGATAATACACTGGTGTTTCAGCCACTAAGTTGGTTGGTGACTTGTTATAGCAGCAATAGGAAGCTAATATGGAGACGTTAGAATTCAACAGTCATGGCAATGACGAGAAAGTCAACAGCTCTTTCAAGTTATTTAATAGATAAAAATCAATGATTATGAAATTTGAAAAGGGATATAATATGACAAGCATTGAAGTGACACTCTTTGGGGTGCAAGTTCTGATGTTTGACTCAGAGATATATCCAGAATTTGACTGTACAGGCCAGTTAATTTGCATGGGTGAAACTGACATGTAAGATCACTAAATTTGTTGCAGGAACTATAACACATCCTTCTCCACCCTTTTGGACTCCATTTCCTAACTAGGCTTAATTTTTTTTAGAGTAGTTTTAGGTTCACAACCAACCGAGAGGAAGATACAATTTCCCACAGGCCCCCCCGACCCCACCATCCACAGCAGGCGTCAGAGTGGTTCATTTGTTACAGCGATGACCCTACTTGACACCACATTATCACCCAAAGTCCATAGTTTACATTAAGCATCACTCTTTGCCATAAACACGCTTTTAAGCCTAAAATAGAGACAAGCCATCAGCACCTTCTGGCGTAGGTTTCCTTTCACCCTGATTTCCCCACTGTAATCACTCTGCAGCCTGTTGGAGTCCACGCGGCGGCTGGTTGGGAGCGTGCGCGTGCAGTCGAAGGCACCTTTAATTTTCCCTGCTCCGTCTCTTTCCATGTCTCCGCTCAGCAGTCCGGCTATTACGATAAGTGCTTAATGTGGGCTCCAGCTTTGTTGTGGCATCATTTAGATGATTGCATGCTGGGCCGACACAAGTCAGAGGCGGCAAACGCATTACAGGCTCATCGTTACCAGCTTGCGGGGGATTCAGTGGATGGAATGGTGGTAAACCTCAGCGCTTCCACTGAGACACCATTCTATTTTGCTCTTTTCTCAGCCTGTCCCGTTCCCTTATGTTCTGTCCCTTGTAAATTCTGTCTCTCTATGTGGCTTGAAGCAAATGGGTAGCCTGTCTGTTTTTTCAGCCTTGCTGAACCCCTGGGAAAAGAGAAATATCAGTTGGTGAAGACATTGTTAATGCCTTCCAAACTAGAAAGGGTTAGGGGCACTTGCAGTGACGACCACAAGCTTTTAAAACCTCTTTTCAATAATGGTATATACATTTCAACATACTTTAAAATTTCTGTGGATATTGCAATTGTTCCAATTATACTCATTTGTTTTTGAAAGAAAGTTGCTGGAAACAAGGTCACCTGTATTTTCTATAAACATGTCCTCAGGGTGCCATCCAATGCACACCACTCATTTCTATTGACACTGTAAAAGTCTATAAATCTAAATGAGCTCTTTTTTTATATATATAAATAATATATATTTTAATAATATATACATTTAATAATATATATTTAATATATATTATATATATTGCATCCATCTAGTTTTCTTTCCCACGCCTTATATGCAACTATTAACATTAAGCATTTCTTTACAATCATTGTTCAATCCAATTATTAGACACACCACAAAGTGCTGGGCCCTGCACTGATAAAAATACTAGCAGTAATTCTTCTAATAGTGATCATTAGAGCAATTGTCTCTCCCCATGCAAGCAGTGCTTTGCAGGGCCAAGCAGGTGTCCATGGACATGTACATGACTTTCTGGCGCATTCATATTCCTCACCCCTACCCCGGAAAGGTACCAAACTCAGCCTATAGCCTTATTCCCAGGAGAAATCCCTTTATCCTGAAGGGGCATAAAATGATGAGGAAAAGGGTGTGGGAGGAGATTGTATTTTGTAGCTGCTTACCCCTAAGACAGCACCCGTATTGGTGTGTGGCCTTCCTGATCTAGCTGTCCCAGGACTCTTATCCCAGGCAGTGACTGGGTCACTCTTTCTTATCATGAACATTTGACAATATGGGCACTTAATAATGCAAGTAAATATACAACTGTGCGTGCATTTACTTTGAATCTTTAGAAGCAAATCCTGCTTATCCATCCCCCTATAAAATTGTCTTCTTACCAGCGACACTAATAATATGCCACCCCTTATTTCTCTTACCTCAGAGTTCTACCATGTTTGAGTCTTGGAAAAAACTGATTTGTGCATGGCTTCAAAAGCTAACATTCATTAACTATTTTAAAACATGAAATCTTCCAGGCAATGAAGATATTTAGTTGAGTAAAACTCTGTTTCTGGGTTCAAGAATCTACCTTCTATGACTTATAAAGCCCTGCTCTCCCCAGGGCCAGTTATGCACCCCAAGGACAGAGTGGGCACCACGAGACCAGTCCTAGGTCCCAAGGACATGCTTCGCAGCTCACTTCCTATTGTGAAAGCCACATGTGCGAAAGCAGGTGGGCCCAGGTGGAGCTTAGAGAGCTGTGGCTTCGTTTTAATTCATGTTGCTCTGAGTGTGGGGCATTTGGTTTCTATGTGTCAGTAAAATGGTTCATCCTGGAGGATTGACTGATGCAAACTGGAGTGAATTTGGCCGTCTGGTCCCATACATACCTTCTCTGAGTGTCAGCACCTCTTGGATGTAGTTGGTGGCTGTAGCCGGAGTGTGGAGTGTAAGCCAAGAATGCTGTCGCTTTGCTCCTCCCCGTTTGACCTGCAGGGTCCTTTGACCTGTCAGGACCACACTGATGTCTGGGAGTGCTTATGGCTGGGGCAGAGCTCTGATGCGCACTGAGTCCCAGGGATGCTGTGGCCCCATAGCATTGCTGTGATGGGACGCAGTGGGCATATCATGAAACATTGTCTTTAAATGTTAAATGTTAAGTGTGTCTTCAAAATGTAAATCATATACATTTGCTTTCTATTCCATTTCTATAATATCTAACGGGACTGGTTACACATTTGGGTGACTATATTAATTTAAGTAATTCCTTTATCATATGTAACTGGCCCATGATATAAGAGCTATTTCATAAATATGAAAACAAGTATTTCCATCAAGAGAAATGACTTTTCTATTCATAGACATGACAGGATGATCAGGGAACACCGCTCGCAGGGACTATGGGGCTACATGTAGGTTGGTCTGAGTAGCTGTGATAACTGCTGAGGAGGAAGATGGTGGGAAAGTGCAGCGGGAAGAAGTCAGGGATGTCTAGGATTGCTTTGAGTGCTCAAGTTCTATGAAGTAGGCTGTGTAAAGGCCGGGGTTTGGGCATCTCTGGGTGAATACTGAGAAAGTGAGATGCATGGGCACAAACCCCTGACAGAACAGATTTTGATAGCTGGTTCAGGCCAGGAATGTGATCCAAAGAAATATGATTTGCCTTTCTTTTCATTGGTTTCTCTTTAGGGAATAATGTAGGCTGGTTTTCGTTCAGCTTGTAACCCCAAAGTACCTTGGGAAATGGGCATTCATTTTTCATTCATTTTGCTTTAGAAGTCGATGTCCTGTCTGGCTATGCCAGCAGGAGCCTTTAGCCCCAGGGCAACCACTCCAGGGTTCATGTCCTCTGTGCCATCTTGGGCAGGAATCCTTCCCCTCTCACTTCCTGTGGACTCAGAACATTTCAGCTACAGAAAACGTTAACAACTTCCTCCTGGGTCTCAGGCTTTCTTGACTCTGGGAGCTTCCTGGGTTTGCTGACATCACCCTCATGTGAAGGAGGATTGGTCTGCCTGTTGAAACATACATGTCATTGAATGGATTCTATTATTAAGAAAAAGGAAAAAAAAAAGCTAACTCAACCAGACACACCTTCAATGGCTATTGTTCAACACTGGGAATTTGTGGTTCTGTGCCACGGACAGGAAAGGAAGAGGTGACCCTGACAGGCATTTCCTAAGTGAAGATTAGAAAGAGCCTGGTGAGACTGGAATCGGTCAAGAGGAAATGAGCAGCAGTGCTCTCCCTCCAAATAGGGTGATTCTGAGGGGGTTATTCCGAGGAAAAGATGTAATGACAGGAGCCTAACAACTAGGAATTTCAAAACAAAACAAAGCACTGTTATCACCGCCTAACCAGCTGGGGGTTCCCGTAGAACTTCAGGGTTCTGCTCCTCACCACCCATCAAAAAACCAGACATATTCACTCTTCAGCAGTGTTGTAGCATCCTCTTTCAGTGATCTATTCCAGTGCTGGACCTTCCGCTGTCTGGAAAACTTTTCTCATGTCTAACCCAAATCCCTCACGCTGCAGCTGAAGCTCACTTCTTCTTCCTCTGTGCTAATGGAGATGGAAAAGAACTTGTCACCATTTCCTCCTTCAGAATCCTTCAGATGCTCGGTGACTTAAAAACAAATCTCATTTTCCCTTGGTCATTCAGAACTTCCCTTCAAATTGATAAATCTGAAGAATTTCTTGTCAACTCTTTTTGCTCAGGAGAATGAGCTCTAGTTACTAAGCAAAGTGGAAGCCCTGGAACAAGCACCCCTGATCTGGCTTGTCAAGGAACATGCTTTGCCCTGGACTCTCAATTTCCAAACAGAATGCAATACACTGTTTAAAGAGCATTTTGTTTTCCTTTTCTGGAACCCATTGTGTGTTGCGTCAAAGACAATGAGTGGTTCATACAGCTGCAGTTGTCCAAGTACTAACCTTCCCGTGCAGGTCCCTGTGAGTTCTCAGAACAAAGAGTGAGGGGTGTGCGGTGTGTCTGTGTGAGAACACAGAGGGGTGATTGGGGTGGGGACCCCTGGTGCCCCTTTTCCCATCTTGAAGCTTTTACTGCCTCTTTCTTCCAGCCTCAAGAGGCTGTCCCCACAGCGACACTTGCACTCTGAGGAACTGCATAATCGTTGGCACCGATTTGGGGGACAGTAAGCCAGACTGGGCGGGGATAGCATTCCATTATTATAACACAATGCCATAATAGGATACAAAATTCTTTTCATATTAATTCTTACACAAAAGGAGTCTTGAAATGCAACTTGTCCATTGAAAAGGTAGGCAATATGCAGCCCTTTGTTGTGTTTTTTGCAGCCAGTGTTATCTTGCTCCTCTTGGGGGCTTGCACGTGGGTCTTAGTTGCTGTCCCTAAGGAGGAGCCTCTCCCGGGGAGGAGCATGGGGCTCACTCACAGCCACCAGCACACAGCCTTCTCGGAGGCCTTCCCTGGGTTGCTCTGAACTGGCAGCCAATGCTGCTTTTGGGAAACTGGTCCTTCTGGAAGGCTGTGTGCATTCTTCTTGCCCCATGACCAGAGAGCCTTGGACTGTGAAGTCAAAGTGTACCCAGGCCTCTTCAGACACTTGCAGCATCTGCAAAGCTGTTGGTGCCCATGTAGGTCTCAGTGAAGAGTTATCTCCCACCCTCCACCCTCCAATCCACCCATCTACCCACTAACCCTCAATTGTCTTGAGGCTTATGCAGGATGGGCCAGGACATGGTGTCCTCCATCCTGTGCCACTTTCCCTGGGGCTAGCAGAGCGCTGTGTGTACCTTCTTAGTGTTGACAGGCTGACTCACCAGCTGGGGACAGATGCTGGAGCCCAGAAACCTGGATGCTATTTCTAGCTTGGCTGTGGGCCCCGGCTCCGACTTAGGAGAAGTCCCCGGGCAGCCGCTAGGTTAGGCTGCCGAGTTGGGGTGGACACAGGGAGATGTGGGACTTATTCTTCATAAAAGTGTAGAAATGAGTTTAGCAGTCGTTGTGACTTGGTCCAACCCAAGTCCAATCTCTGACTTTGGCAATGGTGAGGAATGAAATAAGTATGTTCAAGAAGCTTCCATGAGCTCTGCAGAGTTCTGGTTCATGTTTGAGAGTAATTTAAACTCTCAGCCTGAATTCATTGTTGCACTTACTCTTGAACATACATGTATTTAGAATATTTATTGAGAGCCCTTCATAAAGATCTCCATAACTTTTAAGTGTAAGTGAATATTCTTCAAACCTCAACACTCCCCTTGAGATCAATTCCTTTTCAAGCACCCTGCACGCTAGGGGTTGCTTGGACAGTATTGCAGACTCTCTTAATTCCTTTCTTGATTGTGGGGCAATTATGACATGTTTTCTTATTTTCTATTAGGTTTATACTTGTTCTTTGCATGAAAGGGACTCCAGATGTAAATGTGATTATGATCCTCTGAATTGCTTCTGCACAAATGGAGCACCAGAATTTCCCGAGCTGTTTGTATAGGAAGGAATTGGGCTTGAATTTTAATGGTGAATATCATCCTGAAAAAGCTAGAAAAGCCAGGAAAAATTAACATTGCTAAAGAGGACCACAAGCCCCCAGAGGCTACAGCTCTGAAGGTCACCCGTAAGTGACCATGATTTAATGAAGTGGTGCTCCCTTTGATTAGTAAGAAGTTGGCCTGGCATCTTCTGCAGCATAAATACCCTGTTTTGGAGCATGCCAAGCAAGTGCTTTCAGCTGCTGCAGTTTCTCCCGGCTCTAGTGAGCTGGCAGTGGACAGTAGAGGACATTCCACTGAAATCGGGCCATCGGGGGCTGAAGACAAAGGCAGCTGATTCAAGTGCACCAAATTGGAGTTTCTCTAATCAAATATATTAAATTCACCATCATTCTTGATTGTTTTAATGGGAAGAAAGGGCAGCTGTGCCCTTCATTTTCCAAGCATTTTATTTGGTATTGTGGGGAGGAGGGACGGGGGAAGCGGGACGAGAAGGGAAGAGGGGTAGAGATGGCAAAGAAAGCTACAGGAAGCTAATGTCTTTGTCTTGAAAGTAAAATGATTTTGCATGCTGTTCAGATCTACACTGAGAGTTCCCAGAGCAGCCACTCATAGAGTAAAATCCAAGATAACCATTTTAAAAAGCACGTTTACACAGAAGCAGCAAAGCAGCCAGCTAACAGGCCAGGGGGCTTGAAATACTGGGGCAAAGGCAGACATGGGTGACTAGCGTTAAACAGACTTGCTTCACTGGTTCCATAAAAGCCTGCTCACTTGAGCATTTTTTTCTCCCTGCATATTTGTGCTTTGCACAAAAGGATTTAAATTCTAAGACACTCGGGAGAACATATCTCTTCTCCTTTGTAACCTTCCTGGCTAAGAGCAACATTCACAAAAGATTTTTTTTTTTTTCACCATGTGAGCCATGGGATTTAAAATTCTTGTTAAGAAACTGATGGCCCAACCTATTTTTTTTTTTTCTAAAGTAGTTTAACAGAAAGTCCAAGCGTGATGCTTCCTGCCCAGAGCTCAGCACTACATACAAAGTCTTGGTATGTACCTCGAGCTTCAAAGGAGAGCCTTGAGCACATGATGTCACTTCCTCTGTCTGTGGAGTTGATAACAGGATGAACCTGAACAAGATATGAACCAGACATTCCATGGTGTAATTAATTATTTCGCTCCGTTGTCAGGCAGGGCACTTAGGTAGACAGAGTTTCTGCACTTAGAGCTTCGCACACACAAACGCGCTTCGCAAAGGAAACAAAGCTCTAGGAATTGCAGCGGGGGCTCACAAGCTCGCACAGGCCAACGTGAGTCATGCACAGAAAGGGCTTTGGAAGCCGGTGCCTGTTACAGCCTGAAGCCAGCCTGTTTCTGAGCTGGAATGTGAAAGGCAGCTGGCTGTGTCAAAGGGGCAGAGAATAAAGCCGCAGTGTAAAATGAAGACACAATTCAGCAAAGAGAAGATGCTATTAAAATGGTTTCTGCTCCTCGGGCAGCTTCCTTTGGAGGGCCCCTTTTGGAAACAAACGATTCTGTTCCTCTTCTTAGAGAAGAGAAAGGAGGTGGGGGTTCCTTTCAGAAAAATGTTATCGGACTCTTTTTCAATGTCCCCATTGGAAGGGAATCAAAAGGAATGTGATAAGGCGGCATCTATACACTCAGGGGGGCATTGTATCAAGCGACACAATACAGGCTAAATGAAGCTCTTCATCTTCGGAGGAAATCTAATAACTCAATCAATCAGCTCTGGTCTCCTGTCACACACGGTGGGTGTCCAGCCTCTGCGGAGGTTCCTTCCTTTAGCACGAGGCCACTGGGTGAGGCCAGTTTGGGAGAGGAAGAAATTGCCAGTGCATTCCTCACCAGCTCCCTTCCTTTCTCACATACAATGCCCATTTGTCCCTGTGGCCCCTGCCCCTCAGGGCATGGCCCTAGCTGCGTAGAGGCCAATGTGAGGGCCCCTCAGCTTCCAGCATGTCCTCAAGCAGCGGCTGTGTGGGGCGAGCCTCCCAGGCGGACTGAGAGGTTATCCAGAGCTGGTAGGCCTTGCAGAGAGGCCATAGTTCTCAGCTCACATCTCTGTGAGACTGAGGGTGTGTGTCTCTTCCCACCTGTGGTTGGAACCTGGGGGCAGGAAGGAGGGCACAGAGATGCTTCTGAAAGTCTGGCGGCCACAGAGAGGGCCACTGAGCTGCCGTCTAGCTCCACCACCTGAATTCACTGTGCACCCCTTGGGGGAAGTCATTTCACGTCAGTGTAGCTCTGTCTCTTTTGCAACATTAAAGACAGAAGGAGATCATGTCCCAGGCCTCTCTCAGTTTTAGCTGAGAGGGACTGGATCGGGACGGGATGGGAAACACTGTGGCTTCTGAAGCAAATGGACCTTAATTTGCATCATGGGTCATAGGACTAACACTATGCAGTTTGGGACAAATTATAAAGCTTCTGTTTCTCTTTTGAACACATATCAGGTTAAATCATATCTGCCGTACAAAGATTTTTGAGTGAGTTTTATGACCTGCATTACAAGAAATAATCTGGTATGATTCCTGGCTTACAGAATGTTCTTCTAAACGTTAGCTTTCCTTGCAACTCATGTGGTGTCAACTGCTGAAAAGGATAGGTACTTAATAAAAACCCATCTGAGTCCAAGAGGCTTGAAAGTTTAAAAAGAAATTATATGGCACCTCTATGGCTTAGGGTAGCAGTTCCGAGACATTGCAACTTCAGAGACAAGTAAAGTTGGAAAAATATCATTAGTCTTGGTTGCAAGATAGAATTGTCAGCTTTTTGTTTTGGCTAAGTAAATCAGTTAAAAATCAATTCTCATTTATTTATTTTTTTTTTTTTAATCACTTTTTTTTTTTTTTAATAGAGGCATGTTTTATTTATTTATTTATTTATTTGTTTTGTTTATACAAGCACTGGGTACAGTCAGAAGTGCAGGAGGGTGAGAGAATTCACCAGAGCCAGAGCGGGGAGCAGAGCAGGCAGAAGGACCGAAGTACACTGCTGAGGGGAGCAGCGGGCGGCAGGAGAGGTCTGCGCGCCATGTGGGACCCTCCTCCAGTGGCCGGGGAGCAGCCGGAGATCGAACCGGCACCGCAGAAGCCGCGGGCAGCTTCGCAACCCAGCGCTCAACCGCTGCGCCACCGGGGAGGCCCACAATTCTCATTTATTTTTACCATTGTTTCAAGAAATAGAGGTCATACAGTCTGTCTTTATCAGCAAAGGAGCCCTGTCCTCCTTAAACTGACTTATTTTTATCGCACACAGTGTGTATTTTTATTGCACACAGTGTGTACGTGAGCACTGTCCTTCCTTTTCTTTCTATTTATAATTGACTGTGGATGTGTGAATTTGCCCTATTCTGCCACCAATGTGGAGTTGGTCTCGGGAAAGCACTGCTTTTAAGGGATAATTTAGATTTTTGTACACTTTCAGATGTTTGTGTAAACTAATCTCGGTTATTTATTTTCCCTTTTGATTTTCCTCTCAAATTTCCTTACCCTTTTGTACCCAAACGTTCACATTTCATTTCATCTACTTTGAAATTTCCAGAAATTAGTGAAATACTTTGCAAGTCACATAAATGTCAGTGGGAACACTTCTTCCCTCCCACTTGAAGTGACACCCGTTCTTACTTGCTCACTGAGCCGCTGCCAGGAGTGATGGGACCCCCTTCATTGGCCTGGCGACTCCTCAGCACTGCCCGCCTCACTGTCCCCTCTGGGCAGAGCATAAGAAAGGCACACAGCAAAGAGGGTCTCCACCTTCCTCCTCCGTGGGGTCCAGCATTGCGTGGAGCACTATGGGGCTTCTGACCCTCTCTCCATCACAACTTCTCGCAAGAAAGCTCAGCTTGCAAAAAAGAAGGGCTTTTGAATCAGGCAGCTGATCTCTTGCTCCTCTCTTGGTAGAAGGCAGGAGACCTCTGCACTTAGCCAAACTGTTCCCTCAAAGCAGGAGCCCGGGCTGCTTTTCATCAGCTGGGAATCTGGGCCATCACCCCCCAGTGTGGAGTCCCTGGCGAGCGTTAATAGAGCAGGAGCCGGATGGGAAAACTGGACGGCTCTCCACCTCCTACTGATTCGGTTTCTCACACTGTGGCCTCATGTGTTGTGAATTATAGAAATACCAAACACACCCACAATTAAATCTAAGCACCAAAATGCTCGTGAATGCCAAGCATAAGTGACTTTGAAATGTTCTGCCAATTTGTGCTGCCCATCCCCGGCTTGCTTCCATTAGTGCCAACCTAGTGGAGTTCAGACTGGTTTGCTCTCTGGTAGCATGGCCTTGTGTCTGGGGCTGTCCTTGAACTTTTTGCCACCAGGAACCAGAGTTGTGCTGGGAGCACATTTTCCTTGCAAGGGGAGTGACCTTTTTTTGTAGACACATTTGGTCTTCATGGGAGGTCTCTCCCTGGTCAGAAAGGAACACACAGAAAATGCATTAGGCCCGATATCAAATCTCTTTGTGGGGTAGGAGACATCAGTGCTCTGCAGAGAGATCTCGGTAAGAAATCTGCAGCCTCCTGGAGCTGAGTGCGGCTCAGCCCCGTGGCCTAGCTGGCCCGCCACGCAGGCATTGGCCCAGTGCCTGCTCCCTGCCCACCCTCTGGGCCCAGGTCCTACAACATGCACACCCCAGCACTGCACAGAGTGGCCAGGGTCTCCCCTCTCCCCTGTCCCTGCTGCTGCTCAGTGGGGTCTGCTTCTGCAGCGTATGGGGGAGGAAGTGGGGTGGGGTATGCATCTAAGCCGGGCTTATCTCTTTGGGCTTGTGATTCCCTTTTGAAGCGATTCAGACCATATAGGAAAACGGGTGCTTGTTTTTCATTTGCGAAGCTTCAGTTCTACCAAGAAGCTTCTTAAGTGTTAAGAGGCTCACTGAGGTTGGCAAGCTCTCCCTTCATGTGGTTCGTCGTTCTCATGTTTTACTTGTTTTTGATGTGGTAGTTGCAGCCAATGAAAGCTATTCCCTCTCACCCCCACCCTCAAGTCCTGGTTCAAAGTTATAAACTGAGAGTTTTGGGTTTCTGTCTTCAACATTTCCTTTCTTCCACACCTCTGGGGGGCCAAGGATGTCATTTTTGAGTCACTCCCAGGGGTTTCAGCTCTCCTTATGTTCTTCGTTAGCTGATGGGGATGCTTGGGAAGGGGGCTGGAGTCGTGGCGGGGGGCACCTGCCCTGGCAGAAGTTGAGTGCAGATCTGGTGCTGGGAACTGAGGATACACAGAGCGTCCCAGCACAACTGGGTCAGGAAGAGCTCTCCTAGCTTGCTCACTGGAAGGCCACCAACACCATTTCATTGTCCAAAGATCCTCTTTAGTTCTCAGATTTCTTTATCTCCTTCCAGGCGTGGACCTGTTTTTCACTGTTCTTTAGTCAGTCTTTTACTCAGTTGATACTTAAGACATGAGTAAGTCGCGAGACATGGGAGTGGCCCAGCAAGATGGTTATAAGTGGGTTCTGGGCTTGTTACATCTGCATTCATTTGTCTCAGATGTTTGAGCTGGATAAGTTATGCAGCCCGTTAAACAGGGTTAAGTATATTACCTGCTCCATAAGGTTTTGTGACATTTAGATAATAGGGGGAATGTGATAAGAACAATAACTTGCACGCTGTACGTGTTCAATAAATATTGGTTGTTATTGTTAATGTTAGACATTGTGCTATGCTAAGCACCAGGATTACAGTGAACCCAATATTCACAGTTCTTCCTTCACAGAGCTTACAGGCTGATATGGGTGACAGTCATTTGATGGGGGGGTGTTGAGGGAGTGGGGGGGTGAGGTCAGTGTTTCAAAATAAAAACAGCAAAAACAGAACTCTGTTTCCCATGACGTGTGCTATTGTGATAGTCTCTTTTCCAGATTCTCTAGCCTTGCTTTCTCTGCATCCTTCACTGGCTTGTCTTTCTTTTTCTTCCACCAAGAAGTGACTCCATAAGATTCTGTGACTATTGCTTCCTTATGCCCCCACACCCACGTCCCAACTTTCCATTAGCACTAACAGTGAAGTTTCGAAGTGAATGAAAAGGCTTTGGATCAACTTACTACAGAGTCATCCTGGGGTGGGGCATGGGGAAGCACAAGGAGTGCTTGGTGTAGGTATGGGACTCCTCATCAGGGACAGATTCCCCCCTCCTACAATTCCCCTCACCTCTCTATGATTCAGTTTGTGCATCTCTAAAAGGGAGATGCTAACTCTCTGCATGGGATTAGTTGACCGTGTGTGTTCTCAATGCATGTGCATTGCCATATATAAACACATGCAAATATACACTTGCATGTATGTGTATTAACACATATACAAATACACATAAACACCCATGTGTGCATTTCAACTCAATGCAGCTCAACTCAACTCAGTGCCTGGTCCATAATGGTACTAAGTAAATGGTAGCTCTAGTTCTAGGTCTTGTTCTTACTAGGAGCTGGAGTGTACCACATGTTGTGGTCATTAGACTACCATTCTAGAATACAGAAAAGTTACCCTGAGCAGTGTAGTTCTGCTTTATGTAGTTATTTAAGAACACAGGAGAACAGAGAGAGACAAGGTTGACAGAGATGGGCTCATGCCCTTGAAGGAGCTGATGTGCAGACTTGTGCACAGAGACTCAAAGGCCAGCCACACGCTAGAAGACTGTCACCTGGAGTGTGCATGTCTGGATGCTAAGAGAGGAAACAGTTCTGCTCATGCCATCAGAGAAGGTAGATCTCTTTAAACCCAAACACTTAAGCATAAACAATCAGAGAAATGATGATAGGGAGATGAAGATAGAGGAAGGGGGGTCTTAGGGGAAAGCAGGAGAATGTGAGCTCCTGCACTACTATTTGGGCAACCACATGGCAGTTTGGGGCTGTAACCATGGCCACTGGCACCCAGGGGGACTGGAGGGGCTGCACATGGAAGGCAGGCTGCTCTGCAGTGGAGGGTTTTTTAAGGGGTTTGCAGCTAACCGCACTCATGAGCTAAACATGTGTTCTACAATGACTTGAAGACTCCACCAGGAAGATCCTAGCTTGAAAGGAGAAGACACATTTAACAAAAGGAAGAGAAATTGTAAAATAAGGAAATAAAGCTGAGCTGACTCATGCCAGCAGCAGCACCTTCTTTGTTTCTACTGGCAAAGGGCTCTGTCATTAAGTCCCAGCACCATGACCACCACCATCAGATTAAAATTGTCAACAGATTTCCATGTGTAATTGAAACTTTAAACATTTTTCATTGCTTAAAAGACGGAACATAGTGCCAAAGCCACAGCCTTGGTGTTATTAAGCTTTGGTATTTGAGCCTGACTATGTGAGGAAATAATCTCAACACCAGTCTTCTCCCCATCTGAATCTTCTACCACATCTGAAACTTCCCAAGGCTCTTCATAACCTAATGGATAATCTGCAAATGCCTGCAAATCCCCTTCTGCCTCCCCCTATAAACTTCCCATGTGCTCCTATACCATGGCCATATTGAATTCCTTGTAGGTGTCTGAGACAGGCTATGTTCTCTCTAAGCTCTGTGCTTTTGCAAATACCACTTCCTCTCTATCTTCTTGACCTAGTTAAACTTTTCTTATTATCCAAATCCCTGTTCTGATCCCACCTGCTCCCACAAGATTTCCTTGTCTCCTATTTCAGGTGGTCCCCCTCTTTTTCTTGCATTGGGTCCTGTACCTATCTTTATTTTTAAAAAACATTTATTTATTTATGCATACAAGAACTGGGGTATAGGCCAGAGTGCGGAGGGTGAGAGGTTTCACTAGAGACGGAGCGGGGAGCAGAACAGGTGGCTGAACTAAAATATACCCTTGAAGGGAATAGCAGACGAGATAGGAGAAGTCTGCTGCACCATGGGGATTAGCTCCCTGGCCAGGGATCGAACTCGTGCTGCAGTGACTGGTAATAGCTTGATAGTACTGAGACTGAACACCCTGCACCACCAGGGAGGCCCCTGGTATCTTTATAATCATGTGCCTGCTGCCATATTGTAATTGCTAATTTGACAGAACATCTTCCCCAAAATGTTGGTGAGAGTTGGAGGGAAAAATATTTTCTCATCCTCAATCCTTCACTTCTGGCATATCATACAGGTAAGAAAATATTTCTGTATTGAAGAAGAGCAATCTTAGGAATCCAGAACATTATATTGTTTGCCTCAAGTAGGCAAGTAGATATTTTGGGGGATTGGAGATTAGCTCTGATCTTGGGTGTTTAGTATGAAAGAAATGAAAACTCCATCCTGGAGATACTGAAAAAGGTGGAGTTCTCTTGAGGATTTAAAAATGGTGGCTTTGACCATGAAGCATGTACAAACAAGGTTTTGGACTTCCTGCTTCAAAATTCATTAGTCTACCAATGAATTCAGATTTCTGAGCACCTGCTTTATATCTCCCAAATCCAGGCAGAGATGGGACCTGGAAATGGCTATTTTTAACATGTTCCTGTGGTAATTTTTTTTTTAAAGATTTATTTATTTATTTGTTTGTTTATTTGTTTATTTATTTATTCAAGCACTGGGTACAGTCAGAAGCACGGGAGGGTGAGAGAATTCACCAGAGCCAGAGCAGGGAGCAGAGCAGGCAGAAGGACCGAAGCACACTGCTGAGGGGAGCAGCGGGCGGCAGGAGAGGTCTGCGCGCCATGTGGGACCGTCCTCTGGTGGCCAGGGAGCAGCCGGGGATCGAACTGGTGCTGCAGAGGCTGCGGGCAGCTTCGCAACCCAGCGCTCAACCGCTACGCCACCGGGGAGGCCCTGTGGTAATTTTTTTTTAAAAAAAGATTTATTTATTTATGCATACAAGAGCTGGGGTATAAGCCCAAGGTGTGGGGGATGAGAAGATTCACCAGAGACAGAGTGGGGAGCAGAACAGGCAGATTGACTGAAGTACAGTGCTGAGGGTAACAGCGGGTGAGGCAGGAGAGGCCTGCTGCGCCATGTGAGTTGCTCTCTGGCTGGCTGGGAATCGAACTTATGCTGCAGTGGCTGTGGATAACTTCATAGGTTGCATCTTAACCCTTGCACCACAAGGGAGACCCTTCTGTGGTGATTTTGATCCACTTTCAAACCTGAGAACCCCTGATCTAGGCAAAGCCTCCAGTCAACATGATAATGGTAAATGTAGGATGGAAGGGGAGATTGAGAAGGGAAAATGCACGCTGGTGCAGTTTTCATGGTTCAAGAGTACATCTCAAATCCCTAGAGTGAACCATGTAAGCCA
This sequence comes from Talpa occidentalis, assembly GCF_014898055.3. NCBI lineage: Eukaryota > Metazoa > Chordata > Mammalia > Eulipotyphla > Talpidae > Talpa > Talpa occidentalis. The sequence goes on along the minus strand of NW_023604861.1, from coordinate 56,402,273 downwards.
TCCCAGGAGAGCATCTTGATGTGAAGATGTATTTTCTCATCTGCTTCCTTCATTTCGTGATGTTAGAAACATTTATTAAACAAAGAACAGAAATGAGAATTTTCTGAATGTCATATTATTTTACTTGGATTTTGAAACAATGGCCATAGACACGAGCAGTCATCATGGCTTGCTGGGTGAGGGAATTAGAAATGACCCTGCTGTGGCAGGCGTGGGGGAGACCTGTGGCCCTCAATTTCCAAACAGGAATTAATAGACCATTCTCTAGGGTGCCAAGGAGACAGGGCTTTTGGTGTATTGCCACATTCTGGTCCCATAGAGTAAATACTAGAAATGAGCTATCAGCCATTGGAGTACAGACACCTCCCTGGTTGGAGAAGGCAGAAGGAGTAGGAAATGTGGTTGTTCCGGTGACACTCGGGTGGGGGTGACCAGCGCCTTCCACTGACAACACAAGAGAGAGGAGAGCTGGGTTTTCTGAATTGTCTTTCAGTGTGTCAGAGAGCTGAGCTGTCCCCAGCCTGTTCTTTCCTCCCTGGAATGAACTGCAGCTCTCTGGAGAGAGAAACTGTGGGTCACATGGTAAATGAAACAAGGGTGGGGTGGGCAGGTGGCTGTGCTCTGATGGGAGTGCCCTTGCTAATGGTGATTCAGGTACCATGACATAACCATCTGGGGGGAAAGCAGATGTAGAGGGGATACCCTATTTGAAATAACACCATAAACACAAGTGATGTTGGCAAATCAAAGAAGCATGGCTCTGAAATTCCCATCATCTTTGGAACTAAAGGCAGGAAGAAAGCTGGATATAAGTTTCCAGGTGGCTAGATGATAAAGGCATGTGTCCTTGATATATAATGTGCTCTGATCTAGTTCTTCATTTATTTTATTTTTTATTTTTGGAATTGACAATGAGATAGAAAAACCTTGAGAATTAAATTGACCTAGAAGCAAAGGAAGAAATTATTGCAGAATTTTTTCTCGTCATTTTCCCCAACACTAAGGGTAAAGGAGACAGATTCTTTTTCTTCTTCTTTTCTCAAATACAGTTTTTATTTTTTGCTTTAAATTTTGTCCTTGAACATGAAATGACTAATACAAGATTCTAATCACATTGTGAGACTATCATAATGAAATAGTAACCTTTGACAATGACAAATCTGCAGGACATGGCAAAATGCAATGATTAATATTTGGTGGCAGAAACTTTAAAATTCATTTGCCCTGAAGTAACTGAGAGAAAGTCCTGTGTGACAGAACTATGTCTATACTTTCACTTACCTTGTAACACTTTTATCTTCTTCTTAATATAATTTAGAACAAAAGTCAAGCAAGTATTTAACAAAAATTTAAGTTCTTACTTAAGAAAACCCTAAATGTGCCTATGAAACAATAACGGAGGAAAAATTATTAAACAAAAAATTGGAGTAATTAATTTTATTTAAATAGAAATTTTAGGGCCTCCCTTGTGGCACAGGAGTTAAAGTCTCAGTGCTATCAAGCAATCACCAGTCACTGTGGCCTGAGTTTGATTCCTCTCCAGGGAATGGACCCACATGGCACAGCAGACCTCTCCTGTCTCGCCCGCTGCTCCCCTCAGCAGTGTATTGCAGTCAGCCCACCTGTTCTGCTCCCCACTCTGTCTCTGGTGAATCCTTTCACCCCTGCACCTCTGGCCGTAACACTCCAGTTCTTGTGTGCATAAATAAATACAAATTAAAAAATAAATAAAATTTTAGGTTTGCTGCAGTCATGACTGACTTCTCAATTTACTTTTCTACACACAGCTTATAGGGAGAGATTTGCCACATAAAACAAGCCATGACTATACTATTGCCATTTGTTAAATCAGCACATGCACAACTCTGTTCTTTGAATAAATAAGTTGTTGTTTTTTTCAGCTGTGCTTTCACAAAAATGAATACTGACCCCAGCCAGGTCTTCCTGACCCTGCAAGATGGGGAACCAAGGACTGTTGTTGTTTCCATTTCTTGGTGAGGAGACAGCTCATCTACCTGACGTGTGTATCTGTTTCTGAACATAATCCGACTGGCTTTGTTAAGTATTGCAGTGCTGTGTGTCCTTAGAGGAAAAACTACCGCTCAGCCGGGTGGTTGACACATGACCGCTAGCGAGCTGGCTAGACCGCTTCCCTTTGCCCTGGCTCGCTCTTCTCATCCAGAATCGCACGTGGTGCCTGGTGTATTTCTAGTAGGTGATTCCTGAATCTCCAGGATATGCCCAGGGGCCACATTCCATTTCCACATGATGTAAAGCCTGGTAGGAAGGGACTGCTGGGGGCACTGTTTCTTCCAACTAAAAGCCTCTTGTCCCTTCCTCTTTCACCCGTGGGCATGTTATTCCCTCTTTCCCTCATCTATACTATCACTCACACAAAGGTTAACACCAATTCTGATACTGCTATTTTATAGTCCTCGCACGGTCACTATGGGCTAAATATCACGCTCGTGTCCTTGAGTCTTACAGACCTTGTTGCACAAATCAGACACTGGGCTACATTTATTTTAAAATGTTAATTTTCATAACAGCTGTGAGAGGTTGTTAGTATTATCATCCCTATTTTACATCCGAGAAAGCAGACATAAAGAAAAAGGCTAATTCATTTGCCAAGCTTTTAGAGTAAGCAAGTGGCACAGTTCAGGTAGAAACAGAGCCCATGCTCTTAGCTGCTTTGCTGTGCTGCTGTACAAAGATGATGATGTCTCCCAAACCATACTGTGGTCCTCCAAAGTAAATAGATTCATGTCCTCATTTTTTTTTTAATGGAAAAACTGAGGCACAGATTGTCATGTAATTTGCCTGGCATCTTACATTCAAACCCAAACCATCCAATTTCAGAGGCTTCCAGCCCTCCCTCCTATGTGGGTGACAATGCTAGAGGCCCTGGTTTCCTGCGGGTGGTGCTTAGGCAGCACCTCCCTTTGCAAAGGGCTCAGGTGGTCTGAGCTTCAGAGGAGCAGAAGAGGTTTGCAATGCTTTGCGGCTGCAGGTATCACATCTTTACCCTACTGGGTCTCATTTGCTTTATAGGGTCTCCAACTTCGAGGCCCAGAGGGAATTCAAATCTCTGGGTCTGACTCTTAGATTCCATGTCTCTCGGAGTCAAAGCTTGCATCAGAAGCTGGAACAACTTCTCTGGTTCAGTCTGTGGTGCACCTGCAGATTTCCCATTAAACTGCCTGCCGAATCAGGAATAATGATTCTCAGGGGGAAGAGATATTATTTGCATTTGAATTAATGTTGAGTTCAGAGTCACATATTCCTCATCAAGAAGGATTTAGAGCAATTGCTGATATCCTGGGGATCTGTGACCAGCTCATTATTTTCATCTCACAGGGTAGTACTAGAATTTTTAATTTTTTTCCAAGTCTTCTTTCGAAAGTTTGGCTCTCTTTATCCCCATGATCATAATTATAATAATTTTGAAACATCAGTCTGCTCAGATATCAAGGTGTTGAACGGATAATTTCACTTTAATGAATTTGTCTCATATGGGCTTATTTTCCACATCTGTCCTAGACTGAATAGCTAACTGGTTAATATGAGAACTGTTCCGTTTCATTAGCTTCTCCCTGTTGATTTCCTTGAGGTGGAACTGATGCATTGCCAGTTGCAAGCCCTGTCAGCTCTTTCTTTTTAGGTCGAAATTCTATTCTAAGCCACTGATGCAAACTACAGAGAATTAAAAAATGAAAGTTTGATCATCCAGACAAACTGCAGGATTCTGTATACCTGGTGGCTTCTGAGAGATTAGCAGGTACTTGTCATGGATGTCATAAGCACTTGTACCTAAAACTATGTTGGGTAAGCTGCATAGTAAGGCAACAGGGCCTTTGCAGGGAGAAAAGGGAAAGCGGCTGGGGTGACAATGCCGGAGCAATAGGAGAAGAAAGAAGACAACAAGGTAGAAGGGAACCCAGGAGGTTTTGTTGAGGGAGTTGAGTTGTAGAGTAATAATTTCTAACCTTTTAAGAAGGCGGTCTCTTGATTCCTGCGGTGGACTAGGAAAATATTTTGGGAATTAAAGTAAAAGAGAAGATGGCAATGGATTACTTAGCCTCCTGGGAAGAGAAGGGTGGTGTTTCCTTGATAGGCCCTAGGCTCTGCTGAATGATCAGCCACTGTGCTCTGGCAGTAAGAGAAAACCTGATGCAAATAGCATCGTCTCTCACAGCAAGAAAGTAGCATGCACTTCAGAGGGGTTGATTCAATGACTGTCACCAAGAATCCAGTTATTTGTGTCTTTGTGATCCAAGTCCTTAGCATTGGTTCCATTCTTAAATTGTTCTTAAGCTTGCATGATGACAATCAGCCAAAAAAAATGAGGCTGTATGCTTCCTGTTCACCTCCCTGAGGTTGGGTGAGTCTCTCTTTAATCACAGAAGAAAATCCTTCACTTCAGTCTGATTGGGTCAATTTAGGTCGTGTCCTGCTGCTGGACCAATAACCGTTACCAAGGGAATGTCATGAGCGGCTGGCTGAAACCTGAGCTCCAGAAACAATTGTTGGCAAGAGATGTGGGGTTGCCTGCATGATGTACATGAACCAGTGCCCATTCCTGGTGGCAACGAGGTGGGCTTTCTGTGTGACACAGGAACTGTGTGGAAAGAAAGCAGAGTCAGCGGGAATGAAGAGGAAAGGAGCAAAGAATTAGTATCCACCATGATAATCTGTAAAGCAGTTTTGCCAACACTGCCACAGAGAAGGTAAGGAGATATGCCCACCCCAGAGGTAGATCAGAGGTAGATCAGGGCTTGATTGCTTTCCCTTAATGAGCTTCCCTTTTGCTCAGGTGTTTGCAAGTTCTACAAACAAGAAAAAAAAAATGGAAATGAAACCAGAAACCAGAAAGCAACACTAAGAGTTCAGCTATTAAAAGGAGTAGGCACGTGTGGGAGGCCCTGGGTGCTGGGTGTGTCTGGGCGTGCCTCCGCCACATCCCATAGTGCTTGCTGGGGTGGAGCTTGCTGGGGTGGGGTATGCTCTGTACATCCCCTGGACTCCACAAACCTTTAATATCAAACCAGGTCTCCAGGGTCCCCTTAAACTACCCTCTTATTTCGTAAGACTGGTAAACCAACTACATGGCATCTTCTTAATTTTTATGCACATTATTTCAAGTGTCCTTTTTTTCCCTCTTAAATATGCAGGAATGTCTCATAATTGTTCTTTCTGTGTATTCTTCAGATCACCCCTTGGGTAGCTAGATCAGTGTCATTAGTGCCATAGAGATCTTTTTCTTTCTTTCTTTCTTTTTTTTTTTTTTTAGCTGGAAGCTAAGTATGTCTGAGGAAAAAGCCACCAGATTATCCAATGTTTTTATTATAGTGTAAAGTTTTAAGTAGCTGTGATGTAGATGACAGATGTCTTAGGAAGACTGAGATGTGAACAGAAATAGTTGGTGGGTTCAAGTGGGATAAACTTAAACTACCCCACGACCAGCAAGAGATACGAAGAAGTCTAATAGGACAGAGGCTAGAAGTTGGGGATCAGAGGAGACAGTGATGGGAGGGGAGAGTCTTCAGTGTCAGGGGTCAGAATGAGCTTGGTTTCCTATGCTTAGCTTGTATACCTGCTGGAGAGCGAGTGACCCAACACTAGGTCAGGGCCCAGATGCCCAAGAACAGCTAAGAGGGAGAAAAGGACAGAAAGTCAGGGATATGCTAGGGCTCATGGCTAGGATCCTTGTGCATCTTTCTTTCTCTGATGCGGCAACCTGGCTGATAAGCTAGTGCAAATCTGCCTGTGTGGCTCTCCCTTCTGCCCTGCTGTTCCAGCCATCAGGTGAGCCACTGGCCACCACATTACACCTGCAGGAAATGAGCAGCCAGGAGATTCCAGAGAGGCTGGAAACTCCCCACAGGGCATAAAGGGTTAAGGGCATTTGAACGACCCATGTGAAGAAATCTGGAAGACAGTGAGAAGAGTGGAAGCTACTGGTTGTGGTAAAAGGGCTTTTGAGAGTAATATCATACCATCTTTACTCTATAGCCAGGCTTCTCAGCTTCAGTGCTGTGGATATTTGCATCTGGAGAATTCTTTGTTGGGCTGTCCTTTGCACTGTAGAATGGTTGGCAGCATCCCTGGCCTCTACCCACTAGATGCCAGTAGCATCCTCCTACCCCCGCCCCTCACCCCTGTGGTCTCAACCCAAAATGTCTCCAGTCATTGGCAACCATCCCCTGTTGAGAACCACTGCCCTCAAGTGAGGGAGAAACTTCAAAGGGGTTAGTTAGGTGGTGAGCAGCCTCGCCCTCATATCCTGAGGGACTGACCAAGAATAGTCACAGAATGATTTATAGCTAAAGAATAAACTTCAGAGCCCAGCCTGGAGGAACTTGCAAAGGTAGTTTTAGGACCAAAATATCACCTGAATTGAAAGCACTGACCAGGACAGTGCTTCCTGGACTTTTTCCAGGACTTTTTTCTTTTCTTTTCTTTTCTTTTTAAGATTTATTTATTTATTTATACAAGCACTGGGTACAGTCAGAAGCACGGGAGAGTGAGAAAATTCACCAGAGACAGAGCAGGGAACAAACAGGCAGACAGACAAAATACACTGCTGAGAGGAGCAGCGGGCGCAGCAGGAGAGGTCTGCGAGCCATGTGGGACCCTTGCTGGCGACCAGGGATAGAATAGGTGCTGTAGAGGCTGCAGGCAGCTTTGCAGCCCAGCGCTCAACTGCTGCGCCACCAGGGGAGGCCCTCCAGGTCATTTTCTTGATGAAAAAGTAATACAGAGATCAATGGAGAGCTGAATTGGATAAACTAAATGGCTGAGGGAACGAAAAGCACAGCTGTATTACATGGGTATAATGAGACTTACACTGATAATGAGACACCAAGTTGTTATGCACCTGGTAAGTGCCTTGAGCTGTGATAAACACAGATTATATCAAATTTATAATCCCACAACTACCCTAGAAGGCAGGGATTGCTTTCATTTTGTAGATGAGGGATCTGGGACTCAGATGGGTGCCTTCGACTTGCCGAAGGTCTTATTCTCAGTAGGGCCAAAACCAAGTTAAACCCAAGTCTAAGTTCAAAGCTTGTGCTGTTTGCAACAGGTTACATATGAAGGTAGAATAAAGGCATTTCACAAAACCTACTATGACATCTTAATGATCCTGTATGCCGCTACGTATTATATACTCAAGTAGCAGGTATGTGTAAAGGCAGATATCCAGTTGACATAGAACATCATGTAGCCGCACAAAAAAATACTATTTAACACAAAAGGCAGCTGGTATATGCTGTGGGGATCTCTGAAACACTCATTTTCTGGGAGTTCAGGGTCCTGAAGTTCCAACAGCCCGTAATGAAATTCAAGATAGTGGTTGGTAGGCAGGTTCCAGAACCCAGCCAGCCGCTGTGCAATGGCAGGGTCCGTAGGTGGGGCCTGGCAGGGGACTGGAGTGGAGCCCCTGGATCAGGGCTCTAGGAGCCTGAGATAAAGGGTCTCTAGAGCAGCTTCATGAACTTTAATCTGCAAAGAAGTCACCTATTGTTCTTTACAATACAGATTCTGATTCAGACCTGGGGTGGAGCCCAGAATATTGCCTCCCTAACAAGCTGCCCCCATGATGCTGACGCTGCTGGTCCCACAACCCCGGGAGTAGCTAGTAGTGAGGGTCTGGCAGCTTCAGAGAAGGAAACCTTAGTCATCTGAATGTTTCTTTGTAAAGCAAGACAATTAAGAAGGGAACTGACCATAAAGAAGATACAGGATACAAAAGAATCAAAGAAAGAGCACTAAGGTGGTAAGTAGGGAGGAAAGGCCAAGCAGGACCTTCCCTACCTGTTAAACACATGCAGAGAGTACGGAGCTTTAAAGAACAACGGTTTCAGAGAAGTTTGCAAAATTACAGCTTCATCTAGCAGGTAGTAAATGTGTGCAACTCATTGTCCCTAAGCTTTAGTAAAGATTAAAAATACGGTTACGACAATGCTATAAATAAGATGGTAAATTACATACTTGCAGTGGGTTACCCAGGGAAGGAAGGGCATTTTGGAATAGCTCCCTAACTTTTGAGGTTGACACTCCATGGAGGCTCTGTGCTCAGAGTTTCTACACTAAAAATGGGGATTTATGATTCACAAAGTATTCCTCTGTGTGTGTGTGCACGCGCATGTGTGTGTGTGTGTATGTCTGGGCTTAAGAGATACTGGAGGGTGCAGTATAGAAGCTAGAACATAGGAATTTTGAGGATTTTTGCTGGTATCTGAGAAAAAACTGCTGCATGTTTGAAGTGAGTGCTGTCTTGGGGAACCCAGGGTTCACGGACCTTCCCTCAGACGCTTCATTGGTCAGGTTCCCAGTCCTTCTGTGACAGCCAGATGTGTGGGTGAAGGCGATGAGCTGTGCTGTCATGGGACTAGGTGCTCTAGGGCTCAGCTCCCACTCTTCATTTATTCCACTGCATTACCTCTTCTGCTGATTTCCTAAAGTGGCCCACAGGATGCGTCTTTAAATATTCTGGTCATTACATTGATTAAATTAACTCATTTAATTCACCATAATTATTACATTCCAACATTGAGCAAGTGAAAAGGAACAAAAGACTAGCTCTCTCCTCTCATGGAGCCTCTAACCTCTTGGGGAAAAATGGGCAGCAAAGCTTATAGTTTTGTATTACCTTTCCCACAGCTTTGGGAAAGAGCTTCACACTATCCCGTGAAGGACAGTGCAGCGCACTCAGCTGGGGACAAACTCAGGATGGATGGGTTCCCACGGGCATCTCTAAGGAAATGACTTTCAGGTGGACATCCTGAAGATGTGTGGCCATCAACTTGATAGACTAAGGAGAACATTCTAGAGGGATGTAAATATCTGTCAGTAACTGTCAGGATTGGGGAAAGAGGGCTGAGGCTGGAGAGACCCTTCACAGAGGGCTTCAGGATTCCTTCTGCGAAACCCTTGAAAGATTTTGAGTAGTATGGGCCTGCACTTGCTTTGAACCTCAGGATTTTCCAAACCGAGTCCGGGAGACTTGATCCCGAGGCTCTGGTTTGTGTCTTCGAGCTCAGCTGCTGGGTGAGCACAGAGTCATGGGAGGGGCTGCTCCAGTCACCCACCTGGATGGACGCTAGCTGTGTCACTGTCCAGGCTGGCGGCACAGGCTGAGCTGATGACAGAGAAGAGGGGTGGTACGAACACGTGAAACACCCCAAAGAGCTACACCTTTCTGTCATTCATCCTCTGGCATGGAGTAGGAGTGAGGCCCACACAGAACACTCAGGCATTTGTCATGAATTATATTTTGTGCTTATAAAGTCTTCTTCAAGGAGTAGCAAGTAAAGACCTCAAAAACTATTTTATATTCCAGGTTCTGTCATCTGCATGTAGTATTCCCTCAGGTTTGGGGCATAATTTACATTATTATCTGCTAAAAGGATCAGCCTCTTAGTGGTAGCTGGTACATGAAGATGGAAAAACATCTTTTTTTTTTATGGCTTACCGTGATGAATAGAAAAATCACTTGCTTTGTCTCTCTCTCTCTTTTTTTAAATCTTATGATGAATTTAGTTTGAAGGAAATGAATTCCTGTTATTCTCATTTATCTTAGTCTCTAAGCTAGAAATCTGTTAGCCTATAGATGTGGGTCAGGGCTTTGCTAATTATACTGTCTTATAAATCAGGTTTTCCTGACTCTCCAACCAGGAATGGGAGATATTTCTTGTCTTAGCTGTGGTCCCTGTCTACATTTTCTGGAGTTCCTCTTGTAGTCCAGGAAATTGGGTAAAATGAGGGCCTTAGAAATCTGCTATATATTTTGTAACCAAATCATCCACTGTTCTTTAGCATAAAAAGCTAAAAATATCTTATATTGTTGTGGTGTCCCTTCCACCTACCCATATCCCAGGAAGGTATCAAAGCTTTAATTCAGAAAGAGAACATGAAATTCACTATTTGCCTTTTGGGAGGGCATATATCAGGTTAGAGAGACCAAGTAGTCTAAGATGATAAGGCTGGTTTCACTGAGGACTTTGTCTTCAGTCTATCCAAGAGTTATCTTCATTTTCTTATTTTCTGAGTATTCCAGAGCAAGTTGGGGAAAAACTGGATATGGGGTCATCCCACCTATTTAGATGTGAGAGTTCCCCATTAGTCATCACAGCTGTGGAGCTTCTCCAGATTCTCTCTGCACTTGGAGAGGAGGAAGAGAAAAATGCTGACAGGATTTGCACACTCCAAGCTTAGAGCACCAAGGGATGCCTGTGTGCTCAGGCCTCCCGCTGAAGGGTGGGGACGTAAATAAATAAATAGACACTTTAGGAGCCTGGAGGAGAAGTGTCTGCGACACACAGAAGCGATGTTGGAGAATGATCTGCTTCATTATCAGTGACAACGATAATGACAGGGTTTTGGAACCTCAGTGGTCACCACTGCACTGTTTAATAGTAATTATTGGGTAATTACATATTATTATACGAGAGATATATAATTATATAATTGTTATTATTAAGTATGATGTTGACCATTGTGGTTCCAACCCCTTCTTCATTTGTGGGGCCTCTTTGGGATGGTAATTGAGATAATAAGGACTAAGGTCGAGAAGAGGGAAAGGAATTGGGTGAGGGCATGTTTGCTTGGCTCAGCTAGAACAAAAGATGGGGAGACAGAGGCTTAGGAATCAGCGACATCTGTACCAGAGTGGTTTGCTTGGCATCGCTAACTGACCTGTGGGATAATTATTCTCAAAGAATTTCTGGCAAGGAGTGTTCTGGCTTCATGTTTCTCTGCTGCCCTTGCAGAGTGTCTAACCATGGCATTGCAGGAGAACAGAGAACAAATTTGTGTGATGCCTTGCCTTAGTTTTATACTCAGGGCTTGGGGACAGCCCACAGAGGGGATGGAAATCAGGGAGATGGAGCTAGAAAAAAGTGGACTTTTAAGGGCAACTTTGGCTGGGCGGGCATTTCCTAAGTTGTTTTATTGATCCTCTCAATAGCCCTCTGGAGGAAATAATGTGTTCTCATATATACAGCCTGGATCTGGAGCCTGAGAGATTAGAGGTGAACTCAAGTGCCAACTCCTTTTGCCGTATAGCCATGGCTGGTGCTTAATACCCCTGGGTTTGTTTCCCATGTGCCAAGTGGGAATAACAATGTCCGCTGCGCGAAGTGGTTGGAAGGTCTGAGACAACATGAGCACAGCCTTCAGCAGCCCGTGGCCAACATAGTGTGTAGTAAGTGACAGCTATGGGCAGAAGTAGTGTGGACATTATGTGCCTTTTGCTCACAAGGGTACTCAACCTCAGAGAGAATTTCATTTTCTACTCTGACTATGACTATGACACTGCAGCACCATGGCTAGTACATGGTAGACCTGAAATTTAAACCCAGGTCTTCTCTTTTTGGAGTAATTTCCTCACACCAAGACACACTAACAGTCTTTGCGAGATAATATGTCCTCTTCTGTGGACATGGCCTTTGGGCAGCTCCGAGGGAGACAGCTGAATTTGGATATTCGGTACTGTTCTGTTTCAGTGCAGCAGAAGGCAAGCCAGGGCTTGTTTGCCTCTGTCTTGAGTGTAGCCCAGGTCACAGGGAGGGAGTTGCCAAGCAATGAGTGGGAAGCTTTCCATAGGCGGTTAGATTAGTAAGAGAATAGGGCGGGCTGTGTGACATGGTAAGCTCAGATGAGGCAATGAAGCAAAGGCAATGCTAGGTGTGGCCCCTGACCACTTCTCACTCTCCAAGGCCCTCTCTGGAGGAGCAGGTGATTCCAGGGGAGGAGTTAGGGTCATTTTCAAAATGGAGATCAAGCCCCAATCATTCCATTAGATAATTCAATTCCTAGTCACATGCATATTTCAAGTGCTTAGTAGGAAAATAACTCACTGATACACAAAAAACAGAGTGAGAAAGGGCATATCACCAGGGCAGGAAGGGGCCCACCTCGGGTTTATTTTTACTATGTTCTTCTTGGAAAGGACCAGGTGGAGAGAAAGCTATTCAAGATTCAACTGAATGCAAAAAGATGACGAGCTACTAGATACTGAGTTTCTCTGCTTTTTTCTCTCTCAAGAACACATTTTATTCTCAGATATCTGCATTTATTTATTTTTCCTTTTAATAGGGAAAGAAAGTAGATGCTATAGCTAGCCTAAGAGTGGACAACATTACATCTAAAATAAGGATCTTAAAACATGACTTTCATCTTCTCAAACCAATGGTTCTATCCCTGAACTCCGTCATTAACAGGAACTTTCTCTTATTTTTTGGTCTAGTATGTATATGACTTTTTACTTAACTCAGAATTAGAATGCCAATTTTGGCCTTCCATCTTTGACTATAAGATAAAATAAGGTTGGTATGAACAGGAGGCAAATTTAGCACTAAAATGAATCACTGGCTTGGGGTCAGAGGAGCTGAAGGGAGAGTCTTCTTTCTGGATAGATTTGTGCAGCCAGAGTGATTAATGCCTCTGGAACTGTGGGCCCGTCCAGGTGGCTTCGCCATATTGAGTCAACCACACTGAGTCAGAAGAAAGAGTCACCTTTGAAACTACCTCCCCAACATCAGGGGAGTTTCACCTGATATGTCACTTTCTATCGTCCACAGGTGAGCTGGAGGAGGATGAGGTCTGTGTTGTTGGCAGAATGCCTGATGCTTTGGTAATGTTAGAGGTGTGGCTCTGTGACCTGAGACAAAGAGATTGGGTTCTGACCTTGACCTATGGTTAAGAGGGCAAAATGCCTATCGTTCCAACCAGGGCATTTTTTAAGAGTCTCAGGAGACCCTTTAATAGTTATTGTGGAACAACCTGGGGAAAAGGGACAGTTTTGGGCAAACTGGAAGGGACAGTCACCATGCTGGTCTTGGGCAAATCAGTGAACCTTTTGGAGTCTCAATTTCATCAGTTTAAAGACAGTTGAAAAAAACCTGTCCTGCCTATCTTGCAGGAGATTTGTGAGGCTCACATGAGCTAATAAATGTGTGAAGTGTTTTGAATATCAAGAATCAAAAAGGAGCTCAAGGTGGATGAAATCGGAGAAAGCGGTCAAATGGTGCAAACTTCCAGCTGTAACATAAGTAAGTCCTGGGATGCAACGAACAGCATGGTACTCTACAATAAGACTCTATTGTATGTTTTAAAGTTGGTCAGGGAGTCGATTTCAAAAGTTCGTATCACAAGGAATTGTGACAATGTGAAGTGATGAATGTGGTGATCATTTCTCAAAATATACAAATATCAGATCATTATATTGTAGACTACAATGTTACATGTCAATGTTATATGTCAATTATAGTGTAATAAAAAAACTGAAAAAAAAAACCATGAAAGGGAAAAAAAGTCTGCAAATAGGTATTTGTGATGTGTATATTTTTTTATTTACAAATTAAATGGGGCGCCTCCCGGGTGGCACAAGGGGTTAAGACGCAACCTATGAAGCTGTCTGCAGCCACTGCAGTGCAAATTCAATTCCTGGCCAGGGAGCTACCTGCATGGCACGGCAGACCTCTCCTGACTTGCCCACTGTTCCCCTCAGCAGTTTATTTCAGTCAGTCTGCCTGTTCTGCTCCCCACTCTGTCTCTGGTGAATCCTCTCACCCTCACACCTCTGGCCTGTACACAAGTTCTTGTATACATAAATAAATAAATCTTAAAAAAAATTAGGGTCCTCCCTGGTGGCACAGCGGGATGAGCGCAGCGCTGTGAAGCTGTCTGCATCCTCTGCAGCGTAGGTTTGATCCTGGCGGGTGGGGAGATACCCACATGGTGCATCAAACCTCTCCTGTCTCACCCTCTGCTCCCCTCAACAGTGTATTTCACTCAGTCTGCCTGTTCTGCTACCCACTCTGCCTCTGGTGAATCCTCTCACCCTCCCGCACATCTGGCCTGTACCCCAGTTCCTATATGCATGAATAAATAAATCTTAAAAAAAAACAAATTACATGGATATTTTAAAAAGGGGAGCCCACTTCTAATAGTACTAAACCCTGCAGACACACTGCAAGGGTTTCAGTTTTTTTTTTTTTGCCAAGAAACTGCTTCGTGGTTATCTTCCTAACCCTTGTCCACCCTCGGAGCCAGCTCACCTGCAGCTGTATACTTCTGTGCATGGACTAGTGATGTCCCCCATCATAGAGATTCCACAACATCTCCATTTTCCTCTCAATGACAGGGTGACAAAAAACATTTTCTTGCCAGTGTTTTGAGACTCTGCTAACCAGGGTCATAACAATTGGTATCAGAAAACCAAGGATGGAGGTTTCAGCGTGGCTTTTAAAACTTTTAGAAAATGATGAGATTCCCCAGTGTGTCTGTCTCTGCTTAAAGCTATTTTGGTGGTCTCTAGTGGCAGTAATGGAAATATTAATGCTTCTGTCCATAGTTTGTCCTTTATACAAAGTCTAAATGGATGCCCCTCCGTTCTCTTGCATAAGTGTTGCTACAAGTGTGGGTTATGGCAATCTATTACCATATAGAATGGGAGGCCCTTTTTAGATATCCCTGGGTCCCAGCACCTGATTAACTCACTGCTGCAATACTGATCTTGACTCAGAGATAGAAGCTGGGGATTTAAGGTCAAACTTAAAAAAAAATTAGGAAACTTATTATAATTACATAGTGGAAGCATAGTGTGCTGGGAGCCAAATGTTGATTAATGTTAATTTTAGGGTAAACAGAGGGAGAGAAAGACAGGAAAAGCCAGTGGACTCCAAAGCTAAAAATATTCTTGGGTTGAGACTCAGCATCTATGTGTGTACAACCTGATAATTACTTCTGAATAGTGATTACCTGTTCTTATATAATTAACCTTGAGGTTCATGTGGACTGCTAGCGCTTCTCTCCTGGAATGTCCCAATCTCAGTGATTCACAGACCACTGAACTAAATCCAGAATTGCCCGCGCACTAAATAATTCCACACTGCTTGTTCAGAACAAGTGTCTCCTCTTTCTGGAATACAGGAGGGATATTGTTCATTAAAGACTAAATCTGTTGGGAAGGTAATAACAGTGGCAGCATTGCAGATACTTGTCGAGGGTGATGTGATTTGCAAAGCAGATATAGAGAACTTTCAGCATAGTTTAATTAAGGCCACTTGAGGAGGCTTCTCATCCTAGAGTCCTTCCTTCTGTTGCACTTGGGAAAGCCTAGAAACGATGTTAAGCATCCCTTCAGCATTCTGGCACTGATTAATGCAAGCTGTATCCAAAATAAAGAGAGGGAGAGAGACCCAGGCAGACAGAAGAAGGATCTTGAAGTTTGTGAATGTGAGATAAAATGTAATACTGTAAACTAGAACTGGGTTGAAAGTAATGGAGGCATGGTGGGGTGGGGAGGAAGAGGAGGGAATATTGGACTCACATCTCTTCTAGGGATCCTCCAAGACTTGGAGATATTAAAATCGATCACTGCTAATTTATTTAACCCGTTTTTCTAGAGTAGATGTTGTTGGTTGCTTACCCACAGCTATGCTCCCTTTCACCTTTCATAGGAGAACCCTGGTTTTATTTGGGTAATTTACCTTTCACTGCTCCAACCCTGTGCTTCAGTAAGACAATTGTGGGTATCACATGTCTCTTCCAGGCACACTGGTTTAGGCAAGAACACGTGGTGTAGTTTTCCCAGTAAGATGGGAAGGAATGTTTGCTGGGGGCACCTGGTAATTTTTTTTCTTATAAAACGAGACTGCCAGGAAGAGGCTGGCACTTTCAGTTTCTTCTGCTGGTTGTAGGTGTTGCATGGGGTGCCAGAGTCTGTCATCTTTTGTCCATGAAATCAGCTAGCTTGAACTCAAGCCAACCTTGCTGAGGTGGGCAGAACTGAGAGGCAGGAGGAACGCAGCTCTCTGATGCTATCACAGAGCCCATGGATTAGCTAACCTCACAGCTGCCCTACTTTGGAACTTCTTTCTATGTGAATAACTCCCTGTTTATGGCAGTTGAGTCAGAGTTCTGTTACTAGAGGCTGAAAATCCTAGCCATAGAGTACTTCTCAAGAGAGTTACTTATGTTTGATGGCCAACCCATTCTCTATCTGTATGCGAAACTCAAAGCCTTACAAGGGGGTCTTCTGAGTTCCCTATTAGACGATGCTCAAGGTAAGTAGTAATAACAATATAACTTGCACTTGCTCAGGCTATTTTTCCAAAGGCCTATTTCAGGCATCCTTACTCGTAAGACAGGTAAGATGAATATTATTATCCCTACCTTAAAATGAGAAAATGAACACAAGGAGGTAGAATGATTTACCTGACACCTCCAACAACACAGTGAAGACAGAGCTAGGATAAAAACCTAAGTCTGACCAAGAAAAACATTTTGACAAGAGAAAGAATAAGCATAGTAGTGGATTAAGAAGCACAGATTTTGGAGGTCAACAGGAACGGTTTAAATTTCCACCTCATGTTAATATTGTGACCTTAGACAGGGGACATAAATCTCAGATCTTTAGTTCCCTCATCTGCAAAATGATAATGATGAAACCCATATCACCAGAACATCTCAAGAATTAATGAGTTTGAAGCATTGAGCCCAGTGCTTGGAACATTACAGATTTGCTTTCTTAAACCCTGTCTGCTGAAAGAAATTGTGGTGACTTCCTCCTAGCTGCTTTTTTAAAGATGACCTTGGCATTCCTGAGTCCCAACTCAGGCTAGCTAGAACTAATTATGCCTAAGATGCTTTCAAAATACAAGTGTATGGCAAGAAAGAGAGATAATAGAGAATTAACATGGAAAGTGTTTCTGACCAGTTGGTGAAAGTGAACGACATAAAACAGGATGCTGTGGAATGGAGACAGCACTGGGAAATTTATGTAGGAATGAAAACAGGACCACAAAACCAGGCCAAGGAGGAGCTGGCAATGTACTAGTATGGCAGCAAGGAGAGTCAGGGGCCATAGTGGTACACAAGCTGAACATTAGTCAGCTGTGTTTTGCTTTTACTAAGAAAAAGGCAAATGCAGCATTGAAATTCATAAGCAAGGGTACTGCAGGAGGAACTGTGAACTGACCCACACTCTGCTGAGCCTCCGCCAGGTCTCTTCAGCGTGCTCCATTCCTTCGGGTCTTACCTCTTAAGTAAGATGACGTGACCAAGAAGGGGTCTGAAGAAAACCCAAAGAAGGCAATGAAAATGATGACATGGCAGGAAGGCAGAACTGAAGAGTGACTTCTTCTGTCAAAATGAAGGCTGGCAGAGAACCCAATATAGAGGTGCCGGAAGGGAGAACAGGATTCTGATTCCACCCACCCTCCGTTCCTCTCTGCCTGGAAAGGTGTCTGCACACATCAGATATTCAAGTAACTGTCTGCTAGTGATAGCGGTGGTCTAAGTTCTAAATGCCTTCAGGATATTTAGGTTGAACATTATAAAAGAACTTTGTGATGCTAAGTATTAGAAAACCTTTCCAATACTAACTATTAGAAAACCTTTAAAGAATTTTTTTTTATTTAAGGTTTTTTTTTTTTTTAAAGATTTATTTATACAAGAACTGGGGTACAGGCTAGATGCGCGGGAGGATGAGAGGATTCACCAGAGACAGAGTGGGGAACAGAACAAGCAGACTGATGAAACACACCGCTGAGGGGAGCAGCGGGCGGCAGGAGAGGTCTGCGCGCCATGTGGGACCCTCGCCGGGATGGAACCGGCTCTGCAGAGGCTGCGGACAGCTTCACAGCATAGTGCTCAACTGCCTGCACCGCCAGGGGAGGCCCAACCTTTTAAGAATTTTTTACAGAATATTGTATAAAAACTATAAGGTATCTTTCATTTCTATGTATTTAAGCCCTCAAAGAAATTTAGGTCAAATACAAAAACCATGCAGGTAGGTAACTGAGCTCTGGGTTTCTATCCCTGCTCTTATACTTAGTGACTGTGCATTTGGGCAAGTTTATTAACCTCTCTGAGCCTCTGTTTCCTTCTTATTACCTTTGGGAATAATAGTACTTACCTCATTGGGTTGTAAGGATTAAATGTAATACCTGTCAGTACTTACACAATGATTAGAACATGGGGACAAGATGAAAAAAAGCACAGAGAGTTATGCTTAGGAATAAGTCTATAAATATTATAGACTATAATAATTCTATAAAAATTATTAGTGAGAGGGTGAAAATGTACCAATTTGCTTATTTTAGGAGGTGCTTTAGTGCTTCCTTGGTCTTGGACAACTTGGTTCATTCACTGAATTTCCCACCTGGCTCTGCTGTGCTGTGATCTACTGTCCTGCCACACCCAAACTCCCTTCCAGGTTAATTTGGGCTTCCTTCCCCTTGCAGCCCCATCTGAAGGGAAGACAGGGTGACTGCCCTTGTAGCTTGTACCCCTTGTAGCTTGTACTCTGTCCTCATCACAAAATGGAAGAGTCTTCCAAAGACCCATCAGGTGACCTGCTCCTGTTACTCCCCCTGACCCCTCACCCCCCGGCCTCTTACTCTTTTCTTGAGAAAATTCAGCTAAGAGACCTAAGACAACAGGACCACATGTTGTGGTCTCTGCAGTTCGAAGGTCATCCAGATTTGGTGGCCGAGTCCTCCATTTCAGAACCCACCATGTGGGCCACGGTGAGTAGGCAGTGAGCACAGAGGGGACACAAGCAATCAGAAGTGATGTGGCCCCGAACAAGCAGATTGTTCTCTGCCTCCCACAGCCACCTCCCTTTGCCCCCTGACCCCGCCCCTCCTAGCCTACCTGTGATTGTGCATATTTTCCATAATATTTGATTTGAGCTGCTTGTTTCCCTATCCTGGAACTGGCTCACGTCTCTTCCAGGACATAGTCGGGCATGAGAAGGGACTGGGTCCATGTCAATGATGATCACAAGGAAGACCCCAAGATGCATGAACAACCTGTTTAGAATATTAGCTCCTCTTAGATTTTGCTGCACTCACTGGAATTTTACTGCTGCCCTGCCCGAGATCTTGGAGAAACAAGAGCACAAAGTTAGTTTCTTATTTCCTTGCATAACAGGTATAATTTTACTGCAATGTCTGCTGATTTTTCAGGTCCTACCTCTCTTTCCATCATTTTCTTATTTAATGTCTGTGACACAGGGCCTTGTGTCTGACATCCATTATTTAGCTGAACCCCAGGCTCTTGAGTTTAATAATTTTTGACTTAATTGTTCTACTAATTAGCATAATTAATTAAAAATATGGAATTGCATCTTTTGTAGAGATTAATGCCTAAGGTCAGTATGTGAGGCAAAGATTGGGTCCACTTAAAATTCCTGTTGAAATTCCCTCATGTCATCCTAAAGTAGAGGTGGGATGTGGCTTGTAGACACAAACCTCTACAGAAACTTGTGTCTAAATGTCTTTATAATGCACATAATGTACTGCGTATGATAAAGGGTTCGTACAAAAATGGATTTCCTGCTTCCCCCTTCCCTGTACCATTTCACACAGTGTTTCACATATGTAGGTTCAATGTGTGTGTGATCCCTTTGTCATACTGACTCACATGTATTCCTGACCTCAGGGATTTCCAGACGGGGGAGGACAGTGAGTCATCTCTATTGGTACAGGTAAGGTTTCCTTTCGGTCCTCCTCTTACCACACTATCTCACAGACACTCAGCCCCCAGGCAACTGGACTCACCTGAGACTTAATCAGGAAACTAAAAGGAAAAAAAACGATGCTCTGGGAAAGATGCTCAAATCATCACTTAATCATTTGGGACACCTACTCTTAGCTTCCCTGGCAAAGACATTCTGAAATGGAGGGGAGAGTGAGAAGGTTTGGTGCACTTAACTGCCAATTATTTTACCTGCAGCTTTCAGCCCTGAAGGTCAGATGTTCAACTCAGGCAGCTGGAGCCTCTGGTTTATCCTCGTTCTCTGAGTTTCATACTGGAAACTGGCAATCCCTTTGCAAACTTCAGATGGCTCTGCAAATATCAGTGATGACATCCCCAGGCATGAGAGTGCTCTCGTCCCCAAGGAGAACGGAGGGTCGGACTGTCTGTGTGTCCCTTTAAGTTTTGAATTTGACATGACTGACTTTTAAATAAAAGTCACCTACATGGGTTACCATATGTCTGATGAAACACTGTAAAAACAAAATGCAGATCTCTGCCATTCACTCTTGAGCAAATACATATGCTGTCACATCTCAGAGCTATTTATTTCTCTTGATTTTCAGTGTGCCCAGTGCCACCCATCCAGATGCACAGCCCATGCACAAGTAAAAATGGAAGATAATTTTTCTATAAGTTGAACATTTACATGTTAGTTATAACGTGGACAGGAAAAAATGGCTTGGATAATGCAATAATAAAAGTAATAAAACATGTTTTATAATTTCATAAAACCTAGGAAAATATTTTGGATGATAAAATTTGAAATAATCAAAGAATACAATAAATATTTGGGAGAAACAAGGACAAACATGTACTCTCAAGAGTTGGAAACTTGATGCTGGGCTTTGGGGTTGTCATTTGAGCCTGGTTCAGGCTATGTCATGCCTCATGTCATGGATAAAGCAAGGTGCTCCTCTTGTGACTCATTTTTCTGACCTTCCACTGAGAGGAATAATTCTACCCAGGTCACACCACTTTGACACAAGGAGGGTCAGAGGAGTAAGAGAAATAAATGCTTAATAGCAAGCCAGAGTTTAGAAAGATGGCCTTACCATTGAGTGATTTCACGCACCTTTTGAAATCTGGCAACTGGCTTATTAATTACATTCCAGAAAAATCATTCTGAAGCAGCTGCCCCTGGGAATGCTGAGTCTGTTGCCCATGGTGGGACAGATTGGTGCGAGGCCAAGGAGTGCTGCAGTGTCTAGGGGGAGCTGCCTCTCTTCTGTGAGTGGGAGTGGCTCAGAGACTGGGGCCATATAACTTTACCGCCCCCTCAAGGGATGTCAGGGACTGGTTTCTGTGCTAAGTTTGTGTGGCTCTAGCTTGCTGAGCTGCCCTGGTCTCCTAGCAGCTTTTAAACATTCTGGCTTCCTGTGTGGCCTGGCAGTGTCCCTGGAGAGGCCAGACTCTCAGTGTCCCCTGAGGCCATGTGGCAATCTGTAACAAAGAAGAGGTCACTCTCCACTGCCAATGTCATACAATTAGACTGACCCAGTGTCCAAGAGAACAGTTATCTCAAGGTCCACCCTGGTGACACAAAAAGCCATTTTGTGCCATGTGTTGAGCCTGGCATTGCTTCTCCAGTTTGTTGGCTCTTATAGCGAACATGCCAGGGTCTCCACAGAGATAATGGAGCATTTAAGCCACTGAACTGGCCTCATCAACAGAACAGTTAACTCCCCTTGCTCTTTCACTTGAATCCCCTTCCACTGCTAAAGGAACCCTAGAATTTTAGAAGAGAAGAGGCTTTTAAAATGAATGAATTCCCACACCCTCATTTTAGAGATGGCATTAGCCAGGCTAATGACTTGATATAGACAGGCTGCAAGTTGCCCTGGCCCAGGGCTGCAAGTTGCCCTGGCCCCTGCCTCTCTCTGTCCAGTGGGGATTTGGGGTGATAGAAGGTGGTACTAACCTAGGATTTCGAGCCTTGGCTTGGGGCCTGCTGCTATGCCCCTCATGCCCAACCCCTCTGCAGAGCAGGAGCCCTGAAGGTCATACCCAGTCTCTTCTGAGCCGTCTCTTTCTTTTAGTAGGTAAAAGTCTCTGCCTCTGGAAACCTGAGGGTCTGTGTGTCAGTTTGCTGCAGCTGCCATAACAGAGGATCACAGATGCTGTGTGTGGGGGGTGGGTGTGTGTGTGTGTGGGGGGAGGGGATTAAAGAATAAAGATGTTTTTTTCTCACAATCTTGAAGGCCGAAGTCCAAGATTATGATGTTGGCAGGTTTGCTTTTCTGAGGCCTCTCCCCTTGGCTTGTGGATGGCTGTCTTCCCTTAGGCAGGTAGCTATATCCTAACCTCTTCGTGTAAAGAAACCAGTCAGATTAGATTAAAGTTCACCCTAATGACCTAATTTCTTCACAGTCACCTGTTTAAAGACCCTGTCTCCAAATACCATCAGATTTCGAAGGACTGGGGTTTAGGGTTCAAATTATGAATTTTAAGGGGGACACAATTCAGCCCCAAGCAGCCTGTTTTGACATCAGCTGTCTGAATCCGTCCTCAGCTTCCACACAGATATGGGACTTCCCAAGCCTGGGGACATCCTGGATCACAGGGGGGACCTGGAGGAGGAGGCCTGCGCGCCCCTCCAATGGTCATGGCAGCAGTGCCCTCAGCAGGCTTTCCCCTCTGAACTTTGCTTCTCCCAGAGAGTCCTGAAGGGAGCTACAGACAGGATGGGGCAGGAGCTCTTCTTGCTGGCCTCTGACAAAGCAAGCAGAATCCCCAGGCCCCACAGCTAATCCCCTTCTCATGTGGTTGAACCCACATGTGTGAACATTCATAATCCGTGAATCCAATTTCACTTCAGATTGCCAACTCCTGGCTCCTGAGCCCCAGCTCTTTTTGGGGTTCCTGTCACAGCAACTACTGGGCAACTGTTACCATCACCGCATAATCACAATAGCTGACCCAGGTTTTGGCCTGGGTCAGTTTGCCTGGGTGTGAAGAATTTAATGTGACTGCTTAACAGAGTCCCACAATAATCCAGTGAGGTTAGTATCATTACTCTCACGTTAGTGAAGATTTTAGAGGGTGAAGGGAACATAGTTGGGAACAGAGGAATCCAAACTTGAATCCAGGCCTACGTGACTTTTTATTTTAGATTTTTTTTTTTTTCCACTTATACCAGAACCAGGACACAGGCCAGATGTGCAGGAGGGTGAGAGGATTCACCAGAGACAGAGCGGGGAACAGAACAGGCAGACTGACTGAAGTACACTGCTGAGGGGAGCAGCGGGCGAGACAGGAGAGGTCTGCTGCGCCATATGCATATCTCCGTGGGCGGCAGGGATCGAACCTGCGCTGCAGAGGCTGCGGACAGCTTCACAGTGCTGTGCTCAACCACCTGCGCCACCAGGGAGGCCCCAGGCCTACATGACTTTAAGACTTTTAAAATCCTGTGTGTTTCTATGGATTTTTCTCTCACTTCCTAGTTTTACTCTTTCAGGACTATCTCTTGAAGACAAAGTAGAGAGTAAAGGAAGGGGGTGGATTCAGTCAGGGTTTGGTTTTGCAGCCTGGTTTGATTCCGGTACTGGCCATGCTGTCCATTAACTTGGGACCTTGGGTAACTTCACCAAACTTAAAAAGCTTCAGTTACCTTATTTGTAAAAGGAGATTGCCTCTGTCCCCCAGGAATGAAATTAGAGAAGGTATGTCAGGCCACTTTCATATAGTCTAGCAAGCAGCAGAACCCTGGAAAGGTAGTTCTGAATTACAGAAAACTCAGGAAACATGCAGTTAAATACATTTGGGACTCCTGATACGAACTTGGACAAAAATTAAAACTTGGACAAAAATTATAATAAATAGAAAACATACAACAAAAAATTATGTGTGTCTATATACGTACATATAGGTATGTATAATGTATATGTGTATATATATATTCAAAGACCACTTTCAAATTCTTCCACCTGTTCCAATAATGTGAGAGGGCACTTCTTGCAAAGTGTGGGATGCCAGGCCAGGGACCAGCACAATGGGGTGATGGAGTATATTTTGATTTTCCTCCTGTGCTGCCGCAGCCCTGGAACTGCCTTGCCTCCATCCCAGCCCCAGAGCTGCCTCCTTCAGCAAGGGAGTCTGCTTCCTGTCTCCCTGGGGGCTCACCACCCCCTGGCTGGCAGTACATGGTCCAAATGCCCTCCTGGTCAGGCCCACCCACTCTACACTTTAAAGGTTTTCAGAAGCCCACATTTAGGGTAGCCAGATTTTGAAAATAAAAATACAGAATGTCCATTCAAATTGGATTTTAAGCAACAAATAATTTTTTGTGTGTTGCTCTGTCTCCAGTATTGTGGGACTTAGCTTGGACTAAAAAGTTATCTGTTGCTAATCTAAAATTCAAATTGAACTGAATATTCTATACTTTATCAAGCAGACCTACCCAAACCCAATCCTCCCACCCTTCATCCCCCCATCCCGCTCCCACTCCCCCATCCGGAGGTCATGGTCATCTAAGAAGACCTAGTCTTTAGACCACAGTAGAAAGGGTTCTCAGTTCCCAGGCAAGGTTTGTAAACTGCCACAGTGGCAGAGGTGTTTGGCTCAGGACCCGTAGCTGGCTCTGAGAGGGGGGTGGCTAGCTGGGGGCCACAGATCCATGAGCTGCAGGGAGAGAGAGAGAGAACAGCCCAAGAAATCCTCTGGGGTTTGCCCCCCTCTTTACCTTGCTCCTCAACTACCCTGTCCAGCTCCACACCCCACAAGCCCTGTGGCTGCCAGCAAGGAATCTGGAGCCCCCTGACCTGGCTTGAATCTGACCTCACCACTTACTGGCTGGGTGCCCCTTGCATTATGTAACCGGTCTTAGTTTCCTCACCTGTGGTACAGAGGCAGAGAGAGTCCCTCACAGCCTTGCTACAAGGATTAGCTGAGTTTATACTTGCAAAACATTCAGGATACTGCCAGGCTCAGAGTAAAGCCTGCATAAGTATTTGTTAAAGAAATAATCCACTGTGGACGAAGGCTTGGGCCAGGTCCCAGGGAACTTGAGGGCCTGAGGCCTCCAGACCTGCAGGGGCTGCGCACTGGTGTTACTTTGACGACAGAGGCTCCTTTCTCAGTGGGTACTTGCTGGTGAAGTAAGGAAGGTGCCGTGGGGACGGAAAAGTTGGCAACTTGAGGAGCGACTGTACCTCCAGACCCAGTTAATTACCACCTGGGGGGACTCTGGCACTGGGGAAAATGTGGCTCAGCGTGGGCTGTTCTGGAAACAAACTTCATGACCTCTCCCATCTCCACATTACTCACAGTGTCTCCTTTGCTCTTTGATGTTTTTTTCTTCCACTCTAGGCCACACTCCCGCCCTCCTCTTCCCTTTAGTTTTCAGTTTTCTTTCATGGCTTCCTCTCCTCCCTTTTGACTTAGGCCTCCTCCTCTTATTCTTAGGTTCAAAAGTGTAGTGGCAGGATAGGCACAGTGCAGGTTTTCTGATCCAGCAGACAGGCAAAGGAGAGTCTTGGAGCCCTTTAGTGGCTTTCTCGGGCTTTTATTGAGCTTTACATGTAGTGTGGCAAACAGGTACATGGCAGGCAAGGGGGGCTGGTTGCGTTCTCCAGGAGGCCAAAAGGCCTCCAGGTCCCCAGCATGTCTTCACCATGGGCTTCTTACTCTCCTTCTTTCTCCTGCCTCTTCTCTCTTGCTTCTGCTTCTCTAGGCGACTCTCTCAATACTCCTCCCATGGCCCACAGAAGTAAACAAGACAGTTAGCAACAATGTACCAAACTGCAGGTGCCCATCAGGCAGGGCAATCCTAATGGTGGGAGGACAGAAAAGCCTGAAAACCATTTACCCTACAAAAAGGAAAAATATCACTCACATGTACTCACAGGTTATAGTTGGGGCAGGATAACTGGTATTATTCGACCAGCCCCATAGGGCAATACTGATAGTGGCAAATTGATTCTGGGCCAGGGTCTGGTCTGAGCCTGTGTCCCTGAGTGGATGGGACTCTGGAGTCTGGGGAGGGTGTCACGTGCCTCATGCTAACAATCCTCTGGAGAGCTGGATGCTTAAGATGGAAGAGCCTGTTTCTCTGGGTACCATGGGAGATGTAACTGCCATGTGGCTTGGAGGCAAATTATAGAAGGAGTCTCCAGAGCTTTCCAGCTGTTAGGAGTTGGTAAGCCCAACCTCAGGCCTCCCAGAGGAGGTGGCAGATACCATGGAGCGGAGACAAGCCAGCCACATTCCTGACCCACAGAACCCATGAGCATGAAGAAGTGCCTGGTATTTGAAGCCCTTCAGTTTGGGGTCGATTTATTACACAAAAGCATTTTTTTAAAAGGAGACAGTTTTCCATGGGGACCACCCCTGTGTGTTAGTTTCTTTTTTTTTAGGCTTCCATTGCTGAGAGTGACTTCTTCTTATTGACATGTTTGTAATATTATTTTTTCAAAAATATTATTTCTAAAAAAATAGAAATCCAAATTATCCATGATCTCATCACCCAAACAAAATTTTTTTATATGTCCATACCCATTTCTGTAGATCCAAGAGTGCTTACAATTGCTTATTGGGTGATAGGATGTCCAGAACCAAGCTCCCTCTTCCAATGCCTTCTTGCAGTAATGCATTTTTCACAGACACCAGCCCACACTCATGTCAAAGAAAAGGTATTCAATGACACTTGTCAAAGAAGGTAGGAAAGATTTTATTCAAGGAAGAGGGGCATCAGAATGGGTGTAGGGGCCACTATTATAGAGTCTTCTGGTGGGAGGAGAGTAGGCTTAACTTCAAAGACAGTGTGGGCACATGGGATTTTATAGCCAAGGAACAAGGTAGGGAGAGATGGATGGAATACGACTGAGAAGAAGCATTGGGATATGGGACTCTGGCTAAACTGACCTAGCAGGAATCTTGCTGAAGGCAGACCAGGTGATCAGACATCCCCTCGGGGATGGTGGAGGGTGCTGGCTCTTATCAGATATTGAGGATGATGAGATATCAAGGGTGGGCATTCTGGTTAAACTGACTCATCAGGATTCTTGCTAAAACTGGACACTGCAGAGAGGAACACAGAAGTCAAAGAGTCAGACCTAGCTGCAAAAGAGTTCAGAGGAGTGAGGGGTGTTTGGTCAGTGAGAGAATCTTTGTCACCCATAGTTTTCTTTCTAATAGTTTGGAGTTACAAGAAAATCTTGCTCTCCTGAAAAAGGTTTTTTTTTCTTATGACTTCAAAGATCATTTATAGTGATCCATTGTACCTTGATTTAATAGTTTAAAGTCAAGGGACATATTACCTAAATCCCAAATTATTGTTCTTAGGCAGCAAACACCTGTCTTTAGTCACACTTACATTCCCTCTGTACTGCTTTTCCCTTACTTCTTTCTTTTTCCTTCTGTTGTTACTTTTCCCTAAGATAGATTTGTCAATCATATTGTATAGCATTTGGGGCTTAGTAAAATCCCATATATTTAGATAATTTGAGGTACGGGTTGAGCCTACTAAGATTCCATATGCTAAGAATCTGGAAGACTCTCGAGTTCTCTCTGCATATTCCTGGTTCGGGAGGGTTAACCCAGCAACAATCGACTCTGCTTTCAGGATCAGATTTCAGACTATGCTTAGGTCCTTGGTTCTATCACTTCCCTACATGCCTCGCAACTCTCACAGATGTCTTCCGTTTCCATCTCCTTTTCCTGCCTGTAGGGCTGGGATTGTATCAGTTTCTTCTCTTGGGGTAGAGACCAATGTGCTGAGTCAGGCTTATGTCCTCAGGGCACTGTCCATGTGACACAGCAAAGATGATCTTTGAGAGTTTTTAATTTTACTTTTTTGGTGAGAAAGCACTTTTGGACTTGCAGAAAGTTGGACAAGCTGCCCAGAGCTGGGGTTAGCACGAGCCCAATGAGGCATGGTTGTGTCATTGCAGGGTAGGAATTATCTGTATTTAAAAGTTTGACACTTCCTTTACTGTAGATTTTTTGCATTGATTTTTATTTTTTTGAAAAAAGACACATTGCTTAAAAATACCCATGTGTCGGGCCTCCCTGGTGGTGCAGGCGGTTGAGTGCGGCACTGTGAAGCTGTTTGCAGCCTCTGCAGCGTGGGTTCAATCCTGGCCGGCCGGTGAGAATCCCACATGGCGCGGCAGACCTCTCCTGTCTTGCCTGCTGCTCCCCTCAGCAGTGTATTTCGTCAGTTTGCCTGTTCTGTTCCCCGCTCTGTCTCTGTTGAATCCTCTCACCCTCCCATGCATTTGGCCTGTAACCTGGTTCTTGTATAAATAAAATAAATCTTTAAAAAAAATACCCATGTGTCATGAAGGCTGAGTTTGAACTTTGAATCCGAGGTAAATGCTTGTTTTGCCTTCCCCTAGCAGGACTACAAGGCTGTTTCTCCATGGGTTTGCTCTTGTTCACCCTGTACTCTTGCTGATTTTTCTCTTCCTCACTCCAGCTCCACGTGGTCACCTCTCCTTCACCCTGGAGAAAACTCTGGAACATCTAGTTAATGCCTGCACCTGGAGCAGGAAGCAAAGGACAGAGGTTGACAAACTGGACAAATATGGGCTCACAGAACTGTCAGTTGACAGGTGTAGATAAGTGAAATGACTTTTCATGAATTATCAGAGAATTAGTTCAACATTCCTTTTCATCTTCGGTGTCTAGAATGCTACTCCACTGCAACTCATACTAAAGTATGCAACTCATACTAAAGGGTGGCACTTGATAAGGTCGTTGTGATGCATCAAAATAGTCTGGTCAAATATAAAAATTATTTTTTGAAAAACATGTAGTGTGCTTCATTCATTCCTCAGAAACTCCTCCATCCTTTCAAGTAGATGTGAGAGTCTGAATTTCAAGGGTAATGTGTCAATGTATGTCAAATTATCATGTTCCCCACTTTGCTGACTGTGGGCTGTCAATCTGGACTTGTTATTAAGATTGTTAATTTAACTAGAAATTTAAATTTAATTAAGCTTCAAAAGAAAAGCGAATGAAATGGCAGATTCCCTTAACATTATGGATATAGTCATATAATGGAGATCCTCCTCTCCTCACCCTGCCTTCCTCCACCGCTTATATTGAGAGTTATTAGGGGTTGACCTTTCAGTTATTTACAACAAAATATATGCCCATCCTAACGGTCCAGATAAGCAGAGTTTGAATACATTTTAAATATTGATATACTTGGTTTTGTATATCATTATATACTTGGGCAGGTTAGGCAGAAAGAAGATCTCCTTCCAGATGTCTCAGTATTGCCCAGTGAAATCTACTACAAAGAGAAAAAACATGTTGAGATCAGCTGCCATATGGTATAGGGCACCTCAGAACATCAAAGTTCCTCTTTCTGAAACATGTTTTGACTGAAGCTTAATTCACCCTCTAAAGGAATTTAAAATAGCTTCTTTACCTATAACATATATTTGGCAACACTTTGCATTTTAATGTGAACCTGTGCAATATAGACACAACTAGATCTGGCAGCATATTAATGTCACCGATAGCACGTTTTATTTATAGAATTTACCCTCTCCCCAGTTCTCTGTTAGAAAACCATACACAGTAATTAAGCCATTATAAAACCACAATGGGATATAACATAATAGAACCACCCTGCTGTCAAGGCACACAGAGCAGGGAAATCAGGGGAACACAAAGGAACACAATGCATCCAATTTAGTCCTGCTGCGGAAATGTCACAAACCAGTACCCTCCAAAGGATAAGTAGGGGAAAAAAAGTTATTTTCACAGACTACTGGGGATTGGGTCTTAATTTTCAGAAAATAACAAACCAACCAGCAAACCAATTAATCAACCTACCAGTCAATGATGAGCAACTGTCCACAGCAGAGGGAGGAAAATAAGGCCTGGTCTTTGGACTCAAGAGGTTTGCATTTGTTTCGGAAGTAAAGCCTTACAACAATACAGCCATGACAATGGTTTGAGTCAGAACACCAGGGTAGCAGTAAGCAAATAATATAGAAAGCACACTATGTAAAGCCAAAAGAGGAGCAGGTTACTGCCTTCTAGAAATGCTAGGGAAGCCTTCACTTCAGGCGCTAGAACCTGAGCTGGGCCTGAAAGAACGTCAACCATTTTTTTTGCACATGAAGAGAGAATAAAAGAAATGGCATGAAAGAGAAAAAAATGTTGGGAAGCAGTTATTCAACAAAATATCTACATGCAAATATTTGATGTGATATTTCACTAAATATTAGGCAATTTAATAGCACAAATATTGTTTTCTTTTTAAAATGGATTTTTAAGTAATATGTATTTAAAAATGGAGACACAGAAATGTGTATATAATACAATCCAATTCATGAAAGAAATTTTCATGTAACAGAAAAAAAAAAGACTGGAAAGAAATACATAAATATTAACTTTTTAAAAAATATATATGTAGTAGGAATATGGGTGATTTAAAATTTTTCTTTGAACTTTTCTGTGCTTCTCAAATCCTAATCTAAACCATAAAATCTCTACAATGAAGCAAAAACAAAGGGAGACAAAACAATCTCCAAATATATTTTCTAAGGGTCTCCATATATAAGCTTTACATTCTACCATGCATTCAACCATAGACTAATGGGCAGAGTGTGCTAAAAGAATTTTTCCAAACTATCTATATGAATTGAATTATATTTTGGTCCCAAATTTATACACTGAAGCCCTAATTGCCAAGGTGACTGTATTTGTAGATAGGGCCTTTAAAAAGGCAACTAAAGGCAAATAAGGTCATGGTGCAGGGCCCTAATCCAATGGGATTGATGTCCTTATAAGAAAAGGGGGATGTGTACGCACACGAGGACACTCACGTGGGACACAGTAAGGATGCAGCCACCTGCAAGCCTAGGCAAAAGGCCTCAGAAAAAAAAAACAAATCTACCAAAACCTTGATCTTGGACTACCAGCCACCCAAACCATGAGAAAGTAAATTTCTGCTCTTTAGGTCACCCAGTTCATTGTGTTTTGCTATGGCAGCCCTAGAAAATTAATACATTATCTTTTCATAGTTTAAATAGAAAATATCATTTCCAACTATTTTTTCACTTTAAAATTAGCATAAAATAAATTATAACATTTGCCACTAGAATGAAGCGTCCATACCAGTTAAGTCTCCCATACTTGGTAATTTTTTTTTTTTTCTGAGCACCACCATAAAATTGGCCATGGGTCAGCACCAGAAGAAGCCACAAGTTGTACAAGACACAGAGGATAGCCTCGCAGTGCAAACAAAGAGTAAAAAATAGGCACTAGTGGACATTATTGGCCACCTAAATATACAGTGCAGGTGGGAAATCCCATTAGACTCTTTTCCTAGGCATGTGGCTTCACTCAATGCTTCCTTCTGGTTTGCGTGTCCTTAGTTTTTGGGCCTGCTGCTGGTGGACAGCCCACCACCTTCAGCCCTCTTTTGAAACTGTCCTTTATGAAGACAGACTCTTCATCCAGGTGCCACACTCTTCCTGGGGCCACCCTCCATCTAATGACTGGTCAGTGGAGGCAGATAAAGGTCTGAGATGAGGACATCGATGAAAGGCTAGTCCAGAGCCTCCCTGATGGCACAAGGTGTTAAGACACAGCACTATGAAGCTCTCCGCAGCCATTGCCGCACGAGTTCGATCCCCGACCAGGGTGATGACTCACATGGTGCAGCAGAACTCTTCCTGACTTGCCCGCTGCTCCCCTCAGCAGTGTATTTCAGTCCATCTTCCTGTTCTGTTCCCGGTCTGTCTCTGGTAAATCCTCTCACCCCCATACCTCTGGCCTTATCCCAGTTCTTGTATGCGTAAATAAAATAAATCTAAAAAAAAAAAAAAAAGGGAAGTACAACTCCAGAGCTCCCTGTGTCAAATCCACTGTCCATCTTTACCCTCCAGCCAATCCTGCTTCTTTCTCTTTCCTCACAGGTATTATCCGAGACTCCCTGACCTGCATCACATTCCCAATTTATCTGTACTATCTCTTTTTGTCCCAAACCTAGATTGCTTATCCACATAATCTCAAGGCAATTATGTGTACATGAGGGATTATAGTTGATCTTTTGTGAAGCACCCAAAACATTCTAAGATGTCTGGCATTTCAAGACCTCAGTTTGAGCAGGGAAAATTTATTTTATCTCTGATTTGAATTCCTACTGAGAACGTGATTGAGCACTGGGTTTAAGTCATGAGGTTGTTTCAGTTCTGTCTGCATTTTTTACCAGGTAATTTTGCTCTCATTCAGCCTTAGTCTTCCTTGGTTCTAAGCATTACTCTATATTCTAGTATAAAATCTTAAAGTAGTAAATGTTAAAGCTGGAAACCATGTCAGAAATTGCTTAACATTGGAATGACTATTGAGACTTGGCTCAATTTGTAGTGGTTGTTGGGGAGCTGTCCTGAGGATTTGGAGAATGGCCAGAGCTCAGTGTTGGTTATGGATGTTGGGCATGGTGATGGACAGGTAATGTTGGCAGTAACTTCATTCACTTCTTGATAGTCTCAGTCTCTTCTTTCACAGGAGATGAAACTTGTCCAAAGTCAGACTGACCCAAGGTTGTGTGACTTTTTTTTACAGGAGTTTGAACCATAACCATTATGTCCCAACTAGTGATCTGGAATCTACACTCCCTGATGGTATATCTGTCTAGCTATACCTCCTCTATTCTAGCCCATGGTTTACTCTAGCACACGAGCCTTGAGCCAGATCTCATTTTCCTCTTCTTTGTTGGCTGACTTCTATTGCCATATATGTGAGACTGATTTCTCAAATTCCCAAGAGCAGTTTCTATATCTTCTGTTTTTCTTACAGGTAAACCTAACAAAGTTCTAGGACTTTGGGATGGGTAAACTTGGTAAAATTAATTCTCTGCCTCTGATATGCCTCCCCTCTCATTCATTCATTTATTTATTCATTAAAAAACTTTATTTATTCATTTATTCATTCAAAAACTTAAGCACTTGCCAATGGAAATGCTAAAATTTCTACCAAAGCAGCCCATCAATACCATTGAGTAGTGACTTAAATGAATAATGAGACCCAACCTGCCTTGTAGAGGAAATTTTTCTTTACCTCCATCTCTGCTAATAGCATCTTGTCCTTCACTATGGAATTTATCCTTCTCCTCATTTCACATAGCTCTATTGGCAGTGCCAGTCAACCCAGCCCATGTTCTCACTCTGTGGATGAATATGTGGCTAAAACCTAACTTTGATAGTCTGAATAATGCCCCCACCCTCATTGTTCTGTCCATGGAAGCTATGACTATATTAGTGTGTAATGGAATGGCACCCAGGGACCCCATACTGTTAAGGGATGTATGCACTAAAAGGTATTGAGTTATCCATGTGTACACAGGCAAAGGAATCATACTTGTCATGTGATAGATTTTTAACAGAATTGGTATGCATAGAGAGAAGGAGAAAAAGAAGACATTTCAAATAACACAAACTCCAAAAATTACCCATCTCCTTATGGGCAATTGACCAGCCAAACAGTCTCAGCCTGAAGTAGGGCTTCTGAAGCTTGAAAGTTTGCCGAAAGTCTAAGGTACTGTCTGGCAAGGAACCACAATAAAGGGATTAGGCAGGTCTCAAAGAGACTAAAAATTCAAAATATGCCACATCATTGTCTCTGCCAAGGACCAGGAGAGCCTCCCCATGTGTCTCTCACCCACTGTGCCTCTCACCCACATATCTCTTCCAAGTATCTTTTCCAAGTGTCTCTACATGTCTCTTTTCCACATGATCTCCTCCCATGTGTCTCTCCCCTATTTATAAATACATATATATCCATGTCATACCTTCTCAGCTGCCCTCCATTCAGGAAGTCCAGTTTATGGGATTTGTAATCCATGGTGACTTCATGAAAGTGGGGCGAGGGAAAATGTCACCTTCTTCACAGATATGTATCTGTGACAATTATGTTCTGCATATCTGTTGCCATTCACATATAAATCTGGCACTTGGTATACATTGTCATTATATGGCAAAAGGACCTTTGCAGATGGAATTAAGGTTATTGACTTTAAGATAGGGAGGTTATCCTAGATTTTCTAGGTGTGTTCAATGTAATTCTATAAGTCCTTTAAAGTGAAAGAGGAAAAGAAAAAATGTGAAAGAATCTGATAGTAGAACAAGAAACAAGAGTAACTTGAAACAAAACCACTATTGCTGGTTATAAAGATAGAATATGTGGTCATGAGCCAAGGAATGTGGGTAGCTTCTAGATGTTGAGAATGACCACCTGCAGATGAGGAAGGAAATAGGAAATAGGTAACACAGTCTTATAAGCACAAGGAACTGAATTCTGCCAAGACAAACTGAATGAGCAGGGAAACAGAATCTCCCCTAAATCCTGCAGAAAGGAACACATCGTTCTGACACTTTGATTTTGGTCTGATGAGACCTCTACTGGACTTCTGGCCTCCAGAGACATAACATAAAAAATGTCTTCTGTTTTAAGTCACTCAGTGTGGCAATAGAAAATGAAAACACTGGCCAAATTTCTTGGCCAGGGTAACTGGTCCAGAGATGGGCATGCAATTCGAGCTGAACCAATCAGTTCATCCTCCTGAGACTCTGGGAATGAGGTCTTTTCTTTTGGAGGAACACCGGGGCCGGTTGGGGGCATGGCCCTTGCCAGGTTGTGAAATTGATAAGAACTGAGCCAACCCATAGGCAAGAGCTGTGATGAAAGTCAGTGCGTGTCCAGACAAGGTTACTCTCCAGTTGTGCTGGAGGCCAATTCCACCACTGCCTTTCCCTGTCATATGACACAGTGAACTCCTTTTGTTCAGATTCATTTCAGCTAGTTTTCTACTCCTTGTCATTAAAAGACATCTCACTGATTCATGTCCCCTCAAAATATCTACCCCTGGTCTTCCATATTTAATCACTTCTTGAGTTAACACATCTTCTCTAGGATGGACCTAATAAATGCTTATGTTCCCTGGGAGATTTGGCAGATTAGCAGAAACTATGCTATTGGATAACTCAGTTTTCACTGTGTGATAACAGAACCCAGAGAAAATGGTACACACAGCAAAAGGGGGGTTGATAGAAGATGTCAACCAGGGAAGATCTGAATCATGGGAGAAATAGACCAGGGGAACATGGGAAGAATGTGTCATGTTGAATGAATCTGTGAGAAGAGATAGAAGCAACCATGTCAAGCCGAGGCACTGAGATAGAAGTGGGGATTAAAGTGGAGAAAGGGGCCTCCCTGTTTGCTCAAGAGGTTAAGATGCAATCTATGATGCTATCCACAGCCACTGCAGCAAGAGTTCGATCCCTGACCAGGGAGCTACCCACATGGTGTGGCAGACCTTTCCTGTCTCGCCTGCTGCTCCCTTCAGCAGTGTATTTCAGTTTGCCTGTTCTGTTCCCTACTCTGTTCTGGTGAATCCTCTCACCCCCCATACCTCTGGCCTGTACCCCAGTTCTTGTATACATAAATAAATAAATCTTTAAAAAAATAAAGAGGAGAAAGGAGATAACACCTTCTCAACTCTGCTTAGTGTCTCGCTACTCACCCAGAGTTTTCAGTCATCCTCCACGGTCATAACAGTATTGAGAGTTGATATGTTCCAGTCACAATTCCTAGAGTTGGCAGGCTAGCAGTGGACCCATTCCAGAGCAAAGAAGTTGCCATTCCTGAGCATGCTCCATGAACTGTCAGTGCTCCCCTCTATCGAGTGCCACTGTACCACCTTGGGTTAATGCTGCCCAAGTAGGCTGTCACGAAGATCATCAAAGTGGCCACTGAAGTCCTGTCATCAGGTAGGAAGCACAATGCCTATCACTCTCTGTAGCAACACATGGTAGAAAAAGAAGAGCTATACAAAAGCAATGCAAAACAATCTTGTGCAGTTGGCTTGCTATTGTT
Source organism: Talpa occidentalis (assembly GCF_014898055.3). Lineage (NCBI taxonomy): Eukaryota > Metazoa > Chordata > Mammalia > Eulipotyphla > Talpidae > Talpa > Talpa occidentalis. The sequence continues at coordinate 56,366,882 of NW_023604861.1, read as the reverse complement.
GGAGTCTGAAATTCTGCCAAATGTTCAAACTTCTTAGTTGTCAGCAGTTTAGTTTGAGACAATAGTGAAAACAGCCCTTTTGGCCTCTACCTAAACTTCAGCAGAAGAGAAAACAGCTTCAGAAGTTGAACTTGAATGGTCTTCTTACCTTATTTGCCCTGACCCGGAGTTGCACAGCACAAGCAAGGAATCTAGAACATGGGGCATGGAAATCTGTGTTTACGAGACAAGGCCGGGCTTACACATTCTCTGAGTCAGTCTTTGGAGTTGGTGGTGATTTAGTAGAGATGTGGGAGGCAAGTGCTTTGCCAACTTGAGAATCCCCCTTCTTAGGTTCAGCATTTTAAGCAAATTTGAAAACTCAAATCTCTCAGTTAGGAGAGTTTATTTTCTCTTGGAAAATGTGGATCCTTTTCCTCTGTAAGAAGGGAAAGAAGAGGCTAAGAGTCAAGATGACAGTTTTCTTAGGCATGAAATCACTGTTGGACAACTCATTTTTCCTGAGTTAAGTGTCAAAAAATCTGCAATTTACAGAATAAATTTTCCTGAAATTACACAAGGGGTGGATAATTGAGAGTGAACTGCCTGGGCTGTTTGACTGTGCAGTGTTGCCCTTTCTGGAACATGGGACCCTCTGACCTAGAGCTCCTGGACAAGTTGTTTGTTTCTAGTACCAGAGTCTGACCGGTACCTGCTTACATCTCTAGTCCCTGGCTTTGCCCAAATGCCCTCATTTCTCAGCAGCCAGGAAGCTGACTTCTGGTGTGTTTTTGAGATTTGCTATAAATCTATAGAGTCACTTAGCAATTTTTTTTTTCTGTGAATCTTAGGAAGATCTGCAAAGAATTAAAGTTTTATATGGCCCAGAAGGGAGGTTGTTATAGCCTCCCTATTTAGCAACGGATGCTTGAAATCTCCTCTGCGTGTGCCAGGCAGCTTGGCACCAATGGCATCAGAGGCTCCCAGTGGACAACGCAGGAGTTTTCCATTCCTATTTCTATGGTTCCTGGCCCATGGTTCTCTTGTCTCCTTATCCTCAGATACACAGCCTTATCATTCAATTCCTATCTGGTAGCCTAGAATGAGAGATGAAATTTTAGGTCAGTGCAGAAAATGACCTCTTTCAAAAAACACCTTACATAATGTGGCTTTCTCAATGAATGTATTGGGAACAGAGTTTCCTTAACTCTTGTTTGTTTGTTGGTTTTTTTATGCAAGTGTTAGAATTTTGTACCATCATTAATTCATGTTAATGACATTACGTTCAGTGACAGCCCTGAAGGTAAATCAGAACCTGTTCCATACAGAAAAGAAGAGAATCTGGATGGAGAGAGTGAGCATAGCAATTGGGAACTCCTTGGAGATGTTGGCTGAAGTTTTGTGTGCTTTAACCTCTGGGGATCAGTATCCCCAGATGTCAGAGCAGAAAGGAGACCCAGGCCTCCGGATATGGTGCTAGGCCTCCCCTCACTGGCCAGTTCTGCTCTCTGGTTCCAGAGGAAAGACTGGTTTTTGCTCCTGGTGTCGATATATTCTGAAGTGCGGACGAGGGGAAGTTCCTTTCCTCCAATATCAGACAGTCTGTGAAGAGGCAATAGCTCCCCAGTGAACAACCTTTTCCCGGCCTCTCCTGACTGAAGTGTAAATGACTTTTGAGAGCAGCATAAGCCAGTCGATGAATTTATTCTTTGAACTTCTCGCCCTGAGAAGTGGTTCTGAGACTTTGAAAATCTTCAAAGATCTCAGTCCATGAAATCAATAGTTCATTTTTCAAGTTCCCAGAGTTAAGGCAAGAATTCTGCTTAGCAAGCACAGTGTTGAGAACCTGGTATGTGGGAAGTTGCATCCCAGCTACTAAAGACTGCTGAGACAGGAAAGGCATAATCCTCACACCCTTGAGGAACTGTCTGAGGAAGGACAGAGGACAAGGAAATGCAGGTCTATATTCAGAGCTCAGGGATCAAAGGTGGAAATGGGCATTTTGGGTTGGGAGTGGAGGAGGGAAAATGGAGGTGGGATAAGGGTTCTTTTCATGCGAGCATTTACGTGAGTCAGAGCTTGGGAGGTGATGTGACATGCATTCCATCCTTGTGCATTTCTTGACTGATAATTTTGAAACAGACACAAATACTAATGGCACCTCATTTTTATTAGACACTCGGGGCTGCATATTATCATGAATTATCTCATTTAATCTTTACCATAAATTCTATGAGATGTGTACAATTATCCCCATTTTTTTCAGATGAGAAACTAAAACTCTGAGAGGCCAGGGAACTTGCCCAGCACTTTTCAGCTAGTTAGGTCAAAAACTGGGATATAAATCCATGTAACCAGTGCCTGCCCCCAAAATGCCACTTTTGGGGAGGAGGATTTGATGGCTTTTTGTTTTTGTTGGGCTTTGGGACCAAAAGAACAGTCTTGTAGCCATAGATTCTGAAAAGACCCCCACAGAACTCAGGAGAATTCCTGTGCTCCTCAAGGGCAGAGTCAGCTCTCCTGGTGCATTGCTTACTTCCATCTGGGTGGAGGCCACGTGTGCCCACAGTCATCTGCATGGGACCTGGTCCCACGTTACGCTCTGTGAAAGGGAGTGCTTTGGATGGGTTTTCTTCCTCTCTCAGGCTGCTTCCCTCATCCATCTGCCTTGTTGGCACTTAAACTGCAAACAGGAAACAAAACTGGGAAAAAGAGGAAAATGGTGCTTATGAGGAAGGAAAAACATCTTCCTTTAAGAGGTCGGGCTCAAGAAGGGGAGTGATGACTAGAGGTTTTGAGATGCTGTTACCTGGTGATGATTTAGCTACAAAAGCCAGCTGCAGAGCAGGCTGTGCCATTTGTGCCTGTGAATAGCTGACGCTGAGGCCTCTTGTCATTTGAGGGTGGAGTGTGAGTTGTCAGCTTCCAGCAAGATGCCAACCCAGCTTGCAGCACCCTGAGGGCAAATAGTTGAATAAAACACATACTTGATGAGAGTGTTCGACTTACAGATGTCGCTAAGCTGAAGCCTTGGTTGCTAAGTGCAAATAAATCACTGCTTGCAATATTGGTCCATGCAAACCTGATGCTCTGTTTCCTCACCTGTGGGTGAGAAGGGGTACAGACAAACCCTGTTTTTTGGGGGCAAGTCCAGGGAAATCATTTTGTGTTTTGAAACTGCAGAGAATCATGGATGAGCCAGTCCTCTGCTCTGAGTGAGTGGGGAGCAGTGGGCTTCCTCCTGTGATTCTGGGGAAGAAGCTATGGGAGCATAAACCCAAGATGCTTGGGGACTGGCCAGAGCCCACAGGGGGCTCAGAGGGGAGGTGGGGGTGTGGCCAGTGCTTAATACTGGGGCAGGCCTGGCTGCTTTTCCTTCTGCCTTTGGGAGTTCTTGTTCTTTAATGTTATATGCTCAGGGCATGTGCTATGTCAGATTTGGGTACATGGACTCCCTGATGAAGAAACGTCTTCAAGACCAGCCAAGAGCTTTGCAAACAGTCAAAGGATGCTCTGCCTTGTGGTGTCTGAGAAATATGTTCACATACCTTTGTATTGTCACAGCACATTTTCAATGATAACAATTAAAGAAAATATTTGTTACTATATTGGGGAAATTGAGAAAAAATACAATCAAAGTCTTAGCCTCCTGATTTGCAATTGTGTTTATGTTGTCATCTAATTCTTGCTCTTTTTACTTAGGCATTTTCTTGACCTCCTCTGTGGTTCGGGTCCGCAGCCATTTCCAAACCCCTGCCATGCACTAGTTACAAAGGTTGCCAAGAAGCCTTGGTACATTTGGGGAGTGTCAGCTTAGCCAAATGAATGGTAAGTAACTTAAATGATTTTATAAATGAAAGCAAATGTGTTTCTACTACGTAGTAGGAGGAAAACACGCATGAACTGAATTTTAATACAAGTTAGGGCTTCGAAAATGGGCCATGTAGCTTTTGTATGAAGAAGCGGTTGAGTGGATTAGCAGCAGGCATCTTGAGAAGGCACTTTAGCTGGTTGAGGTAGTCTCATGCTGTAGAAAAACCTAAATGGGGTTGGTGAGTGGGGATGGAGAGGACGGAGTTTAAGAGAGAGGTTCTTACAGCATGGAATTGAGAGGGCTTGGTGACTGGTATACATATCTGGGGCAAGAGGCAGAGAGAGAAAGGAGTTGATACTTTTCACAACTTTCCTAGGATAACTTGCCTGAATCAGATCTGTATGGTTCTTAAGCCACATTACAGCACTCTGTCAGTTGCAACTGCTGGATAGCAATGTAAGTAGCACTAATAATATTAGCTTGCATTTCATCGAGGACTCTATCTGCTAGGCCTCATGCTGACCTGGTCACATGTATTATTTCTTTTTATTTTTAAGCCCACCTATGAGGTAGGTTCTACTATTATACCTCTTTGGCACATGGAAAAATCGAGGCTCAGAGAGGTTAGGCAACTGCTCAGGATTGAACAGCTATTCATACACCAAGTATCCATGTGGCTAAAACATCCAGAGCACATCTTCCAAGAAGAAGGAACTTACTTTAAACTTCATTTTATTAGAGTCCATTGAGTATGGATCCCCCTGTATATATTATTTTATTTTTGATATTAGAAATATACCCCCTTTACATGCCTTTTCTAAAATTTAAGAATTTGGTAAGAATTCTTAAAAAGAGTTATTCTATAATCTATGACCTCTTTTTTTTTTTTTTTTTTTTTAGATTTTTAAAAAAGATTTATTTATTTGTACAAGCACTGGGTACAGTCAGAAGCGCGGGAGGATGAGAGAATTCACCAGATCCAGAGAGGGGAACAGAACAGGCAGACTGACGAAGTACACTGCTGAGGGGAGCAGCGGGCTGCAGGAGAGGTCTGTCGCGCCATGTGGGACCCTCACCGGCAACCGGGGATCGAGCTGGTGCTGCAGAGGCTGCGGGCAGCTACGCAGCCCAGTGCTCAACTGCTGCGCCACGAGAGAAGGCCCAAATCTCTGACCTCTTAAGTGGAATATTTTGTACATCCTTTAGCCTTTCATTGTAGCTTCCTTTGGCCATCAGGAACATCAGCACTACCATTCTGAGCCATGTTGGGGTGCTGAGTTGAACAGAGGGTGCTTCTCTCCCAGTGTCCAGCTGCTCTCAGTTTCTCTGAAGCAGCCTTGTACCCCACTAACCACAGCCCCCACGCCCACTGTCCCTGCTTCCAGGTCTGCATCAGTCAGACACTTTGCCCCCTCTCACTTGTCCACATTTACATTTCTGCTTCTTTTTGCCAGCCCCTCTGTGCTTCTCAGCTTGCCCTGGGAGCAGGCTGTGTTTTAATGATTTGAAAAGCTGAGGTGCGCTGAGTGCCAGACACCTCAGGCCTCCTCGAGGTCCTGTTTAATCCTCCCCAGGTCCCGGGGCATCGCAGTCTCCTTTCCAGCAGAGCTCCAGGCTCAGGGCTGAGTCCCCGCTCTCGGCGGGCTGGTTGCCTTTGAGGGTGGAGCTGGCATTCAAACCCAACTCTTAATGTCCATGCTGTTTCTTAGGTGCCAGTGGTGCCTCTGGGAGGAAAGGAGCCTGCTGGTCTCCTCCTGGCCTTTCACTGGACAAGTCAGAGGCAGAGCCAGTCCGCACTCTTCTGACTGGTTTTCACTCGAGCAGCAACAAACTGGAGGATTACTCATTTTCTCTTTTTATTAAATTAATTAATTTATTTTCTTACATTGTTGTTCGTTTTTGAGCAGGATTTGATTTCTCCCCTCAGATGTAGTCCCTGTGGTTCCCCCACCCCCACAGCACCCGTGACCCATCAGCACAGTCCCCTGTTCCTCCCTCCCCTGCTTTGGTCTCTCTCTCCCCCTTCCTGGCTGGATGCCTCAGATCTATGGTCAGTTTGCGAGTTTTGTCTTTTTCCTGGCCCTTTGTGTGGTTTCTCTATATTCCACCTGTACACAAAACCATCCGCTATTTCTCTTTCCTTCTGACTTATTTCTCTCTGCATCATCCCTAAGCTGCTGTTCTGAGGGGGATGCAGAGTCCTGCAAAAGTTGGTCAGAGACAGAGGCCAGGGGCAGAGTCCCTCACATCCACACGCTCGCTCCCTGGCTTGGGAACGACAACAATCCTTAGCTCACTGGGCCGCAAGGGATAAGTGCCATCTTAAAATTGATGACGATGATAGCAGTAGTAGAATACTAACGGCAGTGATGGTTTTTGAGGGTTTACTCTGTGCCTGGTGCTGCTCTATGCACTATGTGCATTAACTCTATGTGGATTTATGTACACGCTGTGGATAATAAAATGCCAAGGACATACATTGACACTCAACCCTCACATGGACCCTCTGATTTTCACCTCATAAGGGTCAAGGAAATACAGGTTCAAAAGGGTCCATTTGCCTGAGGTTGCACATACAAGACGTGGACTTGCCGTGGCACAAACCTAGGTAGGCTTGGCTGAGTTGGTGGGACAGGCACGTGATTGTCTCTCCACTCCCCTCACTCCCTCACTCTTCAGGCCCAGGTCCCTGTGGCCGCTCTCTCATGCCCCCAACCTCTTCAGCTTTCAATCTCCTTTCCTCTTTCCCCCTTCTTTTTCTTTCTCTCCCCCTTCCTCCTTGGTCACTCTTTCTCTCAGTCCCCAGATGGCCCCTTCCTCTGGAAATCTGGGGTGCTGAAGGCTGACTCCAGGTAAGGGAGCCGGGGCGGGGGTATGTCTTTCCCTGCACCTGTGGGCACTGCCCCCTCGTGCCTTTGCCCCAGGCATGGAGCCCGAGGCAGCGCACGAGTCGCTACCTTGCCACCAATTACGCCCATGTATCATAATTGTACGATTTTTCTTTGAAAGCCACATGATGAAGCTAATAGAGTTCTTGCTGAGAACAGATGTTCTCATTTCTGCCCAGATGCTGTCTATGGCAAGGATCCTCTGACTCTTTTGTACTTTCATTTGAAGTGTTTCTGGTTGAAGGGTTCTTGGGAAAGGCAGAAAAATCATGCTGTCCTTCCAGCAAGGAACTGGGCACAGGTCTTGAGGGGGTGTGAAGTAGCCATCCTTGGCATTTTATAATCCATCTGCTTCCTGAGGACACAATCCTGTTTCTATTTGAAAACTGCATTTGCTCGCATTTTATAATTAAGCATTCAGATTTTCTCTTTTCTGCTTGTTTCAATTTCAAGCTAATGTGGCAGTTAACCATTCTTCCATTTTCTGCTTTATCTCCTCATCTCTCCCTGCTTGGAATTCATGGAAGGTTCTTTTATTCTCATTAAGAATCTTAAAAAACTGTGATAATATCATTCATACATCTAATATTTATTGCACGCCTTCTATCTGCAAAGTACTGGGGTACAAATCAGACAAGGTTTCCATTTTTCTGGGGCTCATGTGCTGGTCAGGGAAGATAGACAGTAAAACGATTAAATGAACCAGTTAACTTCAGATTTGGCAAGTGCCATGTAGTAAAGAAACACAGTGAGAGGATAGAGAGAAAGTTAAAAAAAAAAGTAAAAGATACTTTGTATAAGGTAATCAAAGAAAGTCCTTTTGAGGAGGTGAGAGATAAGCTGAGGTGATGAAAAAGAATCCAGAAAGAGAAAATGGCCAGAGCAAAGGCCCTGAGGCAAGGAAGAGCTGGGGAGTTAGAGGCATAATATCAAGGACAATGTGGTTGAGTGAGCAGACATTGGGGACAGAAAATCAGAGAAGTGGGCAGGAAACCTTAGGGTACCTGTCTCTACACCCAAATAAGTTTTTAAGTCAGTTAGAAAAGAGTGACTAAGTAAAATTTCCCCCCTAGGATTTGTTTGTGGAAGAGTTGTCACACTTGAGGTTGGGCAGAGATGCCATCTGAATCCTCTGCTAACTGTGGATGTCTTGACTACTGAGACGCTAGAAGTTGTGGGCCAGTTTATTCCCAGTGGAGAGATGGAGAGCCCAGAAAGAGCATAGACTCATCTATTCAGATTTATTCTGTGACTACGCACTCTGTTCTAGTAAGACCCTCTTCATGTTTTAACTACTCCGTGTCACAAACTACAAATCTGTAGAAAATTCAAATAGGAAACAACAGAGATTCTTGTCTCAGGAATGGGCTTGTTAATGACTTACCTTATATTTTCAAACAATGTGCAGCAGGAACTGCTTTTCAGAGTAAAAGTTGCCACGATTATCAAGAAACTCTTTTGACATAAAAAAAAAAAAAACAACTTTTTTTACTTTGTATTAATTAGTCTTTTTCCTGGTCCCTTATTTATATTTTCTAAATTCCTGTTATGAGTGAGACCATCCGGTAATTTTCTTTTTCTTTCTGACTTATTTCGCTGAGCATGATACCTTCTAGCTCCATCCATGTTGCTGCAAACTGCATGTGTTTATCTTTTTTGATTGCTGAGTAATATTCCATGGTGTATATGTACCACATCTTCTTGATCCAGTCATCTATTTTTGGGCGTTTGGGTTGTTTCCAAAGCTTAGCTATTGTAAATAATGCTGCTATAAATATAGGGGTGCAGGTGTCCTTTGGAATTAATGTTTCTGTGTCCTTTGGGTAAATACCTAGGAGTGGAATTGCTGGATCATATGGAAGCTCTATCTTTAGTAGGTCAAGAAATCTCCACACAGCTCTCCACACCAGAGACACACTATGGGGGGGCGGAGGGAAGGGGAGAGGAAGGACTAGGGTCAAAATAAGGGGGGGGGGGCGGAACCGTATGGGGAATATAACCAAAATGAAAATGCATACATTGTGCAAAAATGAAAAATGATATAAGAATTATATAAAATAAAATATTAATTTAAAAAAGTAGCCTTTTTTATCTGTCAGAAACTGCTCCAAGCTAATAAGCACATTACTTGAGCTCCTCGGTTCTTAATTGAGTAATTCAGTGGAGAAGTGGTGGGAAGGGGAACATAGGGAGAGAAGGAAATGTCTCCTGGCAGAGAAAGTCTCAAAGACCTTCCGGCCCCCTACACCTGAGGGAGGCCCTGCCTGTAGGCACCATTTATTCCCGGTGAGAGGGAAGGAATCCCTTTTTGCAATTTGGTTGCATTAAAGTAACAATTAGTATCTGTTAGTTTGAACCACTGGAAATTGCTATTTTTTCTTAAACAGGTTAAAACGGTCAAACATAGTTCTATAGAATATTAGCAATAATACTAGCAATGGAGCAAGTAGCCAGCATTGAAATGTACTCATTTATACTTGGATCTGCAAAGAGTTATAACATGATCTTATTTTTTTCCCAAAGCCTCATTTCTCACTTGGTAGCAGAAGGGTGGAGGGAGAAGGGAGAGCAGGCTTTAATTTTCCGATTTAATGCAATTCTGTCTCCCTAATTTCAAACAACCTCTTTCATGTTACCATCGTTTATTTTGGGAAAATAGCAGTCCTTTGAGTCCTGCCCTCTTCTCTTTCCCTCATCTGATGGCGCCGGAGTCTAATGAGAAGCTGGTTTAATATCATGCTGGTGGGGAAGGCGTCCATAGGGTGTCCCCGGGTCCTTGCTGGCTATGCCTGAATTAAGACCTCTCCTTCCCAGACCTGGGCATGTTCTGCGTGGGGGCTGCTGAGCGATCCTGTGCACACCCGTGGACTGGGCCTCTCTGCCTAGAGTAACTTGGGTCTGTAACATCCTCTTTCTGACATCTTCCTCCTGATTTTCTGAGATTTCCAGCATTGCTGAGGGCCCAGGAGACTGGGAAGCCTTCAGGCACATTTCCTCCACCTGTTTCCTTTGTGTGAAGAAGGGGGCTGCACCCATGCTCTTCATCTAGCTATGCTTCTCTACCTGTTCCCAGGTAGATGTACCAAGATGCATGGAGATTCAATGTAGGCCTCCTATAGGAGCCTTGCAGGCTATGTCCAAGGAAGCTCACCTCAATATTCTATTTTTTTTAAGATTTTATTTATTTTATATAAGAACTGGGGTACAGGTCAGAAGTGTGGGAGGGTGAGAGAATTCACCAGAGCCAGAGCGGGGAGCAGAACAGGTAGATGAGTGAAGACGCTGCTGAGGGGAGGAGCGGGCGAGGCAGGAGAGGTCTGCTGTGCCATGTGGGGTTCTCCCTGGCCTGTGGGGAATCAAACCGGTGCTGCAGAGGCTGCGGACACCTTCGCAGTGGGGCGCTCAACTGCTGCACCACTTGGGAGGCCCTTCTCAGTATTCTAATAGTTTCTCAAACCTATAGAGAGTTTCTAGCCACCTCTTCCCTTTTGCCCTCTCAGGTTCACCTGAGGGGTAGTGGCCAAAGAGAAGTAGAACCTTCCTCTGGCTGACTTATCTGGTTTTCTCCTTGGTCCTATCTCTCTCTCTACCCGAGGTGCCCTCTCCTTGCCTTCTGGGTAGAAGGAGTGCTCCTTAATGTCAAATCACCCTCTTTTCCTACTTCATGGGAAATTCTGCTAACTTATGTTTCTGTATTAAGCTTTTGGTCTAGGTGGAATTAAGTTTGTTTTGTTTGGGACAATTGGCCTCAGAAATATAATGGGATGTATTTCAAGAACAGAATCCTTGATGTCATCTAGGAATGAGGGAGGCACCATCACTTTACATGCATTCTCTTCTTCAATCCTAATAATCCTATCAACAAACCCATTTTACAATTGACATAACTCCAGCATAGAGATGGGCTGATTTATCCGATGTCACAAAGAACAACTGATATTGCAGAACTGGGATTTAGACCCAGACCCCCCAAACTGTAAAATGTGAGTCATTCCCATCAGCTGTACTCATCGTATGCCTAGAATATTGCCAATACAAACCTATTACCTATATGTCATACAAGTATATATTCCGTATATTTATATGACTCACAGAGCATAGTTCATAGGGAAAGAGGAACCTTGACTTTGGGGGATTTATGTGATATTTCAACTCAGAAGGTTTGATACCTCAGTATTATCTCACTGGCTATTTTCCTCACCACCCCCCCCACCTCTGTGAGGCTTCTTTGACATATCGAGTCTCTGCTGGCCATTGGTGGGTTCACTGTTGATAGTCCCAGATGTGGGTTGGCAGGGCTGGAGCCCCATGGAGGTGGGCTCCCCACATCCTGCCTTCTCTGTCCAGCTACACAAAACTCAGCCCTGTGTCCCATTCCACACCCACAGAAAGTATTGACGGAATGACTGGATGGTTGAGACCAGCCACAGGGCAGACAGACACGTCTGGCAATCAGAACTGGGGAGCATTGTTTTTGAAGTGCAAGTGATGGTGAACCATGAACCCCAGAGGCAGGTGGGTAGAGCAGCAGACTCAGCAAACATTGGCAACTTCCAACATGGTCCATGTTGATTCAGAATGGAAAAGACTGTCCCACATTGGGTGCCTCATCTGGACCTCAAACCAGAGGGTGAATTTTGTCCATTCTGACCATAAAGGCTGGTGACTAAGACATGAGCACAGCATGGGTCTGACTGCTCTGGCTTCTCACTCTGCCAACCTGTCTGCACAGAGTGTGAACTTGGACAGGCAGGGCCTGGGCAAGATCCTCCTGCGTCCCTAGTGCATGATGAATTATTCAAGGCAAAAGACAGAGGGATCCTGCAGGATGTGCAAAACCCATGGGCCACACTTGAGTACCACACCTGTGGGGTGTGACCAGATTTGAGGCAGTCAAGGAAAACTTAGCTGTGTGGACATACAATAGAGCTGACATTGAATTGATTTCTGAATAGTGAGGGCTTGTCAGATAAAAACTGGGAGAAAGTCTTCCAAAGAACTGGAAAAGTTGTCAACAGGTCACTAAGAAAAAATATCTTTCAGAATGAAGATTTTTTCAACATTTTCTGCAGATTTCTACTATGACTGGGATAAACAGCAACCATTTCATTCATAACTAGGACATGTATTTTTTACTACTAAAAAGTTATGATTAACAACACTGGCATAAATTTGTTTTGTATTAAAAGGTCATTCACTAGAGACAGCACCCACTCAAAAAATCATGTTGCCACATCCAATTACATTACACAAAACTTGGGTAAAAATTCTCTTGCCATCTAGTTGAACTGGAGTCTTTTCTGAACCCACAAGATGACCCATGTATTTTGTAGCAGATCAAAATTTTAACCTGGTGCTATCAGAAAATAATGGATTTTCAAGTTTATATAAGATAGCAGCTGTCTTCCATCACCCCTACCTTATAGTATATAAATATTTAAATAGCTTTATTTTATTCATTAATTTACCTTTTGCATTTGATAAATATTGGTTATAATGAAGAACCATTACCATAGAAAAAGTAAATCCACAGGTAAGGTAAGAAAAAAGATAAAAGAACATGAATAAAGAAGTCACAGGCCCTTTGATGAGTGCTTGTACAGAGGACCACCTCTGATTTAGAAGCATCAAGACCTTTATGTCAGCCTTTGACAAGCGTCATAATTTCAACAACTATTAAACATAAACCTATATATACACTATACATATATAAACTCATACATACACATATGACAGATAGTTGAGTCACTACAACCTGCCAGATGCTATTCCAGGCAGTAAGAACACAGTAGTGAGCAAAACAGACAAAGATTTCTGCCCTCATAGCATTGCCATTTTTGGGGGGGGGGGCAGAGAATAAAGAAGACGCATACATAAAATATATATAATGTTAGATGATGATACAGGTTAGGCCCACATCTCATATATGTGGACCTTCCAGTTGTTTCTCATACTGAACACCAACAACAACAACAAAAAGAAAGATAAGGGGCCTCCTGGTGACACAGGAGTTAAGTCTCAGCACTATCGTGCTATTGCCAACCACTGCTGCATGAGTTCAATTTTCCACCAGGGAGCTACCCACATGGTGCAGCAGACCTCTCCTGTCTCACCCGCTGCTCCCCCTCAACAGTGTATTTCATCAGTTTGCCTGTTCTGCTCCCCACTCTGCCTCTGGTGAATCCTCTCACCCCCCACAACTCTGGCCTCACCCCAATTCTTGTAAATATAAATAAATACGATAAATCTTTTTTAAAAAAGGAAAAATAAGCAGGGGAAGGAAGGTGGGAAAATAGGGGATGATGCAGTGGGAGGAGAGGGGAGGGAAATAGTAGTTGTGATTTATATAATGCCCAGATAAGCTGAGATTTGAGCTAAATACTGAGAGATGTGATGAAGGATCAGGCACTGAAGGCAGGAGGAACCCCGTGTGTGAACATGGGGAAAAGTATATACATGACATCAAAATATAAAGTGTAGAAGCATAGATAGTAAAGAGAGGAAGTTCTTGGTTTCCATATCAGTCCAGCCTCCTCCCCAAGACCAGAATGCAAACAGTTTAATGTATCTTCTTCTGGCCATCTATATATTTTGAAGAAATCAGATACTAAATATACTGCCTAATGAACTTCTTTTTGTTCACTTACACATCATTTTGTGTCAATATGAATATTCCCCATTAATTTTAATAGTTCTGTGGTATTCTGTTAGATGCATGCACCATATTTTGCTTAGCCATTCTCAATATGTGGACCTTCCAGTTGTTTCTCATACTTATTGAAAAAAAAAAATGTTGCACTAAATGTTCTTGTGTGTATGTGAGCATGTATCTGTAGGATGGATTCCTTAACCAAAACTTTCACAGAGTTATTTCCCTCAATTTGGAACTTTAAAACAAATTTCATTATGAATTATGTATTTTGATTAATGCCATTTTGCCGATTCTGAAAACCATGTTAATAAGAGGTTAGGGAAAAACTCCTTTAGGGTTTTTTTTTTCTACTTCTCCACCTTTCTCCATATGCCAATTTTTTTTTTCATGATTTCTTGCCAGTAACTGCTTTTGGCATAGCCAGGAGCTGAACATCCCAGTGGGGGTGGAAAGGAGCATTTTGCTCCAAATTGCACAATTTGGCAAACTTTCCTACGGTAGTCATGTTTTTGCAAGATTCAGTGAACTGTCTAAAGGCTGCTTCTCCATAAATGGTTTTCTGTGGTAAAACTACGACAGCATGGCTGCCCCTTTGCCTTGATCCTTCCTCTCTCTCCTGGAATTCAGGCCTCTGTGGAGGTAATTTCTTCAGGTCCTTACGGTATTCTCTTACCCACTGTTGTGGGCTTTGCTCATTCTGTAGTGTTTCTTGCATTTAAATCTTTTCTGCTCATGACAAGTTACTTCGGCTCAGGTGTGACAATAGAAGGTTAGTGAGTTCACCTTTGAAATCACATTGTTGTACACACGCACATGCATGTGCATACCTGTGTGCATGCATGTGTGTGTGCTTGTACAGAGACCAAGATGTATGCTTCCTGGATGAGTGACTTAAGTGTCATTTCCTCTTTGTCTAGTATGGTAATAATAATTGACAATAGCAAATAATCTTGAACATTTTCTACTAGGTGCCATGCTAACCCTTATCTTCTTTTTATTTCATTCTCATATGTACCCTACCCAGTGGAATCATCTTTCACATTTTACTGGTGGGAAAAATCACCTAAGCAAAGTACATATGACTAAACAGTGGAAGACCTGGGATTTCAAGTGAGGTATTTTTGGACTCTGGAATTCCACAGTCCTGACCATTTGTGTCATGCCTCATTCCTAGGTTACCTCTGAAGGTGCTGAATGTCAAAAAAAACTTGTTCTCTACTACTCCACTGGTGCAAGTCAGAACCACAGCCACGAGCCAATACTGGGTTTCAGGGAAACATGATAAAGGTGTTTCTGATGCTGCTTGTGATGACTAGGATTCATCATCCAGGACAGACCTACTATGTGGGATAGGGAATGCATCCAGATCTGAGCTCGAACACTGGCTTCATCATCTAACAAGCTCTGTGATCTCCTTCAGATGTTGTTATAAGGATGAGACTGTGTGTGTGTAGGTACCACTAAAGGATAATTTTATTATTATTTATAATGATGATTCCCAAAGAAGCAAAGATAATGCAAAGTTTCATGAAATGAAACAGCATGAATCTTACTTCTTAACTGAAGAAATGCAACCATTTGTGAGAATGACACCTTGGAAAAACCTCGAAAATATTATGCTAAGTGAAAACGCCAATCACAAAAGACTGCATATGGGATGATTCCATTTATGGAAATTTCTGGACTAGGTGAATCTATGCAGGCAGAAAGTATATCACTGGTTGTCTAGGGCTGGTCTGTTTAGGGGGAAATGGAGAGATACCACAAGTGGGTATGGAGTTTCTATTTGGGGTGATAAGAATGGGCCTCCCTGGTGGTGCAAGGGGTTAAGATGCAACCTATGAAGCTATCTGCAGCCACTGCAGCATGAATTCGATCCCTGGCTAGGAAGTTACCCACATGGCTCAGCAGACCTCTCCGGCTTCACCCACTGCTCCCCTCAGCAGTGTATTTCAGTCAATCCATCTGTTCTGTTCCCCACTCTGTCTCTGGTGACTCCTCTCACCCCCAACACCTCTGGCCTGTACCCCAGCTCTTGTATGCACAAATAAATAAATTTTTTTTAAAAAAGAATGTTCTAATATTGGTTTAAGTATCGTGCAACTCTGTGATTATACTAGAAACCATTGACTTGTGTACCTTAGGGTGTGAATTGTAAGGTATTGAAAATATGCTGCAATGAATGCAATTCTGTTAAAAATAAGATTCTGGTGTATATTTCATTCAAAGAAGTACAGAGAAATACCATAATCTATTGTGGATATTTACATAGAATGCATCTCTAAAATAACAAAAAAAAATTAAAGTGCCATTACTTTCTTAGTCAAGGCACCCCAAAATAGGTATAAAGTAAGTACCCCAAAATAAGTATAAAGTTAAAAAAAAAAACACAAAAAACCCAAAGGCCAAAAAACCTGGGAAGAAAGCTAGATGGAAGAAAGTGGAAAGTAGGAAATGAGATTGCCTTTAAGTCTACATGTCCCTGACTCATGCTCAGCAGGGCCACATTTTGAGCTGTTTGTTATCGCATGCTGGGTCACAGTGATTCAACCACACTCTTGTGCAGAATTCATGTGACCAAATGGCCTCCATGATAAAGTAACTTGACCTTGTTCCATAGTCACATGGATACAAATGTGGTGATTTGCTGAGGCAAGATGAGAACAATTTGGTGCTTGTGAAACCCACCATGCTGTCTGTGGGTACTGAGTCCACAGCAGGTGGAATTCCCGCCAAAGCATGAGCTGATGCAGAAGTAACTTGGTCATAACTATGTTGCCTCTTGTCTCTGAAAACAGAAAATATCTATAAAAGTGGTTGGCTCATGTTAGGACCTTAATGGATGTTTGTGGAAAGTGTTGTTGTTGGAATGAACCCAGCCTAAAAGATCTTGTCTCCATTACTCTTAGGTAGTGAACTCAACAGGAAAAAAAAGAGTTGAGTTGCTTCTTTTATATAAAAATAATTTTAATTTTTATTAGTGTCTTCGGGTTTATAGAGCACTCTTACATCAGAAGGCCATTAGATTTTTGTGCAGTAGAGGCATCAGACTCAGAGACCTGGAGAACCACTCCAAGCCCCTTTTCAGGACACCTGAGAAGAAATTACATGGCTTAATTGAGCAACTTAATTTTTCAACTTTTCAAGCATTTATTTGATGCTACTTAGCCTCCAGAGAGTCTTGTGGCAATTTTGGAGGATGGCCAACTTCCTGAGGCCAAAATGAAGGACTGAATTCTACTGAATCCATCACCTATGCAGGGCGGGGTGGGGGGGTAGAGGGGAGGGCTTTAATAAGGTCATTAGGCACACAGGCTTGGAAGCATTTTCTGGCTTAACCCTGGTTTTGTCTTCCATAAATCAGGGGCAACATCATTAGCATATAGAACTGTGGCAAGGACATAATACGTGACTGTATGCTGAGTGTTTAGCACAGGGCTTGACACAGAGGTAAGTGCTCATTAAGAGCTTTTTTTTTTAATTGCTCATTTCCTTCCCCTACTTCTTTTTATTGTGTTCTTTCATCCTCCTCACTGTCGTGTGCTCAGGAAAATTCAAGACCACCTCACAAAAACTAAGCATTTCGACCAATTGTGAGGACTGACCCTGTGGGATTCAGGCTCAACTGACGTGGGGAAGGGAGAGTGAGTTCTTTTTAGCTTAATATTTGAAAGCTGAGGCCACTCTGGTGATGTTTTTCCTCCTATTTCTCCAAATGTGACTTATTCATCCATTCCATTCTACAGTTTCATTTTTCTCTCATTATTGCTTGATTAGCCCAACTATGCTCTAAATTTCAAGCCTCAGCATCTCCACCAGTGCTGACTTGGCCATTATTGAGGTGGAGGATGTGGGTTGTGGGGCCCAGTGGTAGAGGTGAGTGGCCCACACACCCTCCTCACACTCACTGGGCATTCCTAGGGCTCCCGCCCCTCCCACCTGCGGCAAGCCCAGGCTGGCAGATGGGGACTTCTTCCAGGCAAAATACTTGCCTTCAGAGACTAGTGCTTCCAGCAGGGAGGCCTAGGGAATCACAGTTGCTCTCAAATGTCCAATCCATTTTTGATCTTTTAAAGAAATGAGAGGTAAATGTAAACTAATAAGAGTTCAATTTGAAAATCTTTCTCTTTCTCAATTGCTATAAGGAGTTATTGACCCATTAATCAACACTGTTGATCACAGGACATTCATTTGCCCTCAGGAACCAATCACTGAGGCCGCAGGTGACCACTCTGGGTGACCCAAACATTCACCCTCTTATCGTCTGCTCAATCTTGTGGTGTGCACCTGTGCAACAAGGTAAAATACCTTCATTGCAGGCTGTCCAGTTGAAACCAGTAACTTGCTGTAGGTGAGTGTTGATTACAAATCTGGTCCTCACATGAAATGTTAATGGTATGCTGTTGAAGAGAATGGAAAATGCCATAAGAATGTGAAAATGCAACTTAGTGGAAAGACTACTGAATCAGGAGTAAAGAGATCTAACTCTACTGTTAGCTGTAAACTGGACTGGACTCAATGTCATTGACTGTTAAATAGGGATAATACTTGAGTTCTTAGTTCTTTATTTGATTATCACAGTTATCTAATGAGATAATACAGGTAGGCAAGATTTAGGAAATCAAAAAGTGCTTTTCATACTTTCATTCAAAAATGTTTGTCAGTGGGCCTCCCTGGTGGCGCAGCGGGTTGAGTGCCATGCTATGAAGCTGTGCGCAGCCTCTGAAGCCCGGGTTCGGTTCCTGGCCGGTCAGGGAGAATCCCACATGGCGAGGCAGACTTCTCCTGTCTCGCCTGCTGCTCACCTCAGCCGTGCTTTCGGTCCATCTGCCTGTTCTGCTCCCCTCTCTGTCTCTGGTGAATCCTCTCACCCTCCCGCGACTCTGGCCTATACCCCAGCTCTTGTATAATTAAAAAAGAAAATAAATCTTTAAAAAAAAATGTTTTTCAATGACAGCAAATTGGTTGCTAACTAATTGTAGCAGACTGGAGAAGTGAAACAGGTAAGGGCCAATAGCTCGTATCACCTGGGAGTCTGTGCTACTAGAGGGTTTGGCTGGGCCCTGAGTAGTAGGAGAAAAGGAAACCCAGTGGGGAGGTCTAGCAGAGGAGCAGAGTCTGGAACCTGGAAGAGAAACTGAGACAGGTTGGAGAAGGCAATTCCCTCGGGTCAGACCAAGATTATGTCCAGGACCTGCTATAGGGGCCAGGAACCCCCAGGAGCCTGGAAGACAGGATCTCATGTTCGGAAACAATGCCAGCAGCTGCAGGGCACAGGCAGTCAGAGAGGCGGGCAGTCATTGTCACTGGGTCTCCCCCCTGCTTGGCCAGGTAAAAAGCAAGCTCTGAGTATGTACAACATGAAATTGTGGTTCTCAAACTGGAGTGTGCATTCAGGTTGCCTGGAGGCTTCTGAAGGCCCAGCTAGTTTGCTGGGCCCCAAGGTTTCTGATTCAGTAGGTCTGGGGTGGGGCACTTCCCGAGAGAATTTGCATGTCTTATAAGCTTGCAGGTGCAGCTCATCTACTGGGGATGACACTTAGGCGACCCAGCACAATGGGCCAGTTGTTATGGTTTCTTTCCCCATGTGAGCAAAGGGACATGGAGGAGCATCCTGGTTCCCCCTGCACCACAGCAGGTGTTCTGACCTGGCACCAGGCCAGGCTCAAACCCTCCCAGGGATGGATACCAGGCAAGGAACCCTGGCGTGGTGATCCTGCTGCCTTTCCCATCTCCTCTTAGTCTTGGGTGTGGCCAGCCAAGTACATCTGGTGACCTCCTGCATTACCTTCAAGACTTGGGGATGCTCAGGACAGGTTGAGAAGTGCCACTTAGAGCTACACATGGTTGGGGGGATTTTTCTTTTTTAGAATATTTGTAAGTAGAAAATCTCAGCAGTATCATGATGAATCTCTTCCCTCTTGCTCTGTCTTCCTGTCTTCCAGACTTGGGAATGTGGTTGCCAGGTTACATTCTCTCACTTCCTGTGATATGTCTGCACTAGCCTTGTACCTTAAGTGGGGAGAAGCTGGCGTGACCAATTTACTATCCGTTCTGGTAAATTTTCCTTGCACAGCTTAGCAATATGATTGCAAATGTGTGTGGGTTCTTTCTCCCCCTCCCCTTCCTCCTAGCCTCCCCATTATGACCCACAGAAACTCTTCGTTCTTCATCCACTCTTCTCTAAATACACTGGTGGTGGGGAGACAAAGCAGAACAGAAGAAGACAAAGTGGAACATAAGGAGAAAGAGATTGTCACTGAAGCATGGAGGGTGGAGTGAATTGGCCACGGCCGGGACAGGAAAGTTTCTCTAAACCAGTTACCTCACCCTGGGAGCATGTTAGAATTACCTGGTAGTTTTTTATAACTTATGCTCAGAACATGAGATTCTGATGTAACTGGCCTGGGATGGGACCCTTGGCATTGGAAAATTTGAATCTCCTCAGGGTATTCTGATGTGCAGTCAAGCCAGAGATTCGCTGCTCTAAACCGATATTTATGAAGAACACCTGGGTGCCAAGTGCAGCTGCATTTTGGTGTGACTTCCTTTTAACAACCACACGCCATGTTAAGGCAGGCTGGAGACTGCCACCTATGGGGTAGGTTGGCAGCCAATGCCACAGTCCTAGGTTCAGACAGGTAATAATAGGAAGTAGGTATCTTGAGAACAGGTGGGCAAGATAAAAAATGCAAGCTTGGCAAGGAGCAAAAGCTCCCCAGGCTGGGGTTGACAGAGCCTGGGACAAATTCAAAGTTTTGGTGCACAGAGAGCAAACTGCCAGGGTCAGGTGCTCCCAGATTCTTGGAACCAGCAATAGACTAAAGCTTGATTCTAGAACCAACTGCATCCCAAGTCAGGAATTGTCATGTGTCTGGACTAGATGGGGTTGGGTGGGATTGAATTCCCCTGGGGTGTTAACAGTCAGGATAGGAAATATAAGAAGCTAGGAGTGAGATGAAAAGTAAAATTGGGCAGCAGAAATTTTTGGTCTACATAATGTTCAACAACCAGTTGATTTTTTTTTTAAACCAAATGGACCAAATGTTTCTGATGTTGCCTAGAAATAGTCTGGAATGAGGGGAATCCAAACTTCACATTCTCTTCCAGCAACCTTTCTTAAACTTTAATAGTTCCAATAAATTCCCTAGGGGTCTTGTCAGAATGGAGACTCAAATTCTGGAGGTCTGGGGTTGGGACAGAGGGGCGTGAGACTCTGCATTTCTAATAGCCCCCTAAGTGATGCTGACCTGAGGCCCATGATTAAGTGCCAAGGACTGGGAGCACAGGGATGGGGTTCACTTAAAATGCATTGAAGACTGTCTTGCAGAGACCACTTTAGCATGAAGGTGGGCACATGCTTTTCCTCATTTCTCAGCTCATTTAAAGGAGTGTGTGGTTTTGCAGATGGGTGCTATTCCTTGAAAAAAGTCATTTATTGGAGACATAAATACAAGGACAGCATCCTGCCATAAACAACATCTATTTCACATCACCCTCCCTGTACCTTATACCAGCCCCCCAGAAAGACTGATATTCTCCCTAGTGAGCCAGGCTTGAGTTGACCTAGTGAAGTAAGAATCACAAATAAGTAACCTGTTACCTGCGAACAGAGCAGCAATTCTTTCATAAATGAATGTCAATGAGGTATAATTTTCTGCTGTAGCAGAATTTCTACACCTGACAGTATTCTTAATATACTTTAATTAAGAGGTTAATCTGTTGTAGAAATTGCTTTTCTCTGAAGCCACCTGAAATCAATTTAAACTCAATTACAAGTGGTTAGCTATTGTTTATGTGGTTAAAGATTAGAGAATACATTTTTGCTTGTCAGGAGCCATCCGAGCAAATTTTGAATGTCATGATCAGAGGAGAGTCTGAATAGTTGAGTGCTCTTTAATGGGCATAGAGAACCCATTAGAAAATGTAATCAGTCATATTTGATGACTTGACCTTGGGACTCAGCTAGAAAGGGGTCTAATCATGTCTATCCCATAAGTGCCACCAGGATTGCTCTGCTGAAATTAATTGATCATTATGTGCTTTCTGAGAGCCTAATATACCCTATTTGATGGAATATAAATTGCAAAAATAATCTGTAAATTATATAACAAGCTTCAGAATATATTTGCCCTCTGTTTCTTTAGCACAGATTAAATCTGACAGCTAGTTTCAAAATGATCAGAATTGCTTAACTCCTCCAATAGTTTGGAATGCTTGGGTTTTACAAAGAAAAAAAAAATATCTATTGCACGGCATGTGCCCAGTGTATAAATTTAAATTACAATCCATTTTCCATCAGTAAAATGGAGAGGTAAAAAGAGGTCTGAAAAGGTTTTCTGGGGCTTGAATACTTTATTCAATTGCTTAGTACGGTACTTAGCTGCTATTAAAAATTTGGATGCATGTCAGAGACAAGGAAGCTGTTTTGAGTCCTATCCACTTCTGTGCTAAGTATATGAAAGAATTACATGCCTCTAATAGGACAGCCAGTTTGCTAATGTGCCATCCCATAGTCTGGTTGAGTGATACACAATGAGCGTGCACTCTCCTGGTTAGCGTTGGGTTAAAGGTTTCTTGTCATCCTTTCAGGTGTCAAAATGATGAATCCAATTACCTCCTCTGTTTATGTGTATCCTTCTGGGAGCATGACACCCTGCCATTATAGTGTACACATTCCTTGACATTTTGGTTAAAGTCGCAGAAAGCCTTCCTCTAGAGCTCTTCCCCCCCAAGTGAATTATTTTAAAAATTTTTCCTTTGGGCTGACACTTTTCATATTTGAAACAAACCTTCCAGGATTTTCTTCCATAAATGTTGAATGGTTAACTCTTGAGTAGAAGACCATCTGTTCCTGCCTAATTGGCATAATGAGGGAAGACCACATTTTTGGAGCCTGAAAAAAAAATGTGTGATGAAGTGGGCTCAGAGTAATGTTTTGCTTAAGAGAATAGAGCAGCTCTTAGATGCCAGGATGCCAGATCCTTTCACAGGAGGGCTTTCTGGGAGCCAGACCTTGACAGATAGTATCTCTTGGGAGTTGAGTGAGGCATGAAGCTCGACTATCGGGGCCATATTAATACAGCACGGCTCTGGGTCAGACCACGTGGGTTTAACTCCTGGCTTTATTACTCATTGTGAGCTGGTGGGCAGACTCGTTAGCCCCACAATGCCTCAGTTCCCCCAACCTGGAGGATAATAATGACGATTAAAGGCAGTAGTATGTTTGAGATGTTCAACAGTGGGTCAGACACTTACACTTACTAAGCTCTTCATAATAATTAAAACAAAGCATAACCTGGTTTTATATCTCTCTTTTCTGAGACCTAACTAGGGGTGTATGTTTTGAGAAAGATTTTTTTTCCTGACTTGTGAAATTTTTCATATGAGTTTCTTATCAAGATATCAAAATGAAGCTGTATTTGATTTTCTCATTTCACAGATTCCCTTTCAGACAACTCCTGGAAGGAGGACGGGGGTGGAACTTGGGAAGTGCTTTTAAGATAAGCCCGACACTGAGGCAGGGATCTGAGCTGTGGCCTCAGCCCTACTGTAAAGCAGCCATGTGAGATGGAGGCCAGAAGTCCCTCCTTCCCTGTGTTCAGTGTACTTGTGCTACAGGTTGAACTGATGGTTGTTATAGTTGTTTAGGGCACTGAGCATCCACAATTCTGTATAGCTGGCCATCTCTGTAAGGACATTTCCTGTCCCACATCCAAGACATGGACAGAGGGTGGGAGGTGAGGGCGGTGCTGGTGATGCCTACCTCAGTAGCTTCTGGCCTTGCATCTGGCCCCTCTGCTCATGGCACGTGTGGTCCCAAGTGAGTGGCCACATGTGAGTGGCTCTTCACTAAGGCAGGGTCACTCCTTAAAAATTTTGTCTCCCTTTGAGAAACATGAAAAAAAATCCTTTATTTCTTCCATCCTGGGAGATGCTACTAAGCCTCCTTCACAAACCCTGACCACCTCCAACCCCTCCTTATAATGTTGGGAATATCTACTTGTCCCACCCTTTCTTAACATCCACCCTCAGCAAAGATCATAAAAAGTCTCTTGAAGGCTAGTTTCAGCCCAAAGATGGCATTTCCCCCCCCAAACTGGAATTAGTCCCCAGCATCTAAAATATCTAAACACTGAAGAACCAGAAACCCAGCTTCTTCTGAAAAAATAACAAAGAGGAAAATATGACCAAAATTTCCTCAAGAAGAATGATTTAGTTCTTATACCAGAGCATGAAGCGCCTAGATGTGAGATGCTATAATAGGAGTTCTTTTCTTTTGGGGGGACTTTGAGGGGCAGAGTGGCTCCTTGCCCCTCATAAGCCAAAACTTGAGAGACCAGAGTTGGTGGGAGGAAATCAGATTTAAGCAGGCACCTGTATCAGCAGGACTTCAGAGAAATAGTCGGGGTTTGCTAGGAACTGCACTTAAGTTTTTCTTCAAAGTTTGGTCTTCAAAGGATCTGTCATGATGCTGGGGGGAGTGATTTTAATGTGGTGATGAGTCTGTGGCTCAACCTTTGTCTGACTTCTACTTCCATCTTAGCTTCAGTCAGTTTTGCCTGCTTTTCTGGTTTTGTCTGCAAGAAGTTAAATTGGAGCAGAATGAGGACAAACAGGGTAAAGACCAGGAACTTATGGTTATCAGGCCATTGACAATGCTACATCACCTTCCACCACTAAATTTCTCCAATTCTGGTTTTCTTTGCTGTCCCTTAAGAATTGTGACTTTTGGCACAATTCTGAGTGAGGGCTCATTTCTAGTATAAACCTGCATTAGACTGCCTACGATACACCCTCATTGTCCCAAAGAGGCCATAGGTGAATCCTGTTGAAAGCAATTGTGAGGAAATTGTCCCCTTGAGAAGGTTTGCACTAGACCCACAGCATCATTAAATCGAAACTAGTAGGACAAGGCCACCAGTCGCTAACGTCAACCCATGTGCTGGAGTTCAGTGTGACTACCTCAGAAAGAGCCAAAGGCCATGAAATCAAAACATAGTGACTACAATACAATATTCAGCTTTACCTTCAATTGAGTCATTCACTTGAGGACTCAGCTACTGAACAGAATGCAAGAACAGGTGCCTCATGTACACATGTAGACAAAAGGAGATTCTGAGGAGAAAATCTCCATTGATTTAGTCATGCAGTGAAAGGTTTCATTCTGTGCAAAATGCTTTAACAGGCAAAGACGTCCCACCTCTAAAAGCTCCCTCTAGCTTCACTTCCCTAGAAATAGCAAGCATACTATGTCACATTAAATTCCCTCTGTCAGCTGAATTGTCTGGCATGGAATTTTGGGGTTGAATCATTTTGTCTAAAAAGGAAAAAAAAAAATAGGTCATTTGGTTTTTCTCTCCCTAATTCTTTTGTTCAATCACTGGGAACTTCAGCCAAATCTTATTGAAATAATGAAATGTGGCTTATCCTGCATGCTGATGGGATGTGAGGCAGGGTTCTCCACTAAAGCTGTCAGAATATGTATTTTAAATAGTTAAAACACAAATCCTGCAATCCTATGTAACGACTCTCATATCTACATATTCTCTAACCTTTTTGTATGTATATTTACATGATTGTAATAGAAGTTAACCCGTATTTTTTCTTTTGTTTTTTGACTTTTTAAACTCTATGTAGGCTTCATTTTTAATGACTGAATAATAATCCATCAAATGAATATACATTGTGGCAGATTGCAAAATTCCTTCTAATCCATCACCTCTTCCTGTTTCTACCTCCTTTGCAATGTGACTTTGTAGCACCTCCCATCAGGGGGTCAGGGGATGAAGTTTATTTTCCAACCTCTGGAATATGAGCTGCCTTTCTGGTTTACATTCTGGCCCACAGAATGTAACAGAAGTGATGGAATGCAGATTCTGAGCTTGTGTCTCCAGAAGCTGTGAGCTAACAAGACTTCTGGAGACCGAGCAAGACTTCTGGAGACTGAGAAACCCTGTGGGGTTGGTGTGGGGAGAAATCAGTATCCCAGCCATCAGCTAGGCCAACAGGCTCCTGCTGACCTTCTTGGTGACCACAGGTGCATGAAGGAGTCCAGCTGAGACCAGAAGAAACTCCCAGCCTGTCTGTAGACTTGTGTGCAGAAACAAATACTGATTGTTTTAAGTCAAAGAGTTTTAGGATATTTGTTATGCAACACTAGTCAACAGATCTAGCCATACTTCTTTTAACTATTTCCATTGTGTTGTCTATAAAAGCATTTCCAAATTTTTCTCTACTATAAATTAGCACTGTAATGAACATCTTAGTACAAGTGGAGAATGTGGTTTTAGGCAAATTTTCCTTTTAGTGAAGGAAATGAGCAATTAGATTCCATCTCCTGAAACACCAAAATACCGTATCATTGAATGAAGTTCTGGGATTATCTATAAATTATCATTGTCAAACAAATCTAAACTTGAGTTGCATAGTTACTTTCTAAGTCCACATGTGAGGCAGTTAAACATGCATTTTCCACAAAGAAATAGATGATCTCTGACCTGATCCAAGCTCAAACCAGACAAATTTCAGAAAACCTCAGAAGGTCATAGAAACTTCTGTTTCAGCTGGGCAAACCTGACAATATCGAATCCTCACAGATTGTTCTAAACAATAAGCCACATTTGTTATTATTTTTTACCAACCCATCTTTTCTCCTCCAGAGAAACTGTGATTATCTGATAAAACCGTAGCCACTCACATGATATACTGGTGGAGTTTCTCCAGCAAGTCATTTGTTCAAATGAAAACTCATTCTTATTAATGACTGCTTAATGGATGCGGAAATAACCCAGAGATGATAATTTGTGTGAACATTTAATAACCATTTAGAGTATTTCTTGACTGTATGCAAGAAATACAGTCAAGCCCTTGATAGATCTAGGAATGTCATGTTATGTCAGAAGTCTAAGATGGCTGATATTTAAGAAGACTTGTCTAAAGAAAGTAACAACCATCAAAGGTCTAGCCTGTTATTGAATAGATCACCAAAAAGCAATATAGCTCTGATATTTCACTTAATTTTTTTGGTTTGTTTTTATCGTTGTCATTATTGGTGTTGTCACTGAGGTCTCTTTAAGAAAGTCTCATGAAAGACGTTTCTGGAGACTTTAAAATCTGTTCTTGATATTGTCAATTATATTTCCCACCATTCTTACATAGCTAATCAGAAAATGCATTCTATTTCTATTTCTAGTATCTGTCCTTTGCTAAACTGTTGTTCTTCCTTTACTAGCTATTGAGAATTATATTTGTCCTGTTGCCCTTTCTCTCTCGCTAGCAGGGAGTTAATTTGCAGTATGTGTCTTTACCTAAATCAGTCTGTACTCATATCGAATATAGTTCTTCTCCCTCATGGCTTAATTCCTATTTTTAACTTTATTAAAATTGTTCTATTATATTTATACATGTTTGCATATATAAATAGTATTTTTAGATAGCATTTAGATAGTATTTACATATTTTTAGATAGTATTCCAGATCATCTAGGCCACTTGGAAAGTCTTAGTCATTCTGATCGCTTGCCTTGTCAGAAAATTAGAACTATCATCGGGTGGAGTATTGGAACCATCTGTTCCCTCACTCACTTTGCAGAGGAGTGGAAGTTCAGCAAGTCTGCCTACTGGAAATGCGTTCAGTATAACAGTGACAGAACTGGCTTCAAGGACAAGCCCAGGCTCCTGTTCTCTGTATTACGTACCATATGTCAATCTTCTCTTACTAAAAAGCTGACGCGTATTCCCTGTATCATCCCATTAGGGTCTTCAAGATGACGAGAAAGATACTATATGTTTTATTTCCATGTCATGTGGAGGTTGTATTTTCCAAACATTTCTGGCATCTGCATGTTTTTTTACCCAAATGTAAATAAAGTCTAAGAGGTTGGTGAGCTAGATCTCCACTTAAGCCTGCATTTTCTAGTGTTCTTATCCACTTATATAATTTCAGTTTCTTCGATCACACCCACTAAAAAACCAAGGGTATGCATGATCTGGCCTCAGACTCTCCCTACCTAGTCATCTTGCCATTCCAGACTGAAATACTCACAGATCCTCCATGTTCCCCCAGGAGATCCTTGTCACTTCATCTGAATGGAGAGAGAATGAGAAAAACAAGGCCACAGCAACAGCAGCTGGAGCCTCAGGTCAGGACATGTGGGGCAAGGGTCATCAGGCCAAAGGCCTTCCGTAGCCCTCCGCATCCAGTGGACCCCCCCACTCCATACCTTCTCCGCTTTTCTCCGGATCCTCCCTAGGTAACAGTGGTCCAGAACATCCAGGACTATTTTTATGCACCTGAAGCCTGCTTGGATCAGATACTCAATTGATCACAGCAAATTAGACCCAACTTGTATATGAGTGACAAAGGTATAATAAAATTGCATCTCCCCCAAAATGTCTTTTTTGAAATATCCTTTCATTGGCTTTATTAAACGCAAGAACTTGGCTGAACTCTGTAAAGGTATTACTAATGAGCCGCACACTAACAAAACTTTCAAAATGTTTTTTGGGATCTGTGTTTTTTCTTAAAGGAACACCAAGTGAACCATTTCAACTTAGGTATATATATATATGAATGCGTTTTATTGAAAGAAACTAAAATCTCTAAGTGCTCTTTGAAATAAATTGATTAATCAGTTGTCACCTTTTTGTTGCTTAGAGATCAGGTTCCTTTTGTTTGTAAAACTTGTATCTTCTTACCAGTGCCTTTACTTTCCATGTAACAAGTTTTTCCTTGACTGTCTAAACAAAGACAGGATGTGTGTACAGTTCAGGTAGGAGAAATTTAACATCAGAATTTTGCCTATAGCCTTGGGGGGAGCTGGGGGGATCCTGTGTCATCTACAAACACAGGCAGGTAATTTAAATAATAAAAAACCCATGATGATGGATGTTGTTGGTTAACATTTATTGAAGTCCTATTGTATGTGTGCAATTTACTTCTTTTCAGATTTAATTATCCCTTTCTTTACTAATTCATGTAACAAACATTTACTGAATGTCCTTAGATGGGCATTTGATTAAATTCATTCATTCATTGATACCTTCTGTGAGCTGGGCAGCAGCCCAAATGCTGGGGATAAGGCAGTGAACACAAAAAGTTCCTGATCTCAAAAAGGCTACATTCTAGCGGGTGGTAGGAGTTGGACAAGAGAGAAATCTATGGCAGCTCAGGTGGTAACAGGTGCCTTAAGGGAAAAAAAAAAAACAAAAGCTGGAAACAGCAATAGTGATGGAAGTAGAGTAGAAAGAACAAACATTTTTGACATCAAGGTTGGTCAGATGGAGTATAAATACAGATTTTTGTTTTGAAGTTTTTGAATTGTTTGAGTTTTTTTTTCCCTTTGAACAAATTCAGATCATCTACATCTCTTAGGGCAACAGTTCTGGCATTTGGACCCAATCTTGCTAAAAGCCCCCTGGCCATGCACTGCGCACCTTAGATGGTACCTGGAGAAGGAAAATAATCTTAAGAGGCTTGAACACATGACCCTCGAGGTCACCTTGTCCTAACTTGTGAAACATCATCGGCAGGCAGGTTGACGTCAATCAGAAGGGCTGACAGATGATTCATCAGCTCTGTACCATTGTTGGTTCCCGTTATTGTTTTTCTCCTTACATTTTAGTTAATCATTTGTTTGAGTGAGGTTAAACACTCACGTGCTTAACTTGGCCTTTTCATACACTTCCATCTGGGCCTAACCCTTGGTGAAAAGGCAGGAGTGGGCTGGGTCTCCGTATGGCACGTTAGGCTCTCCTTTTCCCAAGGGGGTCAGCATGCTGGCTGGAGAGGCTAGAATGAATGAAGTCGGTTTTGCAAACAGAATTGTAAATATCCATAAGTTGGAGGACATATATGCCACTCTTCACACAAGAAAACTCAAGTCAAAGGTCCTGTTTCTACTCTAAAAAGCTGCAAAGTTTGAAATAATTCCACAATGACCCATTGACCTGAATGTGCATCATCAAGTAACAAGAGAAGGGAGGACAACTAAGATTTAAGAATGAACGCTGAGGGGACAGAGAACAGATTCCACTAGAATTTCAAAAACCCAGATCTTCTTACAAAGTACATTCTAACCTAAAGTTTCTGAGTTGAAATGTCACTCCAAAGATATGCAGACATGGGGCGAGTAGCTTAATAAAATTCTCTTCTTTCCTTGCCAGGGTGAGGCACAGTCAAACAGCAGGAGGCCACTAGCAAGTCTTGCTTTCTTCTTCTTCTTTTTTTTTTCTCTCTAAAATATCCTTAGCTTTAGAGAAAACAGGACAGGCAAGCTGGACCTGACTTGCTGTGTCTAGATGGGGAAGCCTTCTTCCTACCTGCTTGTCAGAAGGTTCTTTGTCCTCAGACACAGAAAGGATAGTTCTTTCTATCATCAACAGCACAGTTCTGACCAGGCTCCAAATGCAATTCAGACCAGACTGGAGTCTTTCAAAACCAGGCTGAGCCCAGGCTGGGTCCTGCTACAGAAACTACTAATGACTTGCTGGTAATCACCCAAGTCCAAGAAGCTTACAGACACATGAAGCAGGGCTTTGGAAATGAAAAAGTAGTTTCTTTTCTTAGTTCATCTCATCACCATCTGGCTAGATTTTATAATCCTTATTGCACTATGATTAATTTTTTATGCCATAGATTTCTGCTAATTAATTGTAATTATCAAGCACAGGAAATTTCAGCATGACCAGATCATGTTTAACCAGCGCTGGCAAAGTTGGAGACCTGTTCTTTAAGAGAACTTCTGGGGACTGTCGAATTTTAAAAGCTGGGTGGAGCCTCTGAAATGGACTGATTCAAGTAGTTCACTACTGGGAGGAAATCTTCATGGGTTACCAGGCCTCATGGATAGTTAGCAGCAGAGCAAGGACTCGAACACTAGTTTCCATATCCCACGTGGAGGGATGTTTACATTGCCTCCCTGCCTAGTTTGAACCAGAAGCAGCCACTCCTCTTCTTTGGGTGGATTCATCAAACCCCAGATGGAATTTGGTCAAAATGTCTCATTGCATCATCATGTCACTTCGAAACTCCAAGTTCTTTGGACATAGAGTTCTTGTCTATGTGATGTGAACCAATAAATTCTCTGGAAAAAGAATGAGTCCAAACATTTGGCTGGTGTCTTAAAGAAAAAAAATCCGAGTGATTGAATTGCAAAAATTGAATTAAGCAGCTGTTTTTGCATATGAGGACACTCCTATTAGGTCTAGACCAGCGTGTTCAAAACTGGGTGCGGACAGAGAACTGCATGGTGGTTGTGCGGTGGCTGTGGGAAAGTGGCACATGACACACCATCGCTCATTGGTGTCCAGGGTGATGGGCTACATTTTAGTCCATTGAATTTTAAAGGTCTGGCTACATTTTCACTTTTGAACAGCAGAATTGTTTTTTAAGGTGAAATACTTACATGTAATCTCAAAACATAAAATAGATAAGGGAGATATTTTATGCTTAAAATGATAAAATTTTCCTTTCCAAAAAATAATATCTAATAAAAATCAAACTGTCTTAATGAACTAATATTTGAGATTGTGAGTTACAGGAGGCAGTTCTGGGTACAGTCAGAAGCGCGGGAGGGTGAGAGGATTCACCAGAGCGGGGAACAGAATAGGCAGACTGATGAAGAAATACACTGCTGAGGGGAGCAGCGGGCATGGCAGGAGAGGTCTGTCGTGCCATATGGGTTGCTCGATGGCGGCCGGGGATTGAACCGGCTCTGCAGAGGCTGTGGGCAGCTTCGCCGCCCAGCGCTCAACCGCTGCGCCACCAGGGAAGGCCCGAGGCAGTTCTGGTCTTAGAGCAGAGTCAGCATCTAATTCATTTTTGTATGTGATTTCCTGGCACTGCAATTTATTCATCTGGTGGAGCAAGTGCTCAGGACACGATCTGGCTTATGGTAAGGATGAATGCATCAGTGACTCCTAGCTGTGAGCTTCTTAAAGGCAGGAGCTACATCTTAATTCACCGTTTAATCCTCCCCCTGCCTGAAATGACACCTACTGCCATGACTTTAACAAAGTAAGCGCCCGAAAAATAATGGTTGGATTACAAGGTAATGAGTTTGTGTCTGATGAGGCTAACTAATGGGAGCTCACTGGGGAGCTGAGAGCAGCTGAGGGTTGTGCCCAAGTCAGTGAGTTTAATAGGATACTCTAACTGCTTCAGGAAGGATGAATTTGAATTGAGCATGTCAGCTGGCTTCAAGCACACTCATTCTCCTTGTGGCCTCTTTTAATGAATGGTGTTCTCTCATCCAGGTGACATCAGGACGGGGACATTTTCCACTCCTCCTCTAGCCTTATCCTCCTCCTCTTTCAGCCAGTGACAAGACTTCTAGATTTTATTTCCTATACGGCCCTTTTGGTCCCTTCAAACTATGCCCTTTGCTGCTAGCGTGGGCTTGGAACTTTATCATCTTTCACCCGGACTATTGCAATAAATGTTCCAACTCATGCACCTGTATCTAGAGTCTACCTTTTCTACGTCAAGTTATATGTTGGTATAAAGGTTATTTCCTAAAACCCAGATTTGGTCAATCAACTCAGGCTTAAAAGCCTTCCATGGCTTCCCATCATGTATAGGTTAAATTTCCAAATCCTCTGCAGGGCATTCAAGGCCGTGTCCCACCTCGTGTGACCCTTACTTTACCTACCTTGAGGATGCAGGTTTCTTTAGGACTCCACTCCTTTTTTTGTGTCACTCCTCTGGCTATAGGGCCCTGGCACGCCCCCTGCCTTTTGGGTCTGTGCTCAGTAGGTTGCCCCCTCACTGAGGCAGGTGCCATGTCTATTTCGCTCACCTCTCTATTCCGACATTTAGTACTATATCAGCACAAAATATATGTCTAATAAGCATTGTTTAGTAAATAAAAAGTAAAAGGCTGATAAATACCATTTGCATTGAATTAAAAATCAAATATATCTTCATTACTAGAAGACGGTTTACTTAGACTGGGATTGGGAAGTTCAGTTCAGCACCATATGTAGTAGGAAACACAAAGACTGATAAGACATTGTCTCTACAGTCTGAAATCATCAGTGCTGACAGGAAATTGAAAGCTGTCAGAAACACAGCGAGATCTAACAGATAAAACCTGGCAATGGTCTCCTTATGGAATTTCTTGCCTCTGATATCTGTCCTGTCCATCCACTATGCAAGCTTCTCAGGTTGGTCTTTTCAAGTGCCCTTTTGGATATATCAGCCCTAATTTTAAATACCAAATGTCTTTGTGATCCTTGTCACTTACAGACAGAAATCCAAACAACCCATGGAAGTCATGTATTCTTCCTAAAGGAGCCAGTCTTAGGCTGCTATGACCTCCCTGTGGGATTCTGTCTTAATCTGGTGGAACTTCTTGTACCCCACCAGCTTATGCTGGTTCATTCCTGGAAGAATGTGAAGAGCCACAGCAACACTATCCTCGTGTGTGATGCCCTCACCTGTCTGGATCCTGGGAGGTAGACCTCAGTGTCCAGGCCCAACTCAGTTCTCTGTTTCATATGACCCCCTGGTTGTGCAAAACATCTCAGAAGCTACCCAGGGCACTTGCATCTGCAGGAGCCTCAAGAAAATACCCAGGACCTTCTGTCCAGATGTTTCCCAGTTCCGTGCTCAGGATCTTCTATAGATACTTCTTAGCTTAACTTCTAGTCTACCAAAGTCAGCTCTCTTCCCACTCCTCAGCAAAGATTGTTGCCATGTAGAGCTGTGGAAATCACCCAGGCAAATTCCCCATCCTCACTTTTGAGACTACACTTTTTTTTTTTTTAAGATTTATTTATTTATTTATACAAGCACTGGGAACAGTCAGAAGCGCGGGAGGGTGAGAGAATTCACCAGAGTCAGAGCGGGGAACAGAACAGGCAGACTGACGAAGTACACTCCTGAGGGAAGCAGCGGGCGACAGGAGAGGTCTGTGCACCATGTGGGACTCTCACCGGCAGCTGGGGATAGAACCGGCGCTGCAAAGGCTGCAGGAAGTTTCACAGCTCAGTGCTCAACCGCTGCGCCACCAGGGGAGGCCCTAGAACTACACTTTTTATATCAACATACTGCCTGATTTTGAGGCAGGGGATTCACTGCCAACACTTTAATATTTTAGTGTGGTCACCAATCGTTCTTCTGCATGTACTCATTCATTCCTTCACAAAGGCATTTCTTCTCCAGCAGAACTTATAAAAAGAATGGCATAGGAGGGCCTCCCCTGGTGGCACAGTGGTTGAGCGCTGGGCTGCGAAGGTGCCCACAGCCTCTGCAGCACGGTTCGATCCCCGGCCACCAGCGAGGGTCCCACCTGGCGCGCAGACCTCTCCTGCCGCCTGCAGCTCCCCTCAGCAGTGTTTCGTCAGTCTGCCTGTTCTGTTCCCAGCTCTGGCTCTGGTGAATCCTCTTACCCTCCCGCGCTTCTGACTGTCTGACTGTACCCAGTGCTTGCATAAATAAATAAATCAAAAAAAAAAAAAGAATGGCATAGGGGCCTACCCGGTGGTGCAAGGGTTTAAACACAGCACTATGAAGCAATCTGTAGCTACTGCAGCATGAGTTTGATCCCTGTCCAGGGAGCTACCCACTTGGTGTAGCAGACCTCTCCTGACTCACCCACTGCTCCCCTCAGCAGTGTATATCAGTCAGTCTGCCTGTTCAGTTCCCCACTCTGTCTCTGGTGAATCCTCTCACCCTCACACCTCAGGCCTGTACCTCAGTTCTTGTATGCATAAATAAATAAATCTTTAAAAAATTCTTTTAAAAGAATTTATGGGATCATTAATTAAGAATGGGTTACATCTACTGTTATAGATTTCAGACTGTGATATCATATATGGTCTTATAAATCTGAATTATCGTTGTTTATAACCTTCCAGTAACCATATCTCCTTAAGGGAAAAAACAAAAAGGCTCGATTCCACTCCATAGAACTAGTCGGAGAAGCTGTGTGATTTACTTGGCCCACCAGTGGCCGTTAAGAGAATCTGAGAACCTGCCCTTACATGGTGAGCCAAAGGAACTAGATGGATGAATGAGCTCAATATTTAGTTTCTCAAACTATGCACTTGTCATTTTTTTAATTCCAAAAAGAAAAACAATAACTTTGTAATTTTATCAGAAAATTTAATCTCTTCGTCCTTGATATAATTTTTATGGCTAAATCTTCATTTGGAACATAATTCTCAAGTTTTAGAGACTAAATTATACTGGTTCATTTAACTTACAAAGTTCCAAATACTTTGGTAGGAACGTAGTGATAGAATTACAGACAGGATTTACTTTCCTGGTTTCAAAGGTTTATCAGGCTTAGTGGGTGGTGACATATGATGAGCATATTTTCCCACGTTATAGATTAGAGACTGTGATGTTATATATGATCTTACAAATCTGAATGAGAGATTATTCTTAAAATTCCTGGATGTTGTTCCCCTGTCTACATGATTCCAACATCCATCAGGCTGATTCACCCATTGTTCCCGCACCATGCCCTGGCCTTGCTGCTGCCTCACCGAGCTCCTGTAGTTATCCATTCTTGGAACACTTTCCTTTTCATTGTTTTACCCATCTAAGCCTAACCTTTTCCCAAGATCTAGTTAAAGTTCTACCTTCTTCGTGAAGCAAATCTAAACCATCTCAGACCCTCCATCCCCCTCATGAACTTCAGAGTATCTCTCTTCCCTGTTCTTTACATTCTTGGCATTTAAAGATGTCAAACAGCATTATAAACCCTTTTACTTACGGGACTTGTCTCCCTAATTACAGGTCCACACAGTCCTGTGGAGGGCTGTGTTCATGCTGAAACTTTGTCTTCACTATACTGAGCAGAGTATTTAACCTGTGATGGGTGCACCTTCATTCAAGATTTCAATAAGAACATGGACATTATCGTTGCTCTTTATTCATAAAAATTTCTTTGTTATTGGTCCATTCCATTATGCAGGCTCTGAATTCCACTTATGTCTATGACACATAAAATTTTCATGATAGTTATTCAAAGTTATCTCCTAGGGTAATTTTAAAACCAGGAAC
This sequence comes from Talpa occidentalis, assembly GCF_014898055.3. Classification (NCBI taxonomy): domain Eukaryota; kingdom Metazoa; phylum Chordata; class Mammalia; order Eulipotyphla; family Talpidae; genus Talpa; species Talpa occidentalis. The sequence continues at coordinate 56,331,535 of NW_023604861.1, read as the reverse complement.
CTGAGGGCCTCCCCTGGTGGCGCAGCGGTTGAGTGCTGGGCTGTGAAGCTGCCCACAACCTCTGCAGCACCGGTTTGATCCCCGGCGGCACGCAGACCACTCCTGCCGCCTGCAGCTCCCCTCAGCAGTGTTTCGTTAGTCTGCCTGTTCTGTTCCCCGCTCTGGCTCTGGTGAATTCTCTCACCCTCCCGCGCTTCTGACTGTACCCAGTGCTTGAATGAATGAATGAATGAATGAATAAATAAATAAATCTTAAAAACACACACACACACACACACAAAAACCCCAGCAACCTGAAACTCCTATACTTCCTGGTATCACTCAAGTAATTAAGGACAGGGCCTGCCTTGCTCTGTATTCTCACCACCAGCCATAGCAGGGAAAGCTAAGCGAGTCTGACTATTCTGCTGAGAGACCCAGGGCTTAAAATCCTCACCACTAGTTCTCTAACTCCATCAGGGCTCCATGGTCCTCTAACTCACTGCGAAGGCAACTTCTTTTCTGGTCTAGGCCCTTTTGCCACCACGACCCAAATGCCTGGTTGGACCCAAGCAAAAACCTTGTCTAGGTTGACCCTAACTGGGCTTACTGCTTTACAGGGAGCCGGATTCTTAAATAGCATCAAAGTCCTTCCAGGTGAGGCTTTTTGTTGGCTTCCTGCTCTGCCTGAGTTTGAGAACAAAGGTGCACATGAAGGTTCAACTCTCTGCTGCCCTCAACAGGCCCTTGACCTCATTGCCTTTGCCACTTAGTATGTTTAACTGTAGGTTCCAGATGAGATAGGGAAGACCCTGTAATCTGAGATTGTGTCATCTGATTTTGTGCACTTAGACATTAATAGTTTTTCTGATTGTGTGTGGGGAGCTGCTTTTATCTTGACTTCCTTGCAATTATTGTAGGTACATTCTGGTTTTTCTTTTTCTATCTGCCTACCATCTTTCCTTTCTTCTACTTGAAATAACAATGCTGTGAAGTAGATGTCAGTTATTTTTGTAAAGACAGTATAGTTTAATAAACAGCATTTAATACTTGGAGTAAAACCGACCTAGGTTTTAATCCCAACTGTCCTAATCTCTGACTCTATGAACTTGGACAATTATTTTATTTTGCCTTGTAGAAAAAGAACAATATGTAATAATATGCAAGTGAAACTGACTCACAGACAGTGCTTAATAATTTTTTTGCCCTCATGAAGTATTTTTTAAAGATTTATTTATTTATTTATTTATACAAGAACCTGGGTACAGGCCAGATTTGTGGGAGGGTGAGAGGATTCACCAGAGCGGGGAACAGAACAGGCAGACTGATGAAATACACTGCTGAGGGGAGCAGCAGGCGAGACAGGAGAGGTCTGCTGTGCCATGTAGGACCCTCGCCAGCTGGCCGGGATCAAACTGACACTGAGAGGCTGTGGACAGCTTCATAGTGCTGCGCTCAACCACCTGTGCCACCAGAGGAGGCCCCCCTCATGAAGTATTTTTGAGAGAGGTAACCAATCACCAGATTTTGTTACAGAGATTATCTGTCACTATGTGGGAGATATTTATTACTTACTTTCCCTCTCTCCCTCATCCTTCTCTGTCTTCTTCTGTTGGTGGCTTCTTAGATTCAGGAGAAAATGTGCTTTGGATAGATGTCTAGTCAAAGTTCAGAACTTTCTTTTGGCATTGACAGAACTTTCTTGCAGGCACTTGAACTGCAAGCTCAGTATCCCCTTTAGATGATGAGCCACAACCTTTGCGAGATGTTAGTTGCATGAAAACAAGATGGCTGGCTGTGTCCTCTTAAATAAAACTGGATCTGAAAAGGATAAGCCTGCTAGCTACATGCAACTCTATGAACAATGTTAGTACAAGGTAGGAGCTGAATTACAGATCCATTACAATTGCTGAATTCTTACATGTCTGAGATTTTATGGATCACATCCTTTAATCATCAAGAAAGTATTGCATGTTATATTCTCATCCCATTTTACAGATAAGGAAAGTGAAGCTCAGGGAGGTGGAAGTAATTTGCTGAAGGTTATATAACCGGTGAAGGTCAAAGATGGGATTTGGACCATGGTCTGACTGGACATAAGTATGTGCTTATGTTGGTTGTGTTCCAATGCCTCTAAGAAGGAAGGGATTCTGAGACCCAGTCAATGGGGAGAGTATAGATTTTCATTTGGCTCCATTTAGAGCCACCAGTGTTGGCATCTCATTGTAATGTGGGAGCTCTTAAAGAGTAAGTTGAAGGCCAGTTTTAACTATGATACCCTGAAATAACAATGTCACATCATAGTCTGTGGCCTGTTGCTGTTTCAGTGATGATTGATAGGTTACATTTTTAAAGATTGCATCAGTAATTCATCCTTTATTACTCCTGAATTAGTGTAGTGCTTCAAATCATCTTGTTGTAATTCAGCATAATTATCTCTAATTAAAAATAAATTCCTGTAGGGTGAGAATATTAATTCCTATCCCAATCTCTTTATTTCGATTGTGCCTATCAAACATTGCCCAACTGTTACCCCACAACTCTGAGCATTTATTGTGGAACTAACTTTGCTCTATCTGACCAGTTTATACTTACTGTGAATGCAGTGTGTTCATTTTATCTCTGGGAATCAACATTTTTTTTCACATATTTTGCATTAGTAATGTTCTTAAAGTTATTGGCTTTCCTAATTTGTAGCTTAATTCACATTGAACACTCATGAAAGTGATGAAATACACTCAATCAATGCCCACAGGCGTATCCACATACACCATGACAGAATTTCAGGAGAATCAAGGACCCCTTAGGCCCCAGCTTCTCCAAACGGGGTCCCTAGACCAACAGCCTCAACTCTGCTGGGAACTTGTTAGAAAAGCAAATCCTTTAGCCCACTGAAGTACAAACTCTGGGAATGAGGGCGAAAAATCTAGGTTTTAACAAGTCTTCCAGATGATTCTGATGACCAAAAGCTTGAAAACTGTGGCACTATGAAGACTTGAGAAGCTTGCTTCGGTGTGATGTCATTTAACATACTAAATATCAGCACTTCTAAAAGTATAAAAGGTAATGGATCTTTGCAAACTCTTGTAACCCTCTAAGCATGTAACCTCCAATAAGTGTTAAATAACTGCTTCATGTTTTAGACCAAGGATCCATTTGCTTACCAGGACCAAAGAGGAGATTGGAGCCACCCCAGCAATGGCCCTGATGCCTGGAAACATTAGATTCAGAAGGTGATAGAAGGGGCAGGTGCCATCCTTACATGACTCTCCAGCCCTGTCTGTCCTCGTTCAGGAGTCACTCTTGCCCTTGAGACAAGGAAGCTTTCTCTAAAGACTCTCATGTGCTGTATTTGAGCCCAGGTGTCATCAGGGTGAACACAATTTGGTGCTTAGAGCTTCAAGAAATCAACATTTGGAGGCAATCACTTTTTCCCAGCTAGGGAGTTTTCAGCCTGGTTTTCATTCATTAGAGCTGAACTTTTAACTATGTTTCCATGGTTAAGTTTTATTATGCAGGGAAATTGCTTAAGAAGTTCCCACCTAGGACCTGGGTCTTTTCTGAGTAAATGCTTTGACACATGGAGTTTATTGCCCTAACTCACCACAGTCACTTATCCTCATCTTATGGAGTGTTTCCCAACTTACCTCTTCTCTACCTACTGCCACCGCATCCTCCCAAACTGACTGTAAGAAATTAAAAAACAGATTCTTTTTTTAAAGTGAGCTCCAAATTAGACATTTATTGCGTTAAATGTCTACATTTGTGTTTTCCTTTCTAAATGTGAAAACCTTACACTGGCATGTGTCTTAAATTTAACAGCTTATCATTTCAATGTAGAAGAATTTACCTTGGTATTGAAAGTAGTAGATTGCTTATGTGAATATGGAAATAGGATTATTATTTGTTACCCAATTGGGCTTCTCTGTGTTCTGTGGTCAAATCTCTTACAAATTCACATTGTTAGTGTCAAGGGAGAGCCAGCTTAGAGAATATAAAAAGAAATTGGGGGCAGAGCTGAGATAATGTGAAAAGAGAATCATCATACTCTCTATCAGCCCCTCTGTCCTAAACTGAACGCTTTCTGGACACACCATGTTTCTTTTCTAAGACCCAGATTAATCCCGTGACGTCTATCTCATCCTGCCTTTGTTATACTTTTATTATATACTCACAATATTGTTTTGTAAATATCTGTTCTCAGGTCTGTTTTCCTGGCCTTATGTGAACTCCTTAAATTCAAGCACCGTATTTTCTTAATTGCTCTGCCTCCGGCATGTGTCATAGGATCGCACAGCTTACAGACTCAGTAAGTACTCCTTGATGACACTCCAGAAGGTAGTATACTGCGGGCAGAGGAGCAACTGAGGATTAGAAACGAAACCCAATTTTGCTGAATGAGCAACTTAGCAGACCCAGTCCAAGGCTGAGTGACTTGTCTTAGTTCCTTTGGCAACCAGGATATCAAGATCTCTGTGGAAGGAGGTTTTTGCTTTGTTCCTGTATTTCAGGAGACCTTATTCTTTTAAAAACAGAACAAAATGAGATGAGAAAAGAGGTTTTTGATTGACTGTGGGAAGGGGCTCTAAACTGCTAAGCACTTCCCATGAATCTGGAAAAAAAAAAAAAAGTCCACTGACTTTGCTTCTCCTTCTAACTAGCATCCTGTTTCTCTTCTCTGCTGAAAAGTTGCTTCTGTTTCTTCACTTCCAATCAGACTTCAGCTGCATCAGTCCATTGAAACGGTTACAGCCAGCGTGACTGGTGGTCCTGTCTATCTGGTACTATTTGAGTCTCACCTTAGCTGACTTCTCAGCTGCATTTAGTACTGTTGATCACTCTGCCCTATTGAAATTCCTTTTTTATCAAAAGTTTTTGTAAATTAAAAAAAAATTGTAGCATCTTGGACGTCAGCGACTTGATTATCTTAAATATCACATTGGCTGTTGCTGTTCCTCCCAGGTGGGTTTCTCTGATGGTTTTGTAGTGGAGATGGGTCGCATCAGTACCTGCCTACCCAGCACTAGCCCATTGCTCACCACTTCACCAAAACTGCTCTCTTTCAGTTCTCTGAGGTGCCGTTCTCCTTCCCACCCTGGAATCTTTACACAAACCACTCCCTCTGCCTAGCGATCTCTCTCCCATCTTTGCCTTCAGCTTTCGGCACAAGTGTTTCTGCTCATGGAGCTTTTCCTGACTACCTGCCACTCCCATGCTAGGTGAGATCTCCTTATTATCATTCTCATAGGACCAGGTGCTAGTCCTTCAAAGCACATTTCCAAATTTTTACATGTTGCCTATTTCTGTTGACATGTTCATACCTGCCTTTTTGTAGTCTGTAAACTCCATGAGGGAAGGGACTCAGTCTGCATGCTTAAAGTGAGTACTCAATCATGTTTGGTTAAGTAAGTATATTTATTATCTCATTGGTTTTTTTTAAAAGTTTTATTTTTTATTTATACAATAGCTGGGGTACAGGCCAGAGGTTCAGGAGGGTGAGAGGATTCACCAGAGACAAATTGGGGAGCGGACAGGCAGAAGGATTGAAAACACTGCTGAGGGGAGCAGTGGGCACGACAGGAGAGGTCTGCCACACCATGTGGGGATCCCCCTGGCCAGCCGGGACTCGAACTTGTTCTGCAGAGGCTTCGGACAGCTTCACAGTGCTGTGCTCAACCCACTGCGCCACCAGGGAGACCCTCATTGATTTTTAAAACAATGCATAGAACTCCTAACTGTTATTAGAGGGCACCCTTTCTCCCTCCCTGCCCCTGCATTCTTATCTTTACCATAATATAAAAACATCTGTCCTTTTATTTCACCCTTCCCAAAAGGGAATAGTACCTGAATTTTTCTAGCAAGTTTCAGGAAAACAACTCTGATTTCATCTATCTGCCTGAACACTGGACAGGCTCTGCTCACTGGACAGGACATGCCTGCTTGTTTGTAGGCTTGTTGGGGCGAGTGAGCACGGCAGAGAGCGGTTGACTTACAATGGGTGGTGGATCTGTCTGTTTCCCTGTGATACCCATTTGACCACTGGTCTGAACTGCTTTTCCAGGTCAGCTTTATCAATCAAACTCTTATTTTGACATTTATCTCCCTGACTTCTTTGTTTTCTCAATGGATTAGTACTCTGGATGCTAAGAGTTGGGTGTTACTTAGAACCCTAAGAAAAATGGCACTCTTCCCAGATTTCTCCTTTCCCTGTTATAATTTATGCCCATGTTTCCTGAGCTGGCTAGGTCTGAACATTTTTTGTTTCCTAACAATCAGGTATAAATCTCACTGAGTTTCTTTTTTCCTCCTAAACGCCTTCCTTCTTCAAGAACTAGCAGTTCTAAAAGACTCATTAGCTTTAATGCCATCCCCAGAGTCGCTTGCATCCCAACTGCCTGCCTCACCCTGACTTGCAGTGAGAAAGCTGTATCTGGCGAATAATTCCCCACATGCCCTATGCCATCTTCCCTGCCCACAGAACAGACCTGGTGGCCCAAGGCACTTGACCCATGGACAGACTCAAGGGAATCAAATTTCTACTTGGCTTACAGCCTATGGGGCAGGTAAGCACAGACTAGTATTCAAACAAGGTCAGAAAATGATTAACTAGGCTGAACAGAATTGTTATCTGAGGAAATTAAAATGAAGGTGTGGGCAAGAATCCTTAGTGAGGAGAACTCAAGAAGGGAAGTCTATAACAAAGCTGAAAACTGCTGGTAACTGAGGCTTATTAAAGAGAAGCACCAGGGAGAGATCATCAAGGTGCTGGTTGCTACAATGACGATCAGGTTGCTAGAACTGCCCTGGATCCCAAGTGAGCATGTGCCCCATCTCCAATACTATTGGGAACCTCTCTTTGCCTTTTCCCTTTGCAGCCAACAAGGCCCAGTGAAAGTTTTTCACAATTTAGGAAGCTTCTGTATGTCTCCCTGAATTCCCTTTAAGTTTGTCCAGCCTCCTCAAAGAAAATTCTACATAATATTCCTTAGTATAAAATGAGAGCATATCTTCATTCCATACCCAGCAATTCTATCATCGGCTTGGTTTGCTTCCAGCTACACATATGACTTCTTTGGTGACAGGGTGCCATGAATTGGTGTGGGTGGATGGGGACAGCAGTGTGGCTAGGAGATGGTGAACACACAGCTGATCCCAGTCATTCCATATGCCTGGCTTGACCCACAAGTATTTAAAAAATTTTTTAAATTCATTTCTAATATTTAAAAAGGAGATTCCCCATAAAAATCCAGGTTTCTAGATTCCCTTGAAAATCACAAACACCTGAGTACTCACTCCTTTGTCCTGAGTCAGAGCTAAGTGATGGCCAACCCCCTTGAGCTGAACATAACTTAGTTTCATTTTTTCCTGGTCTGTCTCCATCATCGACGTGCCTGACTCCTATTGTCACTGCACTTTGCACTTACTGATGGACACAGAGTTGGGGAAGTTATTTCTTAAGCCACAGACAGAAGAACATTATGCAGGTGATATAGCCAAGAGAAGATGTCAGGGAGAGATGCTAAAGATGTGGACATAGTGGTGTCATCAGATTTGATTCAGAGGGGATTGTTGATAGTGTCCATGAGTCCAAATGTCAGATGGCAAGAAGGTAAAGAAGTTGGTGATGGTTATGTGGAATGTCAGAAAGTCAAAGACTGAGTCATGAAATGCAAATGAGAGGACATTTTCAGAAATGTGAAATGACTGTTGATAAGTTCTTCAGATTTTAGACATTTATGAAAACTTGAAACAAAGAAGGTTAAACTTATAATGTGAGCAAAAAATAGATATTTTCCAAAAGGGTGATGCTATATCTATGAGGAAATATGCAAGGTAGGAAGGTGAGTTATGATGATCATTTGGGGAAGATTAGTTTTCCAGAGTTGGAGCGAGTTTGTGTGTCTCCTCTGAGATCCCTAAGTTTCTGTGACATTTTGTCCATGTTTACGTTTTCCTTTCAAAGTGGAGGGAATTTTTTAATGTATAACTAATTACAACAAGCTTTAATTCACAACTAATAGTAGTATTCCCTTTTAAAAAAAATTCCCCCTTGATAGTTTATTTTATGGATTATTATTCTTTTGACTTTTTCTTTTTCTCTTGGGAATATCTTGTATGAGATAAGCATTTCAAATTTATGTGAAGACCTATAGAAAATAGTAGGTAGTAAGTTATTTGTTTAATACGCATATAGTCAAGGAGAACTATGATTTCTGTTTACAAAACCCATTTGCCTCACCCACAACCACTAAGTTAATTTCACTCAAGACCTTACGATAGACTTGGTTTGTGTTCTGTTTCCTTATCTTTATGGAAGTCTTATTAAATGCACCCACTTCTACTTTCCTCAAGCTCTTAGACTGGAAATATCTGCTCTTAAAATATTAATTATATTAAGATATTGAGATAATACTCAGATATTAAAATAATTATTCATCAAAGCTAGCCCTTCTCACAAAGCCATGGAAGACTTTGTGATAGTCACAAAATGTCTGATGGAAGCTAAAAATTCTTTCTGATTCACTCATTTGAATCTTGCCTCATCTTTCTTCTGTGGCCTCAGGTTCCTTACATTTTGTTTTTCTTTTAAAGATTTATTTCATTTATTCATGCATACAAGAACTGGGGTGTAGGCTGGAGATGCAGAGGGTGAGAGGATTCACTAGAGACAGAGTGGGGAACAGAACAAGCAGATCTACAGAAATACACGGCTGAGGGGAACAGCGGGCGAGTCAGGAGAGGTCTGCTGCACCATGTGGATATCTCCCTGGCCAGGGATCGAACTCATGTCACAGTGGCTGGCGATACCTTGATAGCACTGAGACTTTAACCCCTGTGCCACCAAGGAGGCACATTCTGCTTTTTTAAAATCCATACATTATGGGATAATTTTTGTTAGAGGAGGCTTCTGTTCATTAGGGAAAGAAAACTTGGCTTCTTTCACAGGTGGCTGCCATCTTGTTCCCATTCCCAACTCTGATATTTTCCCAAAGTCTCTGATTTGTCAGCTACTTCTCCTAGTATTGACTCCCTTCCCTACGGCAACTCCCATAATGCACGACTGTGGAGTTTCTCTGTTTACAGTTTGTTGTGGGGTTCATTATATTTATTTGATGGGGAAGATTTCAATTATACCTCTCTGGCTTGTCCTCTTTAATTTATACTCCCACTACTTGCTCTCTTTACCTATACTTCTAAATATTAGTCACGTTTGTGTAAGGAAGATATTAAAAATATCTTTATGGGTTGGCCCAATTGTATAGTTCTTTTCAAAGAACAACTACTTATCTGAAAGGAAAATTAAAGTCTGAGGTCAGAGAGATTTACAGTAGTCTTCATTTCTTCATAGCATCACATTCTTTGTAGCTGGAAAGATCTTGGAGAGAAATTAATCAAAAATTTTTATTTTTTCAGATGAAGCTTGGGAAGAGAGGGTTATTATATTAACTAATGTCAGATCTCCTGACTTCCTAGACTAGGGGTGTGTGTGTATGTGTGTGTGTGTGTGTGTGTGTGTGAGAGAGAGAGAGAGAGAGAGAGAGAGAACAGCTCTCAAACCCCTCAGAATCAATAGAATAATCTTTACAAAAGACGGTAAACTAGGCACCTATCAAACAACTTAAAACAAACAAAATCTCTGAGGCAGGGTGCAGGAACCCAAGTTTGCCTTGGGGATGCTACTTTGTATAATGCTCTTACCTGCTGACCCCCCTTCTTTCATAGCAGGAACTGGTGTTTTCTAATGCTGGCTCTAGTTTTCATACTGTTATTTCCACTGTGAAAGAGACCCTTGGTAGTTTCACTCTACTTTGACATCATGGCCAAACCAGAAACCCAGAGGAGTGGTGTATGGGTAGCAGCCTGCAGCCCTGATAGCTTGGCCCTGTATCTTTAAGCAGAGCTCAGCAAGCCTAGTGACTGGCTTTGTTTGTGTCCCTACGTAGAGGAAGCCACTAGCCTGGGAGCAGTACCTGGAGCCGTGGGCGTTCTCTGGAGATGCTGCCATGTGAGTCAGGCCTGCAGAGAGTTGTGGAGTGGAGTCCTTGGCATTCTCAGTGATGATTCAGGGGGCACAGCTGAGACCTCAGCATGCCAGGCTGACCGAATAACCCACTCTCCTTGGCCCAGAGTTGGCCTTGTTATAGATGATGGGCAGTTTTCCTGACTTGAATGGCCACATAATCACTACCAGATGAAGATGAGATGTAGATGAGACTATTCTCTCAGAATCAGCCATCATTGGAATATTAAATGTTTCAATATGATCAGGTCCTATATGTATATATTCGCTAAGGTGTTAACTCTGGAAAGACTACAAGTTAGCTGAACTGGGTATACTCATGAGAGTATATTCTTCAGCCTGATATACAAATGTGTGTGTGTGTGTGTGTGTGTGTGTGTTTGTGTAGGTGGGGAGTATAAATCCCTGAATATGTTTAGGGAGTGGACACATCTCTGTGATGAAGGACACGGAGCGGTCGTCTGTGAAAGTAGCCAGAATGACTCAAGGACTTGGAGGCTGCCGCCCAGCCCCACTATGTACAAACTTCCACGTTCAGTTCAGGTATCTCTTTTTGATCCTCTTGAGATGAAATATTGACCTCTTTTTCCCCTGGAGATGTCCTAGGTAGCTTGGAGCTCATAAATATTCACCTCTTTTCATTTGATGGTCTGTTTGCGCTGACAGTTTCGCTCTCTTGTGGGGTCACCAGAGACTGAGGAATAAAATAAGGAAGGGGATGTCACTGGATTGTATGGCATCACTTTTTCTTCAGAATTGGGAGAGTAAGTACTTCTGCTACCTATCTCACATTTATGAATCTTTTAGAAGGGTGAACTGCTGGCAGAGTAGAAAGGTCTACAGGAACTCAGTGAGCAACTGCAACCAGACCAATCACATCCTTCCAGGTAGGCAAGTGAATGTAAGACTCATGATCTGAAAGTCTTTTTTGTTTGTTTCTTTTTATTAAATCCTTCAGACATTTTTGTCGGAAAGCCTGTCCTGGGGGAGAGGTGTCTTGACTAAGTGGCTGCACCATTTTGAGGGATGTTGTAGAGAAAGTGAGCTGATCCCCCTGGTGGAACGGCAGCAACTAGTAACACTTCCCGTCTGTTTCTCTACTCTCCAGGCACAAGTGGGAGCTTTGCATGCAGGCACCATGCATTGCAAGGAACCACGCTCCCTGACAGCTGCCTCATAGGAAGAGAGGGCTAGGGCTGTTATAAGAAACATGGGAGAACGACAGAGAAAATTCTCCCCTAAGAAACCACGGTGTGACTGTTCCATACTGAGACAACGTAACTCTCGGGCCACAGCCCTTGGGAGCCGTGGATCTTCGTGTTCAGCCATTCAACCACTTGGTCAACTCTCAGTTTCTGTTCTCTGTAAACACATACTTCACCTCCCCTCCCACTACCCTGGACTTGAAACAACCGCTCTACTTTCTCTTCTTTCCTCATGATTTGGCTTGCTCTTACTTTTAGCTGGCCCTAGGCTACTCATGCCAATCAGATGTGGATAGAAGCAGCAAATACATAATTCAGGCAGCTGTTTTAGGAGAGGGTATAGGTGGGATGACATCTCTTAGAAAAGGCCACGTTTCACTACAAGCAGCCAAGTTTTAAAAAGTTCCTAATTGAAGAGAAAAACAGCAGTTCTATCTCAGGCAAATGTCATAAATTTGGATATTATTGCTAGGCCTTTAGAATATGGAGAAATGTTAAAAGTGGCTTTGATAAGCTCTACACAGAATAAAATATAGTGTTGCTGAAACCAATGGCAAATAGTAAATTTAAGAGTAAAGCAAATTATACAGAGATGCAAAAATGTTGGGTAAAGGGAGAGTCAGGGAGAAGGGAGGTTTGGAAAGTCAAACAAGCATGAAATAGAAAGATGCAGGGGTCATGGGGAAACACAGGCACTGCTGAATACGTGTAGAAATAGTAGATTAGAATATGATGTATAGGAACCAATGGAATTTCTTGTATTCGTCTCTATATTGGCTAATTCCTTATGACATTTAGCACTGTTTCCATAGTACTTTTTTAATAAAAGAAGAAGAAAGGGGGAGAAAAAAATACTTGAGAAGATTAGGGGATGTAAGGTGGAAGGAGAAAAATAAAAGGAGTGTCATATAATAATTGGATTTCTTCAGTCAGGGAACTTTTAAAAAACAGGCTAAGGATTGACTTTTTAAATGAAGGCTCAAAATCTAAGGCAGCAGATGGGTGGACTACCCTTTTATTCCAGTGCTACAATTAAAATCAGAGAGAAAAATGGGGAGGCAAAAATTATTGGCAAGTTGATTGCCAAGCAACCGATCGAATTGCAAAGGGCCAAGCCAATTCACTTTTCTTAACAACAAAATAATTGGGCTGTGTCTGAACTATGCGAAATTATCTCCATTTCAAAGACATCAAATGAGTTTGATTATTCAGCAATCAATTCACTCCCCAGCACCAGCATGTCATATCAGCCAAAATAGCTGATTTGACTCCAAAAATGTCAGTTCAGTGGCACCGTGTAAACACATCCTCAGGTTGTGTATGAGAATGAACTCTAGAATTCTAGTCGCTGCTTTACCCAGAGACAACTGACATGGAAACTGATTTGCAGCATCCTCCCGGAGAGTTAGTGATCAGAAGACCTAAGACCTTCACTCGCTGGACTGTAGAAGATAAATTCAAAAATCAAGGTGTCTTCTTTGTTATGTTAGTAAGATGACCATTGAAAAGCTCCTGGGTAACCTAAGGGTGGGGGATTACTGCTAGCAGAAACAACCATGTGATTAGAAGTTTGAAACTTTCCTTCTCACCCCCCAACTTCTGGGAGAAAGGGGCTGGAGATTGATTTTAGTAATCAATGACAAGTGATGTAATCAATCATGGCTAGCTAGTGAGGTATCCACAGAAATCCAAGAGACCGGGTTTGGAGAGTTTCTGGGCTGCTGAGGGCATGTAGGCGCTGAGAGGGACACACCTGGGGAGGGTGTGAACTATCTGCAGATGATTTGTGCCTCTTCCCACATCCCTTGCCCTGCCCATCTCTTCCATCTGGTGTTCATCTCTATCCTTTATCATCTCCTTTTTTTAATTAGCTGGCAACTAGTAAGTAAACTGTTTTCATGAGTACTTTGAGTTGCTCTAGCAAATTAATCAAACCCAAGGGCAGGGTGGGGGGGAGTTTGTGGCAACCTCTGATTTCCAGGTGACAATCTGGACTTGCTTTGGCATCTGAAGGGGGAGGGGCTTCTTGTATAACTGAATCTGTAACCCTATGGGATCTGACATTATCTGCAGGTTAAATTGTAGGACATCCAGCTTGCTGTTACAGAAAATTGTTTGTCTTGGGACCCTCCACTCCCACCTCCATATCAAAATGAGGGTAGAATCTGAGCAATTCTTGCACTAACTTCCCAGAGCGTCCACAACATCAGGTAAAGGACAGTGTCCCCTAGATGACTGCCTTTGCTTCAGACACCAGTCACATCAGGATACTGAGTCATAGGGTCCTCAGACCACCCATACTTTAGAACAACTGACGACATATTTGGGGATTTTAATGACCCCTCAGATTTGATGACTCACTAGAAAGACTCACAGAACTCAGGAAGGTACTATAGTTATATACAGCTTTATTACAAGGGATGCAAATCAGGACCCACTAAAAGAAGAGGCCCAGAGGCCAAGGTCTGGGAGGGTCCCCAGAACAGAGCTCCTGTGCCCTCTCCCTGTGGCATCAGGATGAGTCAGTCTCCTGGCACACTGATGTGTTCACCAGCCTGAAGCTGCCCCGAGCCTTGGTTTCCAGAGTTTTTATTGGGGTTTCATTATGTGGGCATGATCGAACCACTGGCCACATCCTTGACTCAATCTCCTATTCTCAGATTGGGAAGATGCCATGTGGCTCAAAGCCCCCACCCAGACCACAAGGCAGGTCTTCTTCTTTGCATGCCGCCTCTCTCCTGAAATCATCTAGGCGCTTACCCTGAGTCACTGCATTGCCATTACTCAGGGGTGATCCTGGAGGCCACTACCTTCTGATGAGGCCCAAGGTACCCAAACTGTCACCTTCTCAAGGGAGAAAAATTAAGGTTAGGTGGCGTTTCTGTTTCCTAATCTGGCCCTGGTGGTGCACCCCACCACCCCACCGTTCCTCCTCTCAGACTTCCCCAGGGTCTGCCTTCAGGTTCCCAAAGCTCCAAGATGGAAAATAGCCCTTTCACCTGTTCTGATCACTTTTTGGTTCAGTTTATTTATGTCCTGAGATAAATAAAAATGGAATATTTATCCCTAAGCCCAATCAACAGTCACCAGGAGAAATACTTGGTGGTTGGGATATTTCCCAAGATCTGGGGTGGATTGCTTGGTCTGTGCTCACCTTCATCAACCACCACCAGCAACATCATCCACAATAACCCGCCAACAGTGACCTACAGTGGCTGATAGAAGAAGCTTTCTGTGTTTGTACCAGGAATGAGAGCCTAGCTCTGGGCCAGGAAGTAGCAGATAAGATTCCTGAGCACCTCCCTCACTGTGCCGGGAGTGGAAGGAGCAAAGAACAGGCAGGAAGGTCAGGAAGCTTCCACCTTCCTTTATACATCCTGTAAGGCCAGGCTGGCTGCCCCAGCAGGCTATAACATGGCCTCCCAGGGATACCAATTTGCTATGGAGTGAAAGCCAATTGTTTGAAAACAAGAATTATAAGGAAGGATGGCAGCAAAGATAGGTGCTAACCCTGCCCTCTTGTCTCCCCGGACAGGGACCAGGAAGAACACAGAGCCAAACAAGGCTGCTCCATGGGCGGCCTGTGGTCCCAGGACAGCTGCACCTGAATTATTGTTGCTCTCTGGGGTCATGGTCATCATCGAGATGGAGGGACACTCTGTGTTGTCCCCTGAGGTTCCAGTAAAAGGTCTAATGGGTGCCTCAGCCCTGCTGATCTTAGTTGCAAGACACTGAGCCTCGCGGGGACTGTTGACCATGTGCACAGAGGGGTAATAACACCTTCCTTCTGTGGTTGTGAGGGTGAGACGATGTGTGTTAAAACTATGTTCCCAGCTCATTTGGACACATTTAAGCCTCCACCCTCTTGTCCTCAGGTCACTGGTGCTATTCTCTTTCTGAAGATGCACAGATTCTGCACCTACCTGAATATTTGGCTGAAGCCCCTGGCCTGTGATAGTTCAGGTTCCTCCACTGTCTACCAGAGTCAGCACCTTGAGAGGAAAGAGCTGAACATTTACTGTCCTTGCACCCTCTGAAGGAGGCTGGCATGTAAGTGCCATGACTTCAGGAACACCAGAAAGGTCTTTCCTTTGCTTCCCTTCATCCTTGTCCCCCAGCAAGAAATGAATCCCAAATCTCTCCTTTACATTGCCTCCTGAAACTCAAGTATTGGCATTTTGTTCTTTTGATTTGAGCCTTGTCAGTCGGTATTAAAATACATATTTTCCTTGGAAGTTCTTCTATTTAGAGAATGACATTTGTATAACCATATGAATGAATGGGCTCTGTTTCTTCTCTGAGGACCTTGTGTTTGGAAGTGTCCAAAGCCATTGGCCAACGAGAAAGCTCAGACTATCCTTACATCTGCATACACTTATACCTACTCACACTTCCACTTGCTCACACACCTAGTTACACCTACTCACACTCCTACATAGACCTATCTCTACTTACACCTACTCACACATTTACCTGTATCTTCTCACACACCTACTCACACATCTATTTCACAATTTTGCTTTGTGTCCCTTTCCACAGAGTGTGCAAAACCAATTTCTCATCAAATTCACAAAACTCAACCTTGAGTTATCTTCTCCCCCACCCTGCTTACTCCCACCTCTGTACACCACTCTTGTAAGAAGAAAGGTTTGCCCTCATTGAGGATCTACTGCGCAGCTAGTTAGAGTGTGACATAGGTCATCTTAATGAAACCTCAAGGTAATCTTAGCACTTCATGAGAAGAAGTAACAGAAGATTTAGTAAATCATCCAAAGAACCAAACACATGAGTGTTCCAACTGGGACCTGGACCCTGGTTGGTCTTGCTCTAAAGAGTTTTTATAAGGCAGCATGAATTTTTTGCCCTTTCTTCTTGATCCTATTCCCTTCTCTCATTACTTCATTAAACTTAATACATGAATTTTTAAAGAAATTTCTAGAAAGAGCATAATACATTTCAAATAAAAAAAAACCTTTCAAAAATCCTAGCATTTTAAAGATACTTTATTATGAAGACACTTAACCATCCACAAAAAGTACAGAATAGTATCACACACCCCCTATAATTGTAGGCTGTTCTTGTAGGTTATCAGCTGGCACTGAAACAAGCAAAAATGAAGCTTGTGTTCTCTCCAAAGCATTTCAGCAAATCGTTTTCTACAACCACCAGTCCTAGCACAGTCTCCTGATTTGTTATTCCTAGGGAGCAAGGATTAACAATCCTACAGGGACGGCCATTCATCACCAGCCATTCTGCAGGGTCAGGTGCTAGGCTCAAGATATTCACTTTTTAACCAACGTCGCATGACTGGTGATTTGTGGCAGAGCTGGGGCAGAAGCCCAGCCACCAGGTTCCAGAAGTCCTGCTTTATACCCAGCACTTGGCTCCCTGACTGAATTTTCATGGCACAGAGTGACCTGAAAGACCATTCTCCTCATCTGTCTGTGGACAGACGCTGACCTCATCCTTTTTTCTTACCTCGAATGCAAACCATTCAGAATTATCATTTGGAAATTCTGCAACGTTTGCTCCAAGTGCAGGGGCCTAGGACTCTGGGCTGTCAGTACAAACAATGTTCACCTTTCCCCCTAATGAGCTCTTTCAGCTGCGCCTCCCAGGGTGATGTGTAGGAATGGAGCATTATAGTCCTCCTGTCTACCCTCCACCTCACTGCTCCCCCAGTTCTTAAACACAATAGAAACTGTGCTTGTTTGTGAAGTCACCAAATCAATCTTAATTTATCAACTGGAACAAGTGATCAGACAAGTAAACAGAGTCTGAGGCCCAAAGCCAAGTGGGGGGTAAATACACAGACAACAGAAGAAGCGAGAGGAGAGGCTCTGGGAGCAGCAAGCCTGGCTGCTGGGTCTTGTCGGCAAGGGAGGAGGACACACGGGCACTCCAGCCCTGTCGAGTCCCCCCCTAAAGTAAGTCATGTTTTTCAGCCCCTTGATCCTGGTTCAGCTTCCACGTGGGGCGGCAGACAACACCGACCCCAGGCAACAACAGAGCGCTGCCCGGCTCTGCTACAGAAGGACCGTCATCAGAGGAGAGGGGCCCAGTGCCTCTCCAGAAGAGGGAGAGAGCTGATTTCAAGTGACTTGGAGGTCTCACAACGGGGGCAAGTGGAGAGGGGTGAATGGGGGCACCAGGCACCATGTTCATGTCTCGTACCCATTATCTCACAGCAGCTCTGTGGGGTGGTCCTTCCCTGCCACTCATGTGAATGAGGTCCTACAAAACATGCTCGAGAGCGTGGCCTCAGGACCACGGGGCCTGCCTTTCTCTCTGAGCCCTACCCCTCCTCAGCCACATGGCCTCAAGCAAGTCATAAATAATCAATCTGTGCCTCAGTTTCCTCATCTGTAAATTGGAGGCAGTAGTTTTTGTTTCTTTGAGTTGTTGTCAGAATTAAGAGTTAAGAGGGCCTCCCTGGTGGTGCAGCGGTTGAGTGCTGGGTTGCGAAGCTGCCCACAGCCTCTGCAGCACCGGTTTGCTCCCCGGCTGCTCCCCGGCCACTGGAGGAGGGTCCCACATGGCGCACAGACCTCTCCTGCCGCCCGCTGCTCCCCTCAGCAGTGTACTTCGGTCCTTCTGCCTGCTCTGCTCCCCGCTCTGGCTCTGGTGAATTCTCTCACCCTCCCGCACTTCTGACTGTACCCAGTGCTTGTATAAATAAATAAATAAATAAATCTTTAAAAAAAAAAAATAATTAAGAGTTAACAGCACTGAGACTATAAAAAACACTGACAAAGAGTCAGGTACCAGAGAAGGAAGCCAGGGGCTTGGCAGTAGGCTGCCAGGGGCCCAATTCTGGCACTGCTGCTGGTTGTTGTGTGCCCATCAGCAACAAATACTCACAGCCTCACTTTCCTCATTTGTACAGAAGGAGAGTAATAACCACATCTTAGCGTTGTTGAGAGGTTTAAATGAGCTAGTATTGCAAAGTTCTCAAAGCACCTGGTACCCAGTGCATTGTGCAAGTGATCAGGTAGAAATGCGGTGACCTGTGCGACCTGTGAGTTTTTTCCATGATGAGCTAATATGCCATTTTGGCCAGAAAGTGACTACTTAATATATCACATCATGTGTCAGCCAGAATTTCCAAATGATTATTTTCAGTTTTGAATGAAGAGCTACCAGTTGGTTGCCTAAGACCTCCTCTTACTCCCCCACCCTGGCCCCAGCCCTCCTACCTGAGTCTCATGCTCCCTGAATTCTCCACTTCAGTGATCCACCCATGTGAAAGTCCTTTGTAATTAGCTCACAGGTTCCTGCCTCCTGCCTGTGTCTGTATGTTAGCCATAATTGCTTCAGAAGGTTATATGGCTCATAAAACAGAACAGCATATTGAATGGAAAATTAAACCGCAAATAAGCTGGTTTCATCACACCATGCGAGGGTGCCTGAATTGTTCCATGTGATTTGGTTCCACTCAAAAATTGCAGTAGGGTTTTAGTAAAGGCAGCTTCTACTTAAATCTTACTTTTTTGGTAGGGGGAGGTCCCGAAGATCTTATAGTCATGGGCAGTTTACAAACGTGTTGTCTGTCAGCTTGTCCCTGGTAATGCTATTGCAAGTCTGCAAGGGATATGAAATTTGGGGATTTGATTAAACCAGGGGCTACACGGCATAAATAGGTGATTTTGGAAAACTGGAGAACACAGAGGAGGCGAGTCTGGATGCCGCTGTTTGACCCTCTCTGTGTTGCACTGGACTGCATTAGACAGGCTAGACTAGAGGTGCAGATGGACAAGTAGACGGGTCAGATGTTACTGGGAAAGGATCAGGGGGATGTGGTGAGCTGGGCCTGGATAAGATGAGAAGTTAAAAGATGTTCCCTTTTGGAGTCTGATGGAAAAGTTGGAAGAATCAAGGGCTTAAAGAGAAGAAACATAATCAATCCTCTACTTAAAACTATGGAAAAAAAATTATAAAACATGTTCTTGCTTCCAAAGAACATCCACTTTCCCTGGAGAAAAAAGACACAAATATACAAAAATCTGAACGTCGAACAACTGATTTAGAGATCAGGGCAGACTATAAGGAAGAATGTTTTATGACAATATAGCTTTACTTTTAGTTTATTTTTTAAATGGTTTATGTAGAGAGTAACTATAGGAAAGTCATTTCTGGCTTGGGGACAGAGGGAGCTAGAAATAAAAAGTGCTCCCTCTGCTTAAGAAGCATTGGCAAAATTTACAAAGATGAAGACAAACAAGACAGCATGAACAGAAGCACAGAGGCTGAAAGGCAAAGTCAGGGCAAGTGCTGGAAAGTAGAGACTAGGAGTGAGTAGCTGGATGTGAAGTTAGAGAGGTCGATCAAGTAAAGGCTCTTGAACACAGGCTGGGGAATTAATTGCAGTATAAAGTAAACTATCATGTAAAAATATGCAAATATATTAAGTCTCCCACTGGTCATGTGACTTCTCCCCACTGCCTTTGTCTCAATCTTTCAATAGTTTTTTGGAGGGTTGGTCAGGTAAGATATATTCATGATGCAGGACCACGAATAGTTTAACACAGTAATACTCTTAGCTGCAGAGAATGATCCTTCAACCCAAAGCTCTCTGACATGGATTGGTCATCACCTTCCTGTCACTGGATTAAGTTACCTTACTAATTTGCTATTTATTTATTAAGAGACTGCTGAGGGTTGGGTTTTTACTTCTTACCCCTTCAATAGGCACCATGTGCATGAGAGGCACCAAGCTAGGCACTGAGGAGGCAAAGATTTATAAGACACAGTCTGATGGGGGAGATACATAATTAGCAGATAATTATGTGTAAGTGCAGGGATTGCTGGATGCACATTGGGTTGTGTGTACATGTGTGTGGGTGGACAGACTGGGGCATCTGGTCCTGCCCCAGGGCTCAGGGAAGCTTTCCTAGAGTTGCTGTTTTTTAAGACAAATCTTTAAGGATCAAAAGAAAACAGGAAGGAAAGGTCAAGAAAGTGAGGGAGGGGACATTCCAGGCAGATGGGAGAACATGACCAAGGCACAAAATGTGTGACAAAATTAGAAAGTGAGCTCTAGAATCCAATTGCCTGGGTTGAAATTCCATCTCCGCCACTTACTACCTAGTGCATGTTTTGGCAAGTTACTTATCTTCTTTCTGACTCAGTTTCCTTGGGTATAAATGAGACTAATGAGAGTCCTTACCAGGTAGGTTTACAGTGAAGACTGTATGCAACAGTGTGTATAAGATTAGCCCAGCACCTAGGATATGGTGAATACTCACTGAAAAACAGCAGTAATGATTATGATGGTGACCACTGGTGGTTCAATGTTAATGGAAATGGCGTGGAAGACAAGACAGGAGAGCAATGAGGTCAGAGACCGGCAACGGGAAATAACCTTATCACTGATTTTAAACTATGGGCCAACAGGTATTTTCAAAAACTGAAGCATGGAAATAACATAACCAGATTTGTGACTTAGATTCTTCAGGGCTTCATGTAGTGAACTGATTTGAGGAGGAAGACTAGTAGCAGGAAGTCCCACTAGTGATATTACAGCCATCCAAGTGAGAGAATAAAGGCCTACCTAACCTAGGGAAATAGTAGGTATTAAAGGAAGAGGAATATTTGGGGATTTTAGGTGGTAAATGTGACAGCAGTTGCTGAAGCTGAAGGAGCTGAGGGTATTTTGGGGGCTTCTAATCTGGGGGTGTAGAGAAATGGTGATCCTAGCGACTGAGATGGGGAACTTATAAAAGAAGACCAGGTAGGAAAGACAAAGGTAAGATGATGCAGAAGAGTCTGAGAAACCTGTGGGGATCAAGGTGGAGAAGACCAGGACACATTGTTTAACAGTGAAACTTATCAGAAGCTCTCTGCTGACGAAGCTGATTTGGACGTCTCCAGTATAATGCTGACTATGGAAACATGAGAGTGGATGAGATTGTCCAGGAAAAGAATGTAGGGTTAGAAAAGAAGAGGATCAGGGACAAAACCTTAGAAACACTACTATTTAAGGAGCATGAAAGGAAAATCAGCATATAGAGCTAAGAAGGATTGGTCAGAGAGGTTGAAGGAGATAAAAAAAAAGAGTGTGGTGTGATGGAAACTAAGTGTGCCAACATTGAAGGGGGCGATCAGCTGTCTTAAACTCCACTTGGAGGCTTATCAAAGAACAGGCAACTGATCTGCCATGTAAGAGAGCAAGGAAGGAATGTGAAATGAGGAGGGAGAGACAGAATGTTGACTTTTTAACGATATCTTGTTAAGAAAAGAAAAGCGAGAAGTAGGTAGAGGGATGAAGCGAAAACAGAGGCGAAAGTTGCTTAATTTGTTTTCTTCTACTGGGAGTGATTGGAGAAAATTTATATCTGATATCAAAGATTATGGAAAGGAGAAGGAAAAATTATAAAGGCAAGAAAAAAAGAAGATTTTGAATGAATTAAAGTCCATAAGGAAATAGGATAGACATGATATCAAGAACTCAAAAGAAAAGAGGTTGGTCTAGAATGGAATGGGAAGGAAATGAACCAACCAAAAGACCATTTCCACCTTTTATGTGAATGTAGGCAAGAAGGTGAGTAAATAAAAGTTCTTGTAGGTGCAGGCAAGCTTAAGTTTATATACAACAGTCTTAGGTTTTTTGAAGATCTAAAGGCGGAGGCTATATCCTATTATTAAGCCTTTCTTGAGAGTTAAGAAGTAGAATGTCTACCAAAGGGTGCTGCGCAAGGATTAGAGGAAGATGGACCCTCTATTCTGAAGCTCAAGTGATGAGGACCAGGGTCAGCACTGCAGCATCCACTTGAACTGTTGGACAATGTTCTCCCTCCTTTGTTTAGTGAATTGAGCACAGGAGAAGTGCAGGTTGCAGTGTTCACTTAGGGTTGAAGATTTGCTACTCAGGCACAGTGAACGTCCAGGAATGCAAGGCATCTGGGGATGCTGGTTAGATGGTAGTTGCAAGGAACAGGCATGAAAACAGGCTCAAGAAGCTAACAATAGTTCTTCTTGTTTATCCCAATGAAGCTCTGGGGAAAGAAATTACCTCAGAATAAATTATGCACGTCTAATAATCGTTATTTTTAACAGATGAGGTCCTGTTTTCATTTTTGCTCCAATTCACTGCCATGAAAAACAATGTAACTTCGACTGTCTCTTTGTTCCTTGTCCTGGGGTTATGTATCAACTTAAAGGTTTAGAAATTCCAGAATCTTTGGATGACCTCTCATAGCTATCAGGCATTTCCCCAGCCACCTGGGGTGGACACAGTCTTTAATTACTCTTAGCAAGGGAAGAGAGAACATTTTCTCAGATTTACAGAGGGAGGCCATCACTCTCTAGACAGAAATGACAGATGAAAGCTAGGAAGTCACTTAACAATCATCTGGAAACTGTGGTGGAAAATGAACTTAGTTAACCTCTTTCCTCCTCCCCCACCCCCTCCCCCTTAAGAGGAGTAGAACAGGAGAGATAAAGAGATTATTTTAAAAAGAAACTTGCTGGGTTGTGGTCTAATAGAAAGCAATTGGTTGGATGGAAAAATTAAGAACACGGTGGCTGCAATTGTGGCGCCTATCTTAATTTAATCAGAAGAACCATCTTTTTTGGTGGTTGTTGGTGGCAGCACAGCAGCAGTAATTATTTCCTTTCATTGGTCAGGAGCCACCCCCTCAGTAGAGTCCATGAAGAACCCACGCTACCCTGCTCATATCACTCCCAGATCCTCAGGGAGCCAAGAAGCTCTGAGAAAGCACATTGTGATTTCTCAGGTGGGTCCTCGGGCGGGATGCCCCTCACACATGCCACCAGAAGATAAAAAGCTCCTTGAGACAGTCTGCCCATGTATTAGCCAGGCAGATAGCTTGGGTATCCTCCTAACTTTGGACAGAAGAGAACTGAATTAAAGATTATGTAAACATATTGTTTAAAAATGAAGTTGGTATTTGTATAGCACATTATACATAACAAAACAATTCCTCTTGTTACCATATTTGATTTTCACAAAACTGTTGTTACCCTGATTAAAAACAACCCCTTACATTTCTTAGCTTGAAAACATACTTTTTCATTATATTGTTTGCAGTTCTCTATTGCTTTCCTAGGTATTACTAAGCCATTTTTCTTTCACTCTCCTACTCCCACTTCACTAGATTTCTAGAATGAACTAAAATCTCACATTCTATGCCCTCCATTATTAGGCTCAAACTGTCCATTGCTTCGAAACATAATTTTTTTTTGTCCTCTCTTTTCTCTCCAATCCTATACTTGCCTCCCTCATGTCCTGATATACTGGCTTCTAACATGTCTCAATCCTGATTTTCAACAACACTTAAAGTCTTCATTTAGATACAACCTGCTTAATAAAATCACTATTGCTGGTGTTTTCACATTTGGATGTGATCTCTTCACTTAAGTTTCCCAATACAGGTGATATCTTTTTTTTAATATTTTATTTTATGTAATTCTTACATCATTTTTCATTTTTGCACAATGTATGCATTTTCATTTTGATATCTTTGTTTCAAAATCAATTTCGTTGTGGTCCTCAAGACAGTGAAATATCTTATTCGGTTATAACTTCTCAAAAGCTGTGGTTTTTAAAAAATTCAAAATGCAGATCAAACATCATTTCTGCTGTGAATTCTGTTCCGCAGACACTTAATCATTCCTTTCTCTTGCTACCATACACTTTTTGTATACTTTACACAGATGTGCTTATGATGTTATATTGAAATGGTTGGTTTTGATATTTACTTTCCCTATTAAGCTACAAGCACTTGCAGGAGGCTAGCATAGTGGTTAAATAGTCAGATTTTTGGGGTTTAAATCCCTGTTCTGCTACTTCTTAGCCATGTGAACTTGAGCCAGTTATCTCCATTTTCCTATCTCTGGAGTAGAGATAATAATTTGTATCTACTTCTTACAGTTGCTGCAAGGACTAAATGAGTTATTTATGTAAAAATGTTTATTGGAGAGTAAGCAACTCTAATGAATGTACTTTATTGTCCTTTGTATTTTTATTGACAAGAACAATGTTTCAACTCAGCAAGTACAGGGCAGGTGCTTGTTAAATAATTAAGTGAATAGGGCCTCCCCGGTGGCGCAGTGGTTGAGCGCTGGGTTGCGAAGCTGCCGGCGACCTCTGCGGCGCCGGTTCGATCCCCAGCTGCTCCCCGGCCACCGGAGGAGGATCCCACATGGCGCGCAGACCTCTCCTGCCGCCCGCTGCTCCCCTCAGCAGTGTATTTCGGTCCTTCTGCCTGCTCTGCTCCCCGCTCTGGCTCTGGTGAATTCTCTCACCCTCCCATGCTTCTGACTGTACCCAATGCTTGTATAAATAAATAAAAAATAAATCTTTAAAAAAAAATAATAATAATTAAGTGAATAGATGAGGAAATTTGTATAAGATGGTTCTAAAGCCAATGATCCTATGTCCTCTCACCCATACTTTCCCTATAGTAATTAATATGAGGTTTATAATAGATGATCAATAAATACATGTGAACTGTGCTTTATAACTATTAATCCAGAGACTGGCAGATTGAGAATAAAAATAAATTATAGAATTAATTAAATTCATATCAAATAAATAGTCACACAGGATTTTATATTAAGCTTATGAGACGCATTACTCTTTTTTAAAGAAATCTTCCAGTTGCAAAAATCATTGAACTTCTTCTATGACTATTTTCAGACAGGCTTTACCTCTCTAACAACTTGGGGTGAGTCAGGTATATCTCAACTTGGATCACGGAGGGAGCCAGAACCACAGTGGGAACAGAATATTAGCAATGAGATTAGGTGGCCTCCAAAGGGCAGATGTGGACCCCTCACACTAGGAAGTGGTAGCTCAGAACTCTGCGCTCCAGAGAAAGACTCCCACTCTACTGAGACTTTGGTTGGGAAAAGTGAATCAACTGAGGATTTTGAAAGAGCAGATTAAAAAAAAATAAAAATAAAAACCTCTTTGGCAAATTAATCAGGCAGGTATGGGGTTATTTCACAGTCCAGCAAACATACACGTTCATGTCAGCGACCACGCCGCAAAAAAGCAGGGGACCTGTTTGTTCAGCTAGAAATGCTTACACTGACTTCTTCCCTCCCTCCCTGCTTTGTCACTCAACTTTCCTAATCCTGTGTTGGAGAGGTTTTTTTTTTTCCTCCCCTCGGCTTTTTAAAGTAACATCAGTGGAGCAGCTAATGAGGCGGTGGAAAGCAAGCTGGTCCGTTCAGGGTTGCTAATGACTCCATTCCCGGGAGCCTAATCAAAGATTTGTACATTTAATTGCTGTCAAGTCAGCTCCAACCACCTGCCATTTCTGCAGCACCTGAGCTCCCAGCTTGGTGGCCCCTGGTTCTAAATGAATCCATCACCACTTCTAAAGGCCAAAAACCCAGGCTGCTGGGCAACCCTGAATGGGCTTATGCAGGAAGGCCTCAGAGAGAGGGTTGCTTACCTAACTGGATGGGCTTGGGAGGGACGCCTGTGCTTTTCAAGGATGGGACTTTTTCTGCTTCTAAGGGAAACGTGTGGGTGTGGTGAAAAAGATGGGGGTGTGTAAAAGGAAAGAGGAGGGGAGAAAGTGACTTCTAACCAAATTCTTTCAAAATCTACTGATGCTTTTATCTTTCAGGATAACGAATCAATATTTGCTGGCCATCCTTTTCAGTTAATACAATGATTGTTTTATTGTCTTTCCCAAACTCAGGTTGTGGTTGTCTTCTGGGCATTTTTTGAGATCCAGGGAGTGAAAAAAAGATTTAATCTGGACCTGAGTTTAAACTTAATGGTAAAACAGGCTTACCATATGAGTCTCTAAATTAGTTAGATAAGAAAATTATGTTTGGCCTTTGTTTTAATTGCAATGAAAATTCTTTAAACACATACTGAACTCTTACTGCAGTCTTTTCACTTGAAGAGATATATCACATGAGGTTTAAGCAAACCTGTCTTTATCCTCGCTGATCTTTTGAGGTCACTTGCTAGCACAGTGGTTCTCAGACGAGAGTGCCTCAGAACCACAGGGAGGACTTATTAAAACACAACTTTCTGGACCCCTCCCCTTCCTTTCTGGTGCAGCCATTCTGAGGTTAGCAGGGTCTGAAGACTTACTTTTCCAACAACTTCCTGGGTCATGCTCATCCCTCGGGACTGGGGGGAGCCTATCTTAAAATCTCTTGAAAATGCCCCTCTGACATTTTACAGGTGGATGAGAATATCATTTACCCATAACTCGCTAAGACTGTGTCTTGCTAATAACCGAATTAGCCGTGAGAAGGTGGCATTGGCCCTGAGAATATATGTGGGAGAAGGGAGGATTGCTCTTTTTTGCTCTTTCCTACCCCAAACCCACACATCATATGTAAATGAAGGAGCTAGATCATGTCAGGCATTGGGTAGATACTGTGCTTTGACTGTAGGTACAGAGCACTTCCAGTCCCACGGTTCCTTTAGTCAGAATATATATGACTACTTATGTTCAGAAATTCCTTCTCCTCATGGGTGACCTGCCATCCAAGCTGGTCATACTACCTTCCCTGTGGTTTAGCAGAATATATATCAAAAAGAGTATATTGATCTACATTTACATATAAAATAAAGGTAAATATTGTGAGGCTAGGAGCATTCTGCTAAAAAAAAAAGTCAGGAAATAAGGTATTTAGGTTGATAAATCTTCATTCATGATCCACAATGTGCCTTTGGCATGTACATGCTCCCCACAACTTTGGATTAGACCCATTTTTCACTATTGACTAACAATGCAGAGGTTTTCTTTTTTATTTCTTTCTGAAAGAAATTTACCAAGCTTAAAGTGACTTTTAAAAATACATTAGGAAGGCCAAATACCTCCATCATTTCACTGCAAACTATAATTTCTCCTTTACCTTGACCTGAATTTCTAACTCAGTCCACAAAACCAATCACTTGATGTGATAAAGATATTGTAGTGACTAGCTATGTCCTAAAGCTTTCTGTTAATTGTTGTTTTCTTGTATTTATTTGTCCTCCTCCTCTCTGCACAGCTGTCACCATGTTCCAGACAAATGCACACTTATTTTGATTTCTTCCTTACTGCTTAGTCTATTTATATCAGGGGACCCTGGAAAGTGTGCAAGATAACCTTACTAGAAAGCTAAATTAATTTTAAAGAGCAAACACCAGATGATCTGCCAATCAGATGGGAAAATATTGTTAATTGTTATTCACTTACTACCCTAGATATTTCCCTAGAGTGCTTGAAATCACAGAAATTAGGAACATTTGCTCTAGATTAACCTTTGGAATTTAGATCTGAATGCATCCATGACCTGGGAAGATAGAACAAAAAATGATTGCTATCAATGTGGCAAGATGAAGGACCAGTGGTATATGTGCAGGTATATGTTTTCATGGAAAAATTAAATTGGCAACCCTCTTGATGGAAAATTCAGTATTCTTTGTGTTGAAAATATTCTAGCAGCAAAAAATGCCTAGAATCCAGGACTCCTAATTCTGTCACTTTCTGCTCCTCTCCCAAAGCAGCATTGAAGCAGCATTCTCGGGAATTTCCTTCCTTCATCAAAGCTGCTCACTCATTTCTCTATGTTACAACTATTCTGTGCCTCTGTTTTCGCCCTTATTACATACCCTTCTGATTGTGCATGTATTTGTCTCCGAATTATACTACAAACTTTTTGAGACTAGAATTAGGGGTAGAATTCACAGTGAGCTCCTTGTTGCCTCAGGCAGAGCTTGGCACACAGTAGGTGCTCAAAAAATAGTAGCATGAATGACTGGCTGTTGTAATTGAAGCAGTTTTGGTGAGTCTAAGCATTTTAGCTGATCATTTCTACAGCTGTATTGTGGTTTGAATGTTGTAAGTAGGATTTGAGTAAAGTCAGAGATTCTTAATGTTTTGCCCTTGTAACATACATTCTGGGCACAGCCATACTCAATGGTTCAATTGACCACTACTTGAGAAATAGGGTTAAGAACATAAGGTTGAAAGGGCAATAAGCATGCTTTATTTTACTCATAGAGCATGCACTTTCTTCACTCTCATGGGTCCCATAAAACCCAGAGATGTGGAAAGTAAAGTGAACAGGAAGCTCACCCCTCCTGCCACCTTATTTTCCCCTCCCCCTTTTCCATAAAAGTTGGAAAGCTGCCTTCTATTCTGCTATGGGAGCGACAGACTGACTCTAGCCCAGAGAAGCATTTATTATCACCCTGTAAACCTTGCCAGGAATAATACTGCAGCTACCATTATGGCCTGTGACAGAGGTCTTTGCTCAGCTCAGCCTGCCTCTCACATTCATTACTTCTGTATTAAGTGGTATATTAGCACTATAATACACAAGTATTATAGTAAATGGTGGAAGAAATGGACACTCAAGGACACTCCAGGAACCTTGTCTTTGTTGCAGCTGTGACTCATTTTACCCAACAGATGTGGTTCCAAAGAGCTCCAAGAAAATCGAATTTTAGAAAACATAGAATGCACCAGAAAAAGCTGGTCATCCAATGGGGGTGTTTAAGAAAACTTTCAAAGTCTTAGAGATTATCAGTCCATATTTTTTTTCATTGAAAATCTGGCCTCCCTAGTGGCACAGGAGGTTGAGCACCACACTGTGAAGCTGTCTGCAGCCTTTGCAGCGTGGGTTCGATCCCCGCCAGCTGGTGAGAATCTCACATGGCGAAGCAGACCTCTTCTGTCTCACCCGCTGCTCCCCTCAGCAGTGTATTTCTTCAGTATGCCTGTTCTGTTCCCCACTCTGTCTCCGGTGAATTCTCTCACCCTCCCATGCATCTGGTCTGTACTCCAGTTCTTATATAAAAAATAAATAAATATTTTAAAAAAAGAAAAAAAAATCTGGGTTTTCACAGTTTGGGTTTGGTTCAAGTGAGATGCAGGAGCCCACGGTCGTTTGCAGGTAGAATAGAGATGAAACATTAGTGATGGCTGTTAATATGTTTGGAGTCCTTGGGCTGACTTGTTTTAGTATCCCTCTGATATGCTCCCCTCAAATGCCCCTGCCCTATCTCATCTCGCTCTCATAAACCCCCTCCCTAACCTGGTGGACCAAGAAGAAAACAGAAAAGAGAGCCTCCCCGGTGGCACAGAGGATTGAGCGAAGCGCTGTGAAGCTGTCTACAGACTCCGCAGCGTGGGTTCAATTCCCAGCCAGCCAGGGAGAATCCTACATGGCACAGCAGACCTCTCCTGCCTCACCTGCTGCTCCCCTCAACAGTGTTTTCGGTCTGTCTGCCTGTTCTGCTCCCCGCTCTGTCTCTCACCCTCCCAGGACTCCGGCCTGTACCCTAGCTCTTGTATAAATAAAAATAAATCTTTGGGGAAAAAAAAAAAAAGAAAACAGAGAAGACCCTGTTCTTCCCTTTATTCTGAAGGAGTGGGCCTGTCGCCAGGGGCGATGAAGAAAGTCGAGGCTGTGGAAAGCAAAGGGGGATACTATTTTCCAGAATGTAGGGAGGCAATAGGGTGAATCCAGCCACTTCTGACGATTTCCCTTTCTCTGACAGGGCTGACTGAGAAATCAGTGTGATTTGTGGCGAGGCACACCCAGCCCTTGTCACATCCCTTTCCTATCTACCCTCCACTCACTCAGCCCTCTTTCATCGTTTCCGGGCCTCAGTTTCCTGTGCAGATGCTGGGGAACCTCAGGTCTTTAAGCAGGGTGTGACGTGAGGGTGCCATCGTTCGTAGTGACAGTCACAGACTCACAGGACTCTGTCAGGCATCCTGCCAGAAAGAGACGGGGGTTCTCGTTAGGATGTTTAGCTTATCAGCAGCCACTGCAAGAATTTTCCCTGCTACAAACTTCCTAACATTCTGACCTTTCTGGCTTGAAAAATTTTAAGGCTGTTTCTATGCCAACCAAACACATTACATGATCTATGTTTCTCGTGCAAAGTCGCAGCAGGGTCTACGTTACCAGGAAGATTTTTGAAAGATGTGATTTATTTCCTATTCTTTTGTGAGGGAGTCTATGATTTCAGATATGGCAAACAGATACCCAACAACTCTGTGCCTCTGCTGGTTCCCTTAGCCATTATGGAAATCGCACACACCAGGGCATCTGCCTGCCAAGAGAATGTTAGGTATGCAGATGTTTTCAGTTGTGGAGTCAAAATACATGAATTTTGCCCTGAGCTATACACTTTGAAGTCAGATACTTGGCTTTATGTAAGTCCTTATTCTGGACAAAATCCTCACGTTCACTTTCTGTCTCTTTTTGGATATCAACAGTAATTTTTATGTTTACCATGATAGAACAATTTTATCTCTCTCTTACCAGTCTTTCTTGTTTTGATGCTGGATTCACCTCCAGGATGAAGAGCTTAAATATCATGTCAACCATCACCACTATCACCCACCCAATCATTAAACAAGTAAGTAGGAATTCAGAAGCCCTCGTGCCCAGACTATAGTCTACTACTTTGCCATGATTTGGCTAAGTCACATCCCTTCAGCCATGCATAATCTCCTATACATCATGGATGACAACCTTTGCTTTGAAAGCTTTAAGAAAAAGTTGATGTGAGAAGCACATCCAAGTGCTTGTGGAAGCACTTGGAAATTACATAAACATCACATCCTACTCCAGCCATTGATCATTCTTCTACCCTTTACCCTAGAGGAGGGGCCACTGAAGGGCACTACCTAAAGGCACCAAGCATGGCTTCTACTCTATCCATTCCTTTGCACCCCAAACTATACTACCAACAAGTTCCAGAAATCAATGAGTTTGAAAAGCTCTTCCCACAAACGCTTTCAGTAGCTTCCCAGAATAGCAACCAGTTTGCCCCGCTGGGTGGATGTTGTCCAGTCCCAACTCCATTTAGCTAACAATTTAATCATTCTCAATAGAGTACTGTAATCTCAGTCAATAGCCTTTTTCTTTTTACAAAACAATAATATTTTAAAGCGATTTTTGGTCAAGTTCACTGAGGTATAATTTACATATAGTAAAATTCACTCAGTTTAGTATGTAGTTCTATGAGTTGACAAACACACTTGAGTGGCCACCACCAGGATCAATGCACAAAATAATTTCATCACCTCCCCAAGTGCCCCTGCTCCCTTTTGTGATCAACATCCTCCCCTTTCTCCAGTCCCTGACAATCCTTAGTTAGTTTTCTGTCCCTATAGTTTTGCCTTTCCCAGAATGTCACATGAGTGGAATCATAGAATATGTAGCCTTTTGGAGTCTGGCTTCTTTCACTTAGCATAATGCATCAGAGATTCATCCATGTCGTTATATGACAGAAGTTTGTGTTTTTCTATTGCTCGATAGTAAGTAGTCGTGTGAATGTACCACAATTGCTGTATCAATTTACTACTTTAAAGACAATGGCATTTTTTATGATTATAGATAATGAGTCAAACATTTGTGTAAATTGTTTTGCATGTGCACACATTTTTTATTAGACATTTGAATTTAAGAGATGTATTAAGCTTAAGTCCAGATGAACCATCAGAGACTGAAAGATTTGGGGGATCCCTGGGGAAAGGAGAGCATATATTACCTTTATCAGTCAGTCTGGTTCAGACCTGTCAGTTAAACATGGGCTAATTGGAATAAGAGGCTGTTATATTATTTTCACTGAGGACATCTGTTGAATAGGAATTAAAATTAAATCTATTTTTCTGACCCCCTGGGGAAGAACATAAGCACATGCTGGCAACCATCAATTTAGTGAGTCTAAGATTGTCTAAGTGGTTAAAGTAACGTTTCCTTGGACTCTGACAATTCCTAGTGCAGATCACCTGCATGTATGGAAGTTCATATCACAGGTAACTGTTCTTTAGCAGATAAGGAAGAAGTTAGAGCCTGTGGGTACTTGGCTTTCTAACAGACTCCTCAAGGTCATTTAGGTTGAATAAACTCTTTTTTGACTGAGTTAGGGGCAAATTTGTATTCCTTAATCAAAATCGCTTTATTGGAATTTCTTCTGTGCACAGCTTAGAAGATAATTTCCAACCTCTTTTGAAGATTTCAGGCTTAGTACCGATTCTATCTGCTTTCTTGTACCCATTGAAAATATGAGCTTGGATTGGGTCACAGCCATATCAGTAGCAAAGTTCAGCTAAGTCTGAAATCCCATTTAGTCTCTTCCATCCTACCACCCTATCAGCCTAGAGCCATTGTGTTCCCTAGTCCCTCATCCAAGAGCCTGATACCAGACATGCACACAATAAGTGTTTCCTGTTGTGCAAAAACCTTACACCTAAACTTCAATGTGAATGAGTTCCATGCTGATAGCACTACGATCATCCCAGGACAATTTTTAGGATCAGCGAAGACTGGAGAAGAACGTGTAGCTAAAATACAGTGTTTTGCTTGTATAAAAGTCTTGGGTACAATTATTTTATTTATGTAGAAAATTTACTTTTATGTGGATGGATCATCTCTAAAACATTCTTTTTTTTTAAAGATTATTTATGCATACAAGAACTGATGTACAGGCCTGAGGTGTGGGGGGATAAGAGAATTCACCAAAGACAGAGTGGGTAGCAGAACAGGCAGACTGACTGAAATACACTGCTAAGGGAAGCAGCAGGCGACACAGGAGAGGTCTGCTGCACCATGTGGGTAGCTCCTTGGCCTGCCAAGGATCGAATTCATGCTGCAGATGCTGCAGATAGCTTCGTAGTGCTGTGCTTAACCCCTTGCGCCATGAGGAAGGCCCTCTAAAACATTATTTCAATGAACAAATGTATTTGGAGTTTTGAGTAGCCAACTTACAACGCATAATTTGAGGCGCTGGATCTAACAACGGCTGGCGTGCTTAATTGCTGTGTTTGGGAGTATTAATGCTCTTGCTGGGAGGCATCCCATTATCTGAGGTTTGTAGTTTTCAACTAGCATTAAGACTTTAGTGATATTATTAATAGAATTAACAATTATAAAAAAGAATGACAAAGCAAAATTTATGTGAGCAAAATGACTAAGAGAATAGAAGGGATTTCATCATTTGTTTCGCTATCCTCATCAAAATAGAAGTAATAAAGGACATCCACCATGGCTGGATACAAGTCTCAGTACTAACACTTGCAAAGGAGGAGTCATTTAGCAGGCCATGTGATCTCTCTAAGCTGTAGATATTTATCTGAAAAATGGGGAAGACTAATAATGTTATTTTATCACATTGTTATGAGAATTACATGTGACACTAATATTTAAACTAATGCCTGCTATACAGCTGCTGGTGTTAGTATTGTCTTTTTTTTGCATGTGTAGCCAGATTGAATGAATTTGAGAAGAAATGAGTGCAAAAATATGCTAACATATTTCAAATGTTAGTCTTGGGCATTGGTAGAGATAGTCCTAGCTTCTTTCAGTTTGAAGAAGAAATGGATCTGGATAAAAGACCAGAGTCTAGGACATGAAGGAGGTAACCACACATGGGCTGATGAGGGAAAATATTGCCTCAAACAAACAAATCTTACTAATCCTACGAGAAATCCATTTTTTGGACAACAACAAAAAAGTTATTTTCCAACAAGTGCTGGACCAAACTGATAAGTGAAAATAATGCAATAGTGTAAAACAATGCAAAACTCTCTGGAGAATTATGGAGAATGAAAAACGTCCAGAAGATTGGAGATGAGAAAATGTTTTAGTTTTAATAATTCAAGGTTATATAATTAAATAAATGACCAGTGATTTTTAAGAAAAGAACAATCACATTATGGAATCATCCTGGGTTTTTGACCTGATGAACAAACTTCATTTTCTTTCTTCCCATGGTCTGAGAGATCCAGGAACTGACTAAAGATATGATGGGAGGCTTTTTGAAGTTTCCATCTGAAATTTTGAAATTCTGGAATGATAAATTCAAAAACTTAAATTTTTTAGGAGTAAACAGAACATTTGGTTCCTGAAATACAAAGATGAGCATCCAAGAGGTCATGTATCTCTGGTTTCCAGGAAACAAAACTGGGTGTTTCTATGTTTTATGGAGTGAGGTGTCCTGGGTGAAGGTCAGTCACTCATGGTTAGTGAAGGGATGTAGAGCCATCTCACAGGGGAGAAGCCCCAGCAAACCTCATGAAATCACAAGGGGACCGAGTCTCCCCCTGCCTCCTTTCTCCTTGCCTCCCCTCTTAACCCTGGGCCCCTTACCGTTTCTGTCTGGGTATCTGTCCCAATAGTCTGTTTCTTTTCTACTGACTGGCTTTTTCTGCTTACTCTTCAGTATGCAAATTGATGGAAAGTATGCGCTGATCTTAGAGTAGCCTTAGGTAGCCTTCATAGTCCAAGGACCCACTGCCACCTGCCTACATTCCTTGTTCGATGTCTAAAAGGAGGAACTCTGGCCATTTAGGCCATATGATGAGTTGGGGTGCATCTGAACCATCCACCAGCTCTGGATAAGGGAGGGCCATGTGGGCTGTGGGAATGATGGGAGGTGAAGTTTCTAAAGAATGAGGTACATGTACTGTGCCAATCTAGAATTGGTATATCAAGACAGGTAATTCTTGAGAAAAAAAATCATTGGTCAGTTAGGAAAAGAGTGTTCCAAACCTCTAAGTCCACTTCTCAGCCTGATTGAGAAACAGTAAGTGGAGCCAGGAGGGCACACACCCCACAAGCCCAGGTGCCCTGGGTTCATTTATCAGTCTGAATGGAATACAATCATGGATCAGAGGGTGCCCCCTACCCCGCAACCCAGTAATGTCCAGAACACCAACACAATAACACAATACTAAAGCAATGGGAAGGCAGGCCAGGTATATGTGCAAACTCAGTGGGCCTAAGTAGCCCAGGAGACCCCACGGCCCCAGCTAATCAGCAAGAGACACAATGTGGAGACACACAACAACCAAACTCCCACTCCTTGACCACTCTACCCACAGAAGCACCAACTTCTCACCACCTCAGTAGAGACCCACTTGGACCCTTCTGTCTGCTCGGAGAGCTACCCTAGATTTCATCCTATCTATCAATAAACCTCTTGCTTTTCTATCACTTTGGTCTCAACATTGAATCCTTTTCTCACTGAAGACAAATCTGGGGTTCTCAGACTCCAAGCCTGTGTCCAAAAACCCCTGAAAAAAAAAATCATTGGTGAAGTCTAGCTGCAATATGCACTTCAGGAATATTTGGTTATATTGTTTCCTTGTCGAGCAGAATGCATGGATACTTTGTTCAGTATAGAATTCATGCAGGGAGGGCTATCAGGAGAGTAAAATGTCTATAAAAAGTATCTCATTAAGAATAATTGAAGAATGTATGTCTATGAAAACTTGATTTCTGAGCTGTTTTCAAAACTCGGGGCAGGACTAGCAGTCTATGAATGTTAATTGCTATTGCGTGGGAGGTACTCTACTCCTTCCTCCCTCCCCCGCCCCACACCCTGTTTTCCTCCCATTCCTTCCTGTGGCAAGGGGTCAGAGGGCAGTTGCACTGTGCTTACAGGTACTTAGGGAGATCCTGCTTCCTAAGATCAGGCTCTGTGCTGTGTCATCAGGCTGCAAACATGCATGACTTCATGGAGTTGACTCTCTAGTGAGGAAGTGAACATATAAACAAATATCACTAAAAGCAATAGTTGTTGTGATTGAGATGGATAGAAGTTCAGTGGAGGCTCACAGAGGGCAGGGATCAGCTTGGCCTAAGGTCAGTGAAGAATAGCATGCTAGCGTAGGGCATGGCGCTGAAGGATTAGTGGAACTTCACTTGGTAGACCAAGGAGGAACAGTATTTTAGGTAAAGTAACAAAATTAGGGAAAGCACTGGGGTATGAATTACTACTGCATGCTCAGGGAACTAACCATAGGTGGTTCCATAGGACTTGCAATGGAAAGGGGATGAGGTGGAGCATGAAGACACAAATGGGGGCCCTGAGTTAGAGCCTGATCTTGGAGGCCAGGGGAGGCCCGTCCTTTTGTGTTGTTATAGAGCCTCAGTGTAAGATTTCATCCAGTGAATTCTTGATTTTGGGGGTGATAAACCATGAAGTGTGAGCTGAGAGGAAGAGCTACTGCAATAATACAAGAAATAGGTGATAAAAATCCTTGGGGGAAAAAAGAGGGCTATATGAGGTGTAGTTCTACAGGGTTGACCGGTTCTAGTCGTAGGCTGGGAACCATAAAAGGAGATCGTTTGGAGAGGAAGAAGGACAAGTTTGGTTTTAGATCTGCCATGGAAATTATTAAGGACCTATTGGTACTTAATATAAGGTAGATCTTCCTGACAATTGGATCTATAGAGAAGTGAGTTCCCTATTGCTAGGAGTATTGAAGCAGAGACTCGTACAGCCATCTGTCAAGGTGGTAAAAGAGGAAATTCCTGTATTGACTTGGAAACCAGAATAAACAGCCTTTAAAATCCCTTCCAACTTTTAAGGATTTTTCATGCTACAGGGGTAGAAAAATAACTATTTATTTTATATTCTGTTGATGTCTCCTAATAAATTTTAATACCACTGTGAGGTATACTATGAAATAAAGGTAAATAGAAAAAAGGAGTGATAAGCACACACTTTTTAGATATGCTTTGATAGCTGTATATTACCTCTTATATATATTTTTATATGAGGTTGTCAATATCCAGAAATTTAGTTACTGTTTAACAAATCAACATCAACATTTGGCATACTTGTCAATGTTGGAGGCTCTGACATAGTGAGTTCTAAGGGCATGTGTGTAAATACGTCATCATTTATGGGCAAATAAAAAGAAAGGGACCGTGATTTGTACCTAAATGATTACTATTTTCCACTTTACTGCAATATCTATTCTATTACTGTAAAGCAGTCTTTTACAAATCTTTTGTAAGGCAATGATTCTGAGGAGAGTTAAATATCAATCTAAGTATAACATCAGTATGTAAACAGATTGATGAATTGCTAGATTGCTAGGATATAAACCATATGGAATGACAAATAACGCTCTGAGGAGCTGGGGATAATTTTAGCATTTCACGAAAACCGAGAACAAGATGAAGCTACACTACCAGTTGATTAAACTCCCCAACACTATTCTGATTTTACTCTCAAGGCTCTATGGGGCAATTAGTATTCTGAACATTAAAAATATAACTTGCTAGTTCGTTTCCTTCCTAATGCATAACTAATGGGTTCTGTGGATGTCAGTGTAGGAAAAGACTGCAGGGATAGACTGAGGGAGAATCATTACCTGAGGCCAAGCTCTGGTATTTGTTTCCTCCAAGTTTGTAAAAATATGATTACAGTTTCAAAGTACTGAGCAGGTCTTCCAAGGGTTCCATGATAAAACCAGTTAATTAATTAATTAATTAAGAAGTCTTCACTTTTTCAACCAGTAGGAAGAAACTTCCAACTCAGTTTTCCCATGGCTCAATTCTGAGTTCTTTTTGTGAAATTGCACTAGCCTCACATCCACAATCCAGCAACGGCACGATATATTTTGTACTTACTATAATCAAGACACATCTTCTCTCTTTCTCTGGTTATATAAGTAGATCCTTCTCCCTTTCTACTTTCTAGTTGCTCTACTACTAATGCTGGGGGTGGGGGTGGAGGAGTGGAATTAAAGTGAGGAATCTTGAAGATTCTTTTATGAATTAAGGGATTTTAGATTAAGTCTATGCACCGAGGGTAGAGCTGAGAATTAAGCAATTTTCCCTGAATTTAAGCACAATAGGCCACTCATTGAAAAATGACTGAAGCCTTCACTGGATTTGGGTTCTACCCATGTGGCCTGAATTACCAAAGAAGAGAAAATTATCTCTGGACTCAGAGGTGAGTCTTGGAGAAGCTTAATGAGAAAGGCTCTCAAGGAAGATTCTCAGAACTGCATTTCTTTAGTCAAAGAGACTGAGGGTGAATATGACCGTGGTGGTCAAGTTTACACAACACCCTCAGGCAGGCAATGATGGCCTGTCCTCCTGACCACAAAGGGAGGCTGTGTTAGCTATTCAGCTCGAGGACTTCACCCTGGCTTCTGGACCTGTGACAGAATGACCGTGCGCTCAGTATTTGGCCAAGGAAGTGGACTTTCTCTTCAGACACCCAGCATAGAGGCGAGGATGGCTCTGGGAAGGGCTGGTTCTGCCACTTTCTGAAGGCAGGATGAGGGTCCCCCGGTGCCCGGCTGGGCTCAGGAGTAGCTGGGCTAGGAGCACAATCTGCACATCTGATTGCAAACCAGCCTTCTTTCTCCCAGGAGCACTCCCAGGGGCAAGACTGGAAAGTGATGGGAGCAACAACCGTCATTTTGCTGCATCTTCGATTCCATTCTGCTGAAACCCACGTGGACTCTTTTCAGGATGTTTTTAAAGGAAATATCATTTCTAGATGTGAGTGTGCTGGGCAGGGGTAGAAAATGGTATGCACGTCGCTTTGAGAGGTACGTGGCTTGATGTGAAGCAGTCTTATTAGGTTCCTGTTTATAATAAAAATTGTAAACAGGACAGAATAGGCTTTGAACTACATGGATTGAATAAAATGGACTGATTAATCTTTTATGAGAGGATGGGTACAGAGGAGGAGATAAATGAAGAGGGAGAAGAGAGGAGGAGGGAAGCGAAGTGGGAGGGAGGGAGAGATGGGGGGAGAAGGAGTAGCCGCACATGACACTACCCTGAATCTTAAGGCACTAAATCACAGACACCTCCCAAAGGAAGTTTCTGTGTCCTTCACTCCCTGGATATTGGGATCATTTCTTCATGGCAGGTGCCATGGTCAGAAGCAGACTCAGTTATGTCAGGGGCTCCCCGGGCACGTGACCTTTGGCAGAAAGAGCGTGTATTTGCTCACGCCTGACTCCGGTGGCAAGTCCACTTAGATAAAACCACTCCCAAGGCCATCTCCCCACTGATGACCTCAGGGGCACCCATGCTAAGCTTTCCTGCTTTGAGAACTTCCTAGTTAAGTCCCCCTTATCTCTGGGAAAACTTGACCTCTAGCACACAAAGCATGCCAGGGCGCAGGGCAACGGAACTTTCTGACTTTAAAGTCAGTGTGGCTTTGCTTACCTTTGAAATGGAGCTTTTGTATTTTGAAACTGTTTACAAGAAGTTCTCTGAGCCCTGACCTGCAAACACAGATACTAAGAAATTCTGGGGCCAGAGTGTCCAAATAACTAGGATAAGGACGATTGCGTTGAATAATAATAAAGTCTGGCATTAACACTTAGGTTACTGAGTTCTTCAATGGAAATCCTTTCTAATCCTGCATTTTCAGTCCAAGAAAAGAGCACCGTTTTTGAAATAAAGAGTATTTGGATCATCACTTTGTTGTTTCTTAACAAGAGTTTCGCTGCTTTAGTCTAGAAGCTAAGTTCAGTTTCATCAGAGGTAACAGAGGACAACTATGTTACACAATTTTTTAGAACATTAAATGAAGTAACAAATACTTAAGTGCTTCACAAGTATTTTATATTTTCCCCATTCTATAGATAAAGAAACTGAGGTACAGAAAGAGGAAGTAATTTGCCTATGGTAAAACAGATGGTAAACATTAAATTCTGGAACTCAGGTCAGAGTGGGTGGTCAAGAAATGACTGCAAAAATCAGATTACTATCATATTACTATGATCCTATCTTCTTCAAAATTTGCCTATTGTGCTAAAAGAAACATGGTGCTTTTTAATATTTTCACAAATTGCTTTTAGGCTAATTTTTCTACAATAAAACATTTCTTGAAAATAAAAGTGACAATTGCATTAGTTTTGTGATCTTTGTAATATAAATATTATAGCAGAATGAATCCAGAACTGAACATTGCAATTAAGAAAAGGACTAATGAATATAGATGTAAAATAAATCATTTTCTGCAAAATAGTACATGTTCAAAAAATAAAAATAAGTATGTTGAAGTGTTAGAAAGATTAGTTTTCCAAATTCTGGTAGAGGGAGAGCAAGTCCTAGAAAAGGAAACATTCATTCCTACTCTGGAGGAAAATAAACAAGCATAGAGTTATGACAACAGGGCTGGAGTTAACGTGACAGTATAAAGAGCCATAGAATCACATCGGTTATTTTGGCAAATGGAATTCTAGATACTTGCCGGCACTTGGTGGCGTTTATTCCAAGGTTGTTATAGTGTGTCTTCTGGATTAAATTTTTCCTCATCATGTCAGTTTCAGCAAAAAGAAATTAATGCTAAGCCTGCTTTCCAAATGCAGTTGCTTTTGTCTTTGGAAAAGGACATTCATATTTCTCCACACTTTCTTTATGACTTGATTCCTGGAACAATCATGGAGAAGGAATGGAGCAGGTATTCTTATTTACAAAGTCGCAGGAATGGCTGGGAGTGTACACATCTTGCATGCATCCAGCAAAGTGGTTGGTACATGGAGGTACGGAGGTCGTAAATGAACAGTAAGAAGCAGCTGCCAGGCACAGGGATTAAAGTCTCAGCTCTATCAAGCTATTGCCAGCCACTATAGTCTGAGTTCAATCCCAGGCCGGAGAGCTACCCATATGGAGCAGCAGACCTCTCCTGTCTCTCCCGCTGCTCTCCTCAGCAGTGTGTTTCAGTCAGTCTGCCTGTTCTGTTCCCCGCTCTGTCTCTGGTGTATCCTCTCACCCCTCTGCACCTCTGGCCTGAACCCCAGTTCTTGTATGCATAATAAATAAAAATGAATCTTGAAAAAAAAAAGGAAGAAACAGCTGTCATTGAGTGTTCTCCTAGCTGAGGGATAGACACTTCTCCGAACGTTTCACATACATTGACACACCTCTCTGTAAGAGGAGTTAGGTAATGAGTGTGCAAGACTGCCACTCACTAGGTGAATCACCTTGGCAAGTCAGAGAAAGGTATTTTTCTATGGGAGGATGGGAAATGAAGGAGGGGGTGGAAGAAGCACTTTGGCCTTGGTTTCACCATCTGGAATTTGGGGATAATAGCTGGACTAACCTCCTAGGGTTATTGTGGAGATCACCTGAGTTGGTACACAGAAAGCATTTGGAGCAGGGCTGACATACCTGGATGCTCAGTAAATGCCACTGAGTATTTGTATTCTTCCTAAAGTAACCTCTTAAATCATTGGTGGAGTCAGGATTTGAATCCAGGCTGCTTGGTTCAAGAACCTGTTTCTAGTCATTTTTTATTTTGAATGAGTAACCAAATAAGTGAATAAATAACCTGGGATCATATGGCAAGATAGGGGCCAAATTCAGGTTTCCTGTCACTCACCCTAGAGTTTCAGTGCTAGACCAAGGCTGGGCTAGACTGAGTGCACAGATCTGCTTCCCCTTACCCCACCCCCACCCCAAGGAGGCAGAAAGTTGCTGCTTATCTATGGGTTTCATTCTCTTCTTTCTCAGCTCACACATCCTTCCAGGCTGTCTTCCAGGTGGTGTGTGTGCATTATAAGTATGTTCTTGCCCTGTAGGCCGCAGACTTTCATATCTCAGTGCTACAGGATTGGATTCTGTAGCCCACTGAGGAGGGAAAAATGAATGGAGTGAGCACAGGTAGAATAAGTAGCCTTTAAATAACACTTGCCAGCTTGCAAAGCACTTTCATATCCATTGTCTAACTTGGTCACTGGAACAACCACATGATGTAGATTGTAATCTCTGTTTCTGAGACAACCCAAGTGCAGAGACATGATAAATGCCACGGCCCACGCGTCCACCAGCACCTTCCAACCCTGGATCCCATATTCTCTTTTGACAAATTATTTGACCCTTTATACTGAAGAATCTGTGTCCTTGGCTGTGTCTTTTGTCCTTGACCTAAGAAAAATTATTGCTTGATGTTTCCAGTGTAATTTTTGATCTTCTTGGGAAAGTCTCAATTTGGGACAAGATGATTTCCCACATCACATCTACAGTCTTGGAGTTTGGGACTCATTTCCAGGCTTATAGGAAAGATATACAATGATTCAATTGGAATGCTTGGTACAAGAAATATAGCATCTGTAAAGATGCTATTTATTTTGGACCATCTAACCCTGTGCTGTGGTAGAAAATGTGGGGGACGGAAAGGGGACATCAGAAAAGGGATTTCACTCATGTCATGAGTTACTATGGTATCCTCATATTTTATTTCAAAACTTCTGTACACATTACTCTTCCATAAAACCGAGTTCCTTGGATCCTCCCCACTTCATCACAGTTCTTTGCCTCATGTGTAAGAAGATTGTTTTTCATTTTGAACCCAATTGCTTCCTCTTTCACCCCTTAGTAAATCATCCTTCTCGGTGTGTGGCATAATTACTTCCATGACAATGGGTTGAAGTGAGACACAGCCCATTATGAAAGACTAAGTGGAGAGACCCGGCTCTGAGCTCCCTACAAGCTACTATCTTAATAACTGCAGGACAGAGTTAGAAAATTACTGCACGATAAATTGCTTTCTCGATAGCGGTTTTGTTCCTGTCTTTTCCAAAGCTGTGCCATGCTGAGAAAATTTCTCTACATTTTTAATTGTAGATAATTTTGTGTAAGAAAAACCTCCCAGTGAAAATGGTCTAATGAAATGTGTATAGTTTGACTTTGGCAAAGCTGCATGTCATTCAAAATGAGGGCATAAACACACACACAAACTGCACGTGCTATCACCATAAAGAGTAAGAGAGAATTGGCATCAAAACCAATGTGGGAGATTGAGAAGTGGAGATTGGCCCCTAATGGAGCTCTTCCTTTTTACACACTCATGTAAAAGACTAGGGTTAATGAATGGGTGGTGTACTGCCACCATGTGGCGAGTCAGGTGAGGCTGAGGACTCCCAGGGACCCTCTCTTAACAAGAACCCAACCTGGTCTATCTAGAAGATGGACAAGAATCGGGAAGACTGAAAAGATGCCTGTGCTGCTGAAGTAAATGCTGGAAGACTCGTTCTAAAGCTCATATGCTTTACTCAAAGAATACCACCGCCAAACCATGTTTATGCTTATTTTTGGTGTGATTCTAATGAGCTTATTTTTTTAAACCTTATAGCACATAAGAATCAAGTAATTATTATCATAGAAGAGGACAGGAAAATGAGTATATTAGATATTTCATGCTCATTTTATTCTAACATTAATATCAATCAGCATTATGCTGGTGCTACAGACTTGTATTAAAGGTGATCAAACTGAAGGTTTGTGAGACAAATAGGGGTAAACTAGGTATTCATGATCAAGATTCTGTGACCCCAAAACTCATATTTCTACATCTCCCCCTGGTCTTTTGCAAGCCTGATGTCGGGCTTGACAGCAGAAAAAAATGACAGGAGAAAAAATGGAATCGGTACTTCAAACATACCACATCTTTTGACCATTGACTGCAGAGGAAGATGGTCTCTGTGTGGTGCATCCAGCCTTCTCTGTGTGAGCAGCCAGGGGCATCCTGAGGAGTGCAAGCTGAGTGAGAGTTTGGGATCAAGTATAACTTTGCTTTTTGCTACCTAGGGGAATGTGGTCATGTGACAGTATCTTCTCGAGCCGCAGTTGTTTCGTCTGAAAAATTATAATAATTTTACATACTACCTCATGGTA
Organism: Talpa occidentalis; assembly: GCF_014898055.3. NCBI lineage: Eukaryota > Metazoa > Chordata > Mammalia > Eulipotyphla > Talpidae > Talpa > Talpa occidentalis. The sequence goes on along the minus strand of NW_023604861.1, from coordinate 56,287,942 downwards.
CTGGTTCAAAGGATTAAATGAGGCAATTCATATAAATAGCAAAAGCAGGGGTTGTATTTAGTAGGCATTACATATCAACCGAGGGCATTTTAGAAAATTAAAAGCTCAAATCCTTTCAGGACTAAACTGGGTTCTTATTAAATTGTTCGTCTGTTTATTCCTTCATTCAACACACATTCATTAAGTACAAATTAGGAGCTAGCAGTGGTAGCCACCAAGTAAATAAATATAAATAAATTACAGCTCTTGCTGTCTAGAAACTCAGACATATAAACAAAGAACTACAGCGATTAGGGAAGTGTTGGGGAAACATTTTCATGTGACACAGATATGGGAACACACTTCCTGTCTGGGAGAAGCCAGGACAACTTCCCAGAGGTGATGTTCAAGGGAGAGTAAATGATGAGACGGGAAAAGGACATTCCATTGGAGAACATGGCATGTATAAACAAAGACTCACATGGAAGAGAGCAGGTGGTTTTGGCCATGGAGCTATAGGGTGTGTGTGAGGGAAGTAAAAGGATGTGAGCCTGAGGCAGTGGGTAGGGCCAGCCAGGAGGGGCCTTGTGGACAGAGCTAAGTTTATGGGTTTGTTCCAAGGTTTTCAAACTTCTTCAACAGTAGATATTTTTCCTTTAAACAAAATTTTATGGAGAACCCCTATATATGAAACAAATAATGGCAATGTTTTGTTAGGGAACATTTCGTTTGTAAGTTCAAATTAAAAACAGTTAAAAAATCAGTGAGTGAAAACAAAAGAGATTTTAATTAATGCAGCCATTCGGGGTTATTTGTGACAAACTCAACTTCCATTGGGTGTGCGTGTGTGTAACATATACACATATGTGAGGTTCTAATTATATAACATTGATAAAATGTGTTCACTCAGAGAACTAGTCGCAAAGGAATTCAACTTGCAATCTTGGGGTACTCAACTGTTCTGGAAGCTTAAAAAAGAAGTGGTATGTCAGGCCTCCCCTGGTGGCGCAGCGGTTGGGCGCTGGGCTGTGAAGCTGCCCTCAGCCTCTGCAGCGCCGTTCAATCCCCAGCCACTGGTGAGGGCCCCACATGGCACGCAGACCTCTCCTGCCACCAGCTGCTTCCCTCAGCAGTGCATTTCGTTCCTACTGCCTGTTCTGTTCCCCGCTCTGGCTCTGGTGAATTCTCTCACCCTCCCGTGCTTCTGACTGTACCCAGTGCATGTACAAACAAACAAACAAACAAATAAATAAATAAAAATGCATGCCTCTTTACAAAAAAAAAAATTAAAAAAAAAATCACTGAGACCTACCACAGCTTTAAAAAAAAAAGTGGTATGTCAATTTTACTTCAAATTTAAATTATCTACCAATACTTTCCATGTCTTATCACAAATACAAAAGTTAGAGAAGCACCATGACCCTAAATCGGAGCTAAAATGGTCTCTATAATACACGATTATCAGGGTGTGACCTGTTCCGTGACCCTTTTCGTTGCCTTACGGTTGGGCTCTGATGAAAACTTGTAGGGAGGAGATGCACCTGAGCCTTACCTGGTCTGTAAACAAGCACGGCCATGCCTGTGTGCTCTGCTGGGCTATCTTGCATTGTAACAGCTGACATGAAACAGGTCAGTAGGTTCTCAAAATTAGTAGCAGGTTTTTAGAAATTATCATGGTTATTATTAATGTAAGTTTGTGAGAAAAATTCAGTAGGTAGCTGGTACAAAACTGTGAGCCTTGGCAGAAATTACTATGTTTTATTCATTTACCTATGTTCAGGGCCCAGTCCTGTCTCATGGTAAGGTCTCCATTAATGTTGCTGAATGAACTGAAGTTTAAGAGAGAGTGCAGACCTAAACATCTGGATGAAAGCATGGCAGAACATGCACATGGTAGCCTAATCCCTGTTAATAAATGCCTGTAGAGTGCAGAGTGAGAAAAGACAGTCACAGACAGCACCTGTAGAACATCAGTATAAATGAGGAACATGCAGGAAGGAAGCAGGTGAAGGACAGGAGAAAGTAGCAGCTGGTGCTGAATTCACAGTGGGTCTGCGATTTGATTATGCTCCACCAGTTTGTATCAGGAGAGTTCCTGGACCACAGTATGAATCTATTTAGCACTAGATTTCACCCACTTTCCACTTACTTTAACAGCCTAGAATAGGAGCAGACTAGCCATGTTCACATAACAATCCTTCTCAAGGGTTTCAGGATTTAAGTATAAAGTCTATACTAGTGTTTATAAAGCCACCTGTGAGGTTTTTCTCTTCCTTGTCCTCATTAGATGTTAACTCCCACTTTAAGTGCTTCCATGCAGCCCAGCAAGGTCTCTCCCTTTGCTGTATCAATACTGTAAAGGTGATTCATCCTGTCTCTGAGGAGGCCCTCTCACTTGGAAGGAGTTGGTTGGACTCTAGAGGATTAGTGGGTTGGGAACCAAGTTGGCGCATATTGAAGGCACTGGGCTCTCTTACGAGGCTGAATCATATGTCCCAATGGAAACTTTCTCCATCCTGGGAGTCATTAATGTGTCATAACCCATAATTTTAAAATTATTGGGTGTTTAGGACTTCCTTTCTCGCTCAGCCCACAGATCCTTATCCTCTCCTACAAGCTGAACCTTCTGAATATGAATGAAGAGAGAAATCCTCCCACCACCTCCTCCTTGAGCAATAAGGTGAGAACAGACATGATCAAGGACCATGTCCTCTGGGCTCCTTACAAGGACAGTGATGTTTACCCTCTGGTCCTTGTGCCGCGCTGCTGTAGCTTACTGTTCTCAAATCCAGCCCTGCATTGCTCCCAGCAGGCCCTGGGTCTCTAGCCAAATTCCTCCCAGCCTCGCTTTGTGATTGCTTGGTTCACTGAGAGCCAACCAGCCATGAAGACCTCACAATGAGGTGACAGAGGTGGCCTCTGAGGGCGGAAGTCAAGCTCGTCAGTGTTTCACAAGCAGAGCTGTGTTTGCAGGTGGCCTTAAAATCTGAGTGTCTTTTTTTATTCCCTTGTTTGCCTTACAGGATTAGGGCGTGAAGGTCAGGAGAGAGGGGCTTAAGTGATGACAAAGGTCACTCAGTTTCAAGTCTGGAAGATGAGCAGGAGCACCAGGGCTGAAAGGACAGTGGGAACAAGGGCAAGGATGACAGGTTTTTAAAGGCATAACCCTGAGACTTCCTCCCATCTCCTCTCCTGGTGTCCGCTGGTGCATCCTACTGATAAATTTAGATGTTGATGTCTATATTTAATTTTATCTGCAGCAAGAAGCAAAAGCAGAGCTAGTTAGACATTTAAAGCCAGTCATCTGTGTTTGTTATTTACTTTTAGATAAGCAAAAACCCCACATAATTTACTCTTGATAAAGACTCCCGGGGCTGCTTGTTTGCTAAAGACATGTGACTTTTAAACCATGAGCAGTTTGAGATGTCACCAGAGTAAAACTTAATTCCCCCTCACACACGCACGCACACGCATACACACGCACCCTGAGGATTTTTTGAGCCTGTCTTTATGGACAGCACTGACCCGCCTGTGCTTGCATCATTTCTGTTCAAACATCTGCATGTCCAAAGTTTGGCTTGTGACATCAGTCAAACTTTGCTCCCTGCCAGCTCTGCTGTGTTCCCCACACACCTGAGGATTCTCCTGGTCGCTCACCAGCTCCGTGAGCTCTCCAGAGGGTTCTGCGTGGAGGAGGAGGGTCTGCGGGGTCTGCATGGAAATAAGAGCACGATGGCCAGGCCTGCAGGACACGGACATCTGCTTGACAGCCCCTCTCATTCCTGCCCATGACCTCACAGAGGCCTCGATTGGATCAGGCAATTAGTATGGTTGGGATCAAATGCTGCCCAATTTAATTCAATTACTCTTCACCACAAGAGAAAATATGGTTATTATAGTGACAGGACCTGTGTGCAGAAGACAGGCTTATAGCCAGCGACCTGCCAACATGTTGCCAAGCTGTGGGGAGTAGGAAGGCCACAGATGAGGATGATGAGAGGGGACAGGCAGCACTGTGCCCACCCCTCAGTGCTCAGATGCACAGCTGAGTGTCTCCCCACAATGGCCCAGAGGCACTCTCCTGACAGAAACCCATAGGTCACGTGGGTGCATCTGTCACCAGGACTCAGAGTCAAGGGGTGGAAGAGCCAGGTTTCCTGTTACTCGATAACTACAAACTATTTACCAAATCCCAGGGAGAAAGGAGAGAGTAGAATGTGATAACAGTTAGCAGTTAGAGGGAGATGCATTTCAAAATTACTGTTTTAAAGGGCATTTCTTATGTATGGTTCCTGTGTGAGTAATGTTGCTCTGTGTATCAGCTCCCTCACATGTAAATGAGGAACATGGTTCCTCACAGGATTTGGGGAAAGGCGAATGGAGTCAACATGCTTAAAATGGTGCCTGGGAAAAATGGACAAAACCTGTCAGCTATTACATTATTTGCAAGAGCAAATCATGCTAAGATAGGAAGCAAAAAAATTGTCCTCAGGGGTGTGCATATGCAGGCACCTGAACCCCATTAGCGGGAGACTGAAGCATGTGTGCAGGGGCTGGCTGTGCCACTTCACACTCCCCATGGCCCCTTCTCAGCAGGAGGAGGAGTTCACGTGTCAAGCTTCACAGTTATCTCTAAGGTTGCCAATGTGTTTCCTTTAGGTGAAGTACTATTTAGTGACTTTGCAGAGAGTTTTGAAAACTCTAAAAACTCACAGGAATGTCTCCCAGGACTTACCACACTTGCTTGCTCAACACCTTTGAGAAGACACTGTGGGAGCATCTCCAGCCTGAAGTAATGGAGTGTGAGCGCTTTGAGTCACACTTATGCTGTGAGTGGTGGTTTTTAAACTCTTATCTTTTAGAGGTAGATCTTTTAGTGACAGGACCAATTTTTCAGGTACCATAAATCTAAATGAATGTGCATGTCAGTGTATACCAAATAATGCAAGCTCTGGAATAAGGCTCCATAGTAATGTTGGCAAGAATGATGCCAGGCCTCTGCATTGCACTGGGTCACCTGAGTCTTCTCTCTACAAGAGCTCATTTTGGCCCCACATTTCTCTGAGGTAAAGGATGGTGGCCCACTGCGTTCAGTGCTTATTGTGGTCGCTTATGGCATCTTAGCCCCGTGTCCTCTGCTTTCAGGGCCCCTATGGAGGATTCCCAGCACCAGCAGAAGCCTCACCTGCCTGGTTAATTTTGATTGAACTTTATTGAGTTATGTTTCTGAGGTGATGTGGGTTTTCATAAAGTGGGGAATGATTTACTGTCCCAGATAGAAGTGATATCTTCTCCTATGGGATTGTAGCTTTAACAAAATGGAAAGGAACTAAACAGAAAAGCAGGCACCTGGTTCCTCTTCTTTGTTTTACACTTTTGAGCAAGTCGGTTTTCCTCTCAGTCTCGGTTTCCCCATTGTCGTGGGAATTGACATGAACGATTCCTACGGCCCGTTCTGTCTCCTGCAATCTAGTCCTTCAATGACGAGAGCTATAAATTTAAGTTACAATTGTGGGTATTACTCAGACAAGAAAAAGAAATGTTTCTAGTTCCAGGAAGAGGAGCACTATGAGTTGTAGCTAAAAATGAGGGGGCCAGGGAGGGGCAATGCTGATAACCCACGGATGTGCCCAGCTCTTGGCTCCTCCAAAGGAAATATGGGGAGAAAATGGCAGCCCAGTCAGATAACTGTTTCAGTGTAACACGAAGAGATGTTCCCTTCATTTCCACACCAGCTGAGCTCCTGAATAATTATATTTTAAACAACACAAAGCATAAAACAAGCAGATTCACTTAGCATCTGGGGAGCCAATTGCACCCGGGCCTGCCCAAACTGGCCTTTCTCATTGCAGGGTGTGGGAGAACAAGACTTTGTGGGTCCCCGGGGGCCTGCCAGGCCTGGAGCTGTTGCTCAGCTGTGGGAGGCACGCCAGTTCTCAGGTCTGCTAATGAGTGGTGTGGTGTCTGGCAAGGACCTGGCTTGCAAGGGAGTGTGACTAATCATGAATCTTTTCAATAACGCTGACGATTCATTCTCTTTTCTCTCCTTCGCCTGCTCTCTCTGCGTGCTGGAGCTGTCTGAAATAGGAGCAAATTAGCCTCATTCTGGAAAAGGCAGGGCATGATAAAGGAGCCCCTAAAAGGTTTCCAGTGCTCCGTGCCTTGGTGTTTTGCAGTCAGGGTAATTATCGGACTTGGTTGGGTTGACAGGGTATTTTTTGTTGCTCCCTACACTTAGTAGCCCGGGCGTCTGAAGGCAGTGCCCTGTTACTGCTTGGTGGGCTATTTAGCAAATTTAGGTTTGACTTCAGCAAAGAGTGTCATCATTATTCTACATATGCTCCAGCCCTAAATGATGACCTTCCCATTTCCTGTTCAAAGGCTGGGTTTCACCAAATAATGCCCGCCCCACACAGATATGTGGTAGACCTTAAATGCCCTGCACTCCTTAATTGGGGCTGGGAGTTAAAAGGGGATCAGCTTTTCCACCGACTCATCTCTCTCCCTGCCGCCTATTCTGTTGCTTGATAAGCTCAAGGTGCTTCTAACACCAGAGCAGAACTGTATGTTCTGTCACGGAAAGGTGTATTTGTGTGTGTCTGTTTGTGTGTGTGAGTGTATCTCAAGAAAGTCAGTAATACCATCTGTTATTTAGTGGGTTGGAAGGAATTCAGGTTGAGAGGCAGGTTTTGCTGATGTTCGATCAAAATTTCAGAAAGGAGCTGTAATTGCCTGTAGATCGGCACCCTCATCATGGACTTGACCTCTGAGGGTGACTCAAATGTAATTTCCTAATAACAGGGCAAAAGTATTTCAATTTTGAGGGGCGTGAGCAAGTGAAGGAAAAGGAAGCATGTATCCAGAGCTGGAAAACATTGAGGCAGTTTTGAACATTCCTTAAGTCCTAAAATAAACATATTGTCCAGTTCAACCTTCTTTTCACCCTTTAATATTTAGGCCTGTTTGTTCTCTCTTCTCAGCCTTGCAGGAATTCTGCTAACTTAGAAGGAGGTCCAGAATGCCAGCTAGCATTATCAATGTTATATTTTCCAAATTAAAATTCGAGACATGTCCTAACATGTCTCACAAAATATTTGTGGGAATGACAAGTCAAAGTATTTAAAATTACTTTTCTTTCAACATTCTGACCATCAAACTCCCTTTCAGAAGGCATCAGGGACTATGGATTTATGTAGGTGTTGTAACTTGAAGCCCAAGGTCAGACAGCTCTGACCTTCAAACATGTTTTATATGACACATGCAAAATGGGAAATTTCATGTGAACATGTAAATTTCTCTTTAGTTTCTCTTTAAAAATTGCCAAATCAGGCAACATGGACTACACGGGCTAGCATGGGAACACTTCATTGGAATTTGAGTGTCCATCTCCTTTTTACAGAGTACTTTGTCACAATCTTCACTGTTCCCTATTGATTCACATTCAGCTTTCTTTATCAATTTACATCATCTACTTGATCTCTTTAGGCGTTTAAATTTGTGTTCTCTGAATCAGTCTACAAGCCAACGGTAGTCTTCACTGTTCAGCTTGAGGGTATATAGCTCCTTGATTCTTGTCAAGTTTCACCTCAGAGGACTGATCTTCAGCACAGTATTGGTCATTATGTAATGGTATACTCTGAGGTGTTGGCAACCCCAATGCCTATGCAAAATTCTGTCTTTACTTCTTTGATTAGAGAAGATCCCCAAAGAGTGAATCATCAATGGATGAGTTGAGTCATTCCCTGATGTTATGAAATCTGAGACACAAATATCTCATATGTATGAATTGCTTGTTCTATGGTTGTTCATTATATTTGGACCCAATTTCGTAGCCAACGTAATAATTTAGAAGAGTAGATGCCTGGATAAGGAAATGGAGCTGAGAAATAGACAAATTATTTAGCTTCCAGGTAATACTGACTGATTATGGCATATTGAATAAACTAGTGTTTAGAGTGGTTCAAGATGATTCAGTAGTGGAGAAATTGTGGTCATGCAGATTAGAATAAGCCCATTCCAAAGTGTGCACGTTAGTACTCTTGTGTGTGTGACATTGTCTTAAACAATTCTTAAATATTCTGTTTGCCTAAGAAAAATACTATAAACTATCTCTATCATTTTGCTATAAAAACATAACTCATAGATATAAATTGGATTTTTTAATAATATCCTACAGGAAAACTTAAAAAGTGATTACCATGTATTCACACAAATTAATGCTTCTGAAAATTATGGTGTCATTAATGGACTTGTTACTTCAGTGGGAGCAACAGTTCTTCATTCATTTACTACTTTATTAGCAGATAATTCTGAGCACCCACTCTAGGTTGAACCTCAAATTGCCAACATTTGAGTTTTTTTGTCTAAAACCCAGAAACTTCATAATGGTTTAAACTGAAACATGCTAAGTGCTATGTTAGGTGCTGTGGAATCAAGAAAGACATGTCTTCCCCCAAGAATGACAGATGTGAAAATAACAGTGCACTGAAGTGTTTTGAGTATTGTGACAGGCACATGTAGGAAGACTTGTGAGGACCTAGAGAAGAGGGGAGGCAGTTGTTATTGGGGGAACTGTTAATGAAATCCTTCAAAATGAAGGAGATGTTCAAAATCAATTCTGAAAGGAATCCCAATGATACTGAAATGTGTTCGTGTTTGGTGAAGCGAGGATTTGTAGGTGAGAATGGAGGTGGGGGTGGACAGACAAAAAAGCAAGCTTTAAGGTCATGGACTATGAGAATTTTGGGCATGGGGTCAATTTAGGCCCTGCAACTGGTGAGGCTAATCTGGTGGGTTTGGGGCCCCACAGCCCATCTCAGGAGCTTGTCAGGATTATGTTAACAAGAACCCTTGGAGTATTTCCAGCTGGGGTGGGCCTGATCTCTAGGCTCTAGGAAGAACCTTGCTTTGCAGCAGGGGGCAAGAGCAGATGATAGGCCAGGGGTCCTATAGGTTACACTGATTTGAGCTGGACAAGAACCCAGTGAGGTAAGTAAGTGACTGTCACTCCTGTTTTATAGCAGAGGCATCTCTGGTAGGTTCATCATGGAAGGGATATTAAACAACTGAACCATTAGCACAGTAATTTCCTTGGTAGCTGATACAATCTTTTCTTAAATAATTACTAGTACTACTAACTAACATAAATTGAAGGTCACTATTTTAACATTAGGTTAAGGGATTTTACATTTATCTCATATTGTGCTTGCATAACCTATTAAATAGGTTATCATTACAATTCCCATATTTCAGAAGAGGAAACTGAAGAACAGAGAAGTTAATTAAACTGCTCCAAGTTACATGGCTGATAAGCATTGAACCAAGATCCACACAGAGACCAAGTAGACACACAGCATTGGTCTAGTAAAGAAATTGCAGTGACAAGAACAAGGACTTCCAAGTCTTCTTGACAAATCCTTCTAGAGAGTCAGCTCAGATTCTGTCCCCAAGATGCAGTTTTCAGTACCATTTTAAACTGTTATTGATATTGATGTTGAAGTAGATAAGAATGAACACACACACACACACACACACTTTAAATGGACTTCTGAGTCTTGAATATGTCAGGAACACACCCAAAAGACAATCAAATGTGGCGCTGTTTCTCAAGCAAATTTTCTATTAATGAAAGGGAACTAGAATATTGCATGACCTAAATTCTGGGAATATTAAATAAAAGAGCCAGCTACTGTTTTGTACAGTGATTGATTCCCCTTGGAAGAATGGAAATGGTAATTATTCATTGGCATAACCTCAGGAAACATCCAGTGTACACACAAAAAAGAAAGAAAGAAAGAGAGAAAATTGCAAATTAGACTCCATGGGGTCACTTGTCATTCACAACTTTATCATTAGCACAGTGGGATTTAGTGTCTTGGGTGTTCTCTGAACTCATAATATAGCAAGTCCCTGATTCTGTCCTTTCCAGAAAGAGCTCAAAAGCCATTCTTGCCACTGGGCCTCCCTCTTGACCTCAATCAGGCTTTGGAATTTGACTCAGGTGGTCCTGGGAAGAAAAGGAGGAAGCAATAAGGAAGAGACCACACAGGAGCACCCTCAGGGGACTGGGGCCCATCCCCTCTCCATCCCCTCACTCTCTGTACTCCTCTACTCATCCTTGGGTAGCAGTAACCTCTGTAAGAAAAAAAAAGTCTCTAATGGATTGACAGGTGATTCAAAAGTGGTATTCAAAGGGAAATGTCAAAGGGAAAACGTGGTGACAAAGAAATGGAGGAGTCAAGAAAAGAACTTTCTCATCAATTACCATGCGTGAAAAGAAATCATCACCCTGAGAGGGGAGAGGGAGGCTGTGGCTGGTACACCAGCAACAGCCACGTTAACTAAGCCACAGCCGCCTATGATAACAGATAGGTCCTTAAATTTCATTGGTTTAGCACAGTTACTTTTTTCTTAAAGATCAGTCTGAGGTGAGGGCCTCCCTGGTGGCACAAGGGGTGAAGTCTCAGCACTATGAAGCTATCTGTAGCACAAGTTGGATCCTTGGCCAAGGACTACCCACATGGCGCAGCAGACCTCTCCTGTTTCGCCCGCTGCTCCCCTCAACAGTGTATTTCAGTCAGTCTGCCTGTTCTGTTCCCCACTCTGTCTCTGGTGAATCCTCTCACTGCCCCCACACTCTGCCTACACCCCAGTTCTTGTATGCATAAATAAGTAAATATTTTAAAAAAAAGATCAGTCTAACGTGAATATCTCACAAACAGCCTCCCACGGTGATTCAGGGGCCCAGGCTCTGTCTACATTCTAGTTTCATCATCCCCTGGTGCCTCATAGCTTTCCAGCCAGAGGATGGAGGATGAAAGGCAACCTGGAAGATCACAGGTTTTCATGAGCTGAGTCTAAGGGACACATTGCTTCCGCCCATACTCCCATGGCCAGAACTGAGTGTGTTCTGACCCACGTGGCAACAAGGGCAGTCACTTCTCAGACACAACTCCACGCCTAGGACGGGACACCTAATTTGTTGGCAGGCAGCGTGTTTGTTACACCTGCGCACATATTACAGGATAGCTAAGGAGAATTGAGGGATTGTTTCAGAGGGTCCCACTCTCCAATCACTCACCAGTTTCAAGTGATCACTTACATGTCATGCAATTTTCAGCAGGATTGCAGTTTATCCCATGGGTCAAACAGCAGAGAAGGAAATTTGTGATTTTGTCACTATTGGGAAGACAAATTACATTTATTTTAAATACTGTTTTCATGCTGCTCAATTTTGAAATATTTTCCTTTAGATTCCAGGTCCCTGTATATATTACTCTATGAATTACTCTCAGAATTAGCATTTTTATGGTAAATTGAAATTTGTCAATACATGTTATGACATTATGAACATTTCCAATAGTTTATATATATTATAGAAATATCGCAAAGATAGTTATGCTCCCATCTGTGTCTGTGTGGTGTCTGTAATTCAAGACATTTGAAAGCAAGTAAAGGATTTGTGTTTAATGAATCTTCAAATGATTTCCTTATGTTGCAAGATGTCATCTGGATAATTCTCCCAGTTGCCCTTGTGGGACAGGAGATGATCGTCTCCTCAGACATGAATGGAGGGAACTGTCTCCTGTCCTCCTAGCATCTGTTCATATGGGTTAATGAGGGGCCTTCTTGAAGGAAATAATGGGAGAAGAGTATTAAAAATTCTTTACAGTTCAAAAGGGTCAGGAGAGTTTCTCCATCTCACTCTTTCTGAGCATTTCAGTTCTGAACACGGGAAAAAAATGTACTGAAACTGAGTGTAAAGGCAAGTGATCATTTATACTCCAGTGTAAAAGACCTATCTTGAAAATAGATTAAAATACATTGATAGCATCAGTCCCTCTCTGCTCGCTCTTGCTCTATCAGCATGTCCCTAGCTATACCTTATATACATTCTGTATTATTCCCATCCAGTATGTCTTACCCTCATCATATACTTCTTCGAATCAGGTATTGTTTCATCTAGTCTTTCCCCTTCTACATCTGAAGCATCCCCCTCCACCACCCATGGACAACAATGATGGAAAAAGCAGCCTATGACTTTAAGTTGCTTTTGATACATACTTGTTTGAGAAACAAAATATAGAGACAAAAAAGCCCCACAAATCAAACTGAAATATAAGAATCAAGTAATACAGTAAGTGGTATGAGTACCCCAACATTATGGGCAGTGTGCTGGAGTTGTGGGGAGAGGCACCATCTAAGCTCAGTTAGCTGACGTTACAGAACTACCTGGAAGTCACACACACTGCTTCATCTCACTTGGCAGAACCCAGTTCCAGTGCATATCTGTGACAACAGAATCTGGGAAACAGAAATTTTGGTTGGGTGTTTCATGACTTGGAAAAAAAGGAGTATCTTTAGTAAGAAGGGGAGAATGGATTTTAGGTGGGCAACTCACAGTTCCTAGCAGAGCAAAGCTATGGTCTGGGAGCCCTAGAACAAAACAAAATAAGCTCTAGAAAAAAGATAGGAGATGATTTTTTTTCACAATCTGAATTGTATAATGGGACTGAGTTGTATTATGGGTTTTTGATACAACTGAAGGTCCAGTGGTGATGGCAGTAAGCTGGAAAACATCACCACGCAAGCAGAGAGAAGAAGCACCATGTCAAGGGCAGATGCAACTTCTATTTCTTGAAACACGCAAGAGCTGTGCACTGCACGATGAACACACGATGACAGGGCAGAGGAAATGTCCACAACAGCAGCCAAGACTTACGAGCACCACCAGACAGGACAACCCAGTGCTTGGAAGGCTCAGGGAACAGACACATGGGGGGCTGGAAAAAGTACTTCTCTGCCTGGAGATGTTTCTTTGCATGGCTGGGGAAGAAGATGAATGGAGTAAAGTGAAATTCAATCACAGGACGGTGTGAAGTGAGGAAACTCTAAACTGTTCACGGGGCGTTATCAAAGCACCACATTTGTTAGGCTGATGCCCTAACCCAAACCCAAACACAAACACAAACACAAGAAAGACTTGGTTTCTCTCCTTTCCCCATGTCTTTCTCCTTCCTCCTAACTGCTTTTGACCAACTTTGGGGAGTGAACAAGTTCATTGCCTGAGCAGAATTAGGTTAGACCAGAGCTGAATATCAAGCCGACAGAGGGGAGTTTGATGCCAACGTTGATTAAATGAGAAGTGAAAAGAAAGTCTCACTTGGAATCCAAATATGGGAATTCAGAAGGGAAAAAGCTAATATTAGACTGCTTGAGAATTAGTTCGGAAAGATACATTTGTTATCAGAGAATCCGGGAGTTTCCATCTAGGTCAATACTTTATTGTAAAATAATTACACTTTTATGCCATAGATGCTTGGAATATTCCAGCTTCACCTGTTAGTATAAAGATTGCTAATGTGTTAAATGGAAAATCTCAAAACCCTATTACTGCTCTTCCAATGTGTGTCATGATATACATTGGCAGGGCTACTTCTTAAGAGGTGCCTAACTGCCAGCAGTCCACCCTAGAACCGAAAGAACAACTCTGTCATAAGGGGACAGCTTCTGACAGTCTTGCTTCCACATAGAAATGACAATCTCATTAATGATGCTAAGTTTATATTGTAAATATATTATCACCACTCTCACACCAACTGCTTATGTTAAAAAATAATTACTAATTAGTTTCAGCAAATGCATTATAAAAAGGTGGCTAATTTTAACTATCTTTTTCTCCCTATTTTAGAAAAAAAATGGAGTGATTCAGAGAAAGCAATCTGTTACCTGGAGAAATTGAAAATTTTTTAATCATCTTTGATCAGAGTTTTTAAGAATCTGATGAAAATGGTGGTCCAAAAAATAATAGGTGAGTTGTAGCCTGTAGTTTGTATTGTTTTCCTCAAAATTTAATGAGAACAATAAATCTATTTAACAACTTTACCTTTGCTTCTGTTTTATCTGCAGGATGCCTGAGGAAATGTCTGAACACCCATCCGGTTCTCTCTGATAGCAGACTCAACTTCTAGATCTCTCCTTATTTCCTCCCAAGATGCTTTTCTTCAGTCTCTGTAGACATCTTGTCTCTTTAGCTCTCTCTTCATTCTCTGCACTCTGTCCTTGACTTTGCAGCCTCCCTATTCAGCCTAGACCCCAAAATGGATTATTTACCAGTCTCTCATCCAGGCCCTCATTTTCCTTGTCCATCTTGGGTTGTTTTTTTTTTTTTTTTTTTTTTTTGCCATTTTCCAGAAAAACACAAATCCAGAATCCATCAACCATCCATTTTCTCTACTTTGAACCAGGATCACCAAGTACTGCCAGAGAAAATCATACATTTTTGTATATTAACTCTATTACAAAGTTCTGGTTTCTTATGTAAGTTGTTCCTTAACACTGCCTAGAAATTATATCCATTCCCACAGAGCTTTTAGTCCTCATTATGGTGGGGCCAGGCTTTACCACTCCCCATGCCCAGTTGCGGTCTGGTGCTGGCCCTGGGGGTGCAGGAGCCCAGCTGGACAGCACCTGCTCTTTGCTGAGTTGCTGTTAAAAGACCACAAGTAAAGTCTGGGGGCCGGACAACTGGGTTTTAAAGGCTGACTTTTCCACTTATTAGCTGTGTCATCTGGGCAAGTTTCTTCATGCTTTCAAGTCTCCGTTTCACCCATAAAACAGATACAAAAAGGGAAGAATTAACTGAATAATATGGGTATTCTTTTAAAATTCCAGTTTAATCATCTTTATGTAGTCCATTTACTAAACACTAAATTTTATTACTGATCTCCCGAGTTCCAGTTGTCCAGTTAGAATTTCTTTTCTATTTGTTCTACCTGTTCTGTGTTCCTTTTTTTTTCTTGGTTCTCATCCTCTGGGATTAATCACACATTTATCACTGATAGATATTTCCCATCATACAACTATTGTTATTTTATTTGGATTAAAATTATATCATAAACTGTAGGATTAAATATTTGTCTTGGATGAAATTCATGATTTGGGCAGTAGGTTATTATTCTCTTACTTAGTCACCACCTACTCTAGACTATATTCTATTCAAGCCACTGGGAATTAAGCAGGGAATAAAAACAGCCAAATTCTCTTGCCCTCATATAGTTTATAGTCTAAAGGAAAAAGATCACAAATTGAGACATTGGACAAGCCTGGGTTCAGTAACCTGTGTTGCTATTAATTAGTTGTGAGACATTCAGCAAATCATTACATAGTTTCTTCTTCGGAGGGTTGTTATGAGGATTAGAGGTTATATGTATGTATGTATGTATGTGTATATGTATATATAAAGTTCTAGCACAGTTGGGACACATAAGAGATAATAAAATGATGTTTTATTTAGTTATTATTATACTCAACAAACTCTAGCCATCTGGACATTTGGCCACAAACTAATATTATTAAAAATATGCCAGGTGGAGACCATTTTACTATTACTTGCATTCTGTCTGCACAATAAGACTTTCATATATGCGTGCCTTAAATGTTTATGTTTTTCTGCACTCTGATTTTCAATTTTGTGAGCATGCTTTAACCCATGGTGCATGAATTTACAATAATAAGAGGATCTGGAATAATAATAACCATGAGCACCATATGGTGACATTTGCCATCTTCCTTGGGAAGACAGATGTTCAAAGTTAGACTTCTGGTGATTTTTATTAACTACTAAGTTTAATGTTCATGTAAAAAGAATATGTTAGGAAATCAAGATCATGTCTTTAAAATAGTACCATCTACAACTATATCTACCTGGGGCTGTATAATTAATTAGTATGAAATCGCTTTTCAAATCCTCTAGCTCATGACTACAATTTTCCAGAATGGAACTATAGAAATTCAAACTCTTTATAATTATCTTCACATGAGTCTATTATTAGCACTTTTATGTGTCTACTTATCATTTAATTTCCCCTGGACATCATGGACTAAATTTTGCATGCTTTCCACAATAAAATATACTTCTGGTTATAACTTTCAGGGAAGTGCATTTTAACTGGAAAAATATGACAGATTGTATTGCTAGGAAAGGTTATTAGCAGTGGTTCCAAATCAGTATCCTACAAAAGAATCACCTTGGGAAACAACAGGAAGAGAAGAAGGGTGTGTTTGGAAAGGGGAGTGAGGGTTGAAGATAGTTATAAATATAGATCCCTGGACTCCACTTCCTGAAACCCCAATTGGAAAATTGGCCATGGATAATCTTTTAATGTAATGAGGTACACTTATGGGGATCTTTAAGTTCCCGTGCCAGTGCGCAGAAATCAAAGCTTCAGATGGTACATCTGTAGAATTATTGTATTCGAAACCTCTCCTTACAGTTTCTCTTATGGTTACTCCATTCCAAAATGCTTATAGCTTTACCTTGATTCCCCTTAATCTCTTTCTAATTATGTATATATAGTGAAATACGAGCAAAATTTCTGGAATGGAAAATTAGACCACTTAAACTGATCATTTTAACTATAATTTCAAGGAAGAATGTGAAATTAAAAATATCTAATCAAAGGCTAATAAAACTAGAGCTCAAGACAATTCAGTTACAAAAGCTTTGTTAAAGATCTCATGAAGGCTAGTCTGTTCATGAAGCCTAGCATAGAAAGATGTTTGAGATATCAAGGAGCCCAAGGTCATCAGGTAGACTAACACAAAAGCAAAAACTAATAGCATAAGAGTTTAAGCACTAAGACATGGAGAAAGATATCCTGGGAACAATGAAGAAGCATTTAGTGTCATGTGGCTGTCCAGAAAGAAGCAACATTGAAGTGGGTTTTGGGAAACAGGTAGAAATTCATTGACTAGAGGGCCTCCCCAGTGGCGCAGCGGTTGAGCGCTGCACTATGAAGCTGTCTGCAGCCTCTGCAGTGTCAGTCCCATTCCCCACCGGCCAGGGAGCTACTCACATAGCACAGCAGACCTCTCCTGCCTTGCCCGCTGCTCCCCTCAGCAGTGTCTTTGGTCTGTCTGCCTGTTCTGCTCCCCGCTCTGTCTCTGGTGAATCCTCTCACCCTCCCACGATTCTTACCTATACCCCAGTTCTTGTATAAATAAATAAATAAATAAATAAATAAATAAATAAATAAATCTTTAAAAAAAAGAAATTCATTGACCAGAAAAAGGAGAAGGATATTCACACATAGGGAAAGCTTGATCCTGGTGTGGTAAGGCAGTGGGTTATTCTGAACGGTTGGAGAAGTGGAAATAGACTGAGTATATAAATGGAGACAGTTACGAAGGGCCTGGCATGTTGGCTAAGGAGTTGACACATTTTTCTGTCAGGAGGAGGGAGTCTTTATAGGCTTTAAATAGAAGAATGACATGATCAGATCTATGTTTTAGGAATCCAGCTCTTGCTGGGACATAATATCAAAACGTGCATGGTCTCTCTTGACCCCAGGCCTTTGCACATGCAGCCTCCTATGCCAACACACTTCTCTCCCACCAGCGCCCTTCCCAATTTGTTTTATGTCATGTTGTAACACATCTGGCAGAGTGTGATGGTCCACTTAACTCCTGCTCATCTCCAAGTCTCAGCTTTAAATATTAATTGTTGCAGGAAATCCTTCCTTACAACTCCACACCATCCCCAGAACAGGTCAAGAACACTTCTCACATGCTCCCCAAACACCCCGTGACCACCCCATCAGTACCCTTGTCAGTTGGCATCAAAATGTCAGTCTTTCTCAATAGATTAAAAATTTAAACACATTCTTGTTACCTCCCCTGTGTTGTGCATGGTAGACACTGTGTCTTCTTTGAATTATTTCATTTAAAGATGGGAGTACAAGTTCTTCTTAGCATGTGTCAGATAGAGTACGTAGAACTTGAGACAGAATTGAGCTCTCTTTTTGTTCTCACTATTCACTATCCTGTGATTCGGGGGAAATTTACCGGCACCTCTTGTTTTCTTGTTTCTTGTATGGGGTTAGTAATTGCTCTTAGTTCATGTGATGGCTCTGAGCAGGCAATGGAATAGTACAGGAGTGGATTCCTTCCAATGACTGGCATTTATTAAACACTCAAGAAGTGCCTGCAGGACACACACAGGGAGAGGGTGGACAGGCTGGTGGGAGAAGAGATTGATCTTCAGACCCATAGACATTCAATATCTAAGGATCATATATGGAATTGTGATTTATAAAAAACACAAATCTATTTTTTCTTTCAAATGCAATTCTTGCAAATTATGCAGTTACATATAAAACAAAAAGTGAACATTCTGGGGCCTCCCTCGTGGCACAGGGGTTAAAGACTATTAAACTATAGCCAGCCACTGGAGCATGAGTTCGATCCCTGGCTGGCCAGAGAGCTACCCGCATGGCACAGCAGACCTCTCCTGACTCGCTGGCTGCTCCCTTCAGCAGTGTATTTCAGTAGATCTGCCTGTTCTGCTCCTCACTCTCTCTGGTGAATCCTCTCACCACCAGACCCCTCCCCTGCACCTCTGGCTTACACCCCAGATCTTGTATGCACAAATAAATAAATCTTTAAAAAAAAAGTGAAACTTCTGTTATGCTCAAGCCTATAATCCAAACCAAACCAGAAAGAAAACATTTTGCAGTATGCACAACTTTTTCAGCTACAGATACAGGTACAGGTGTGGATTAATGGATGAACAGATGCATAGCTGAGAGACAAGCCAAATTTAATAAAATGTTAATAGTAGAGTCTAAGTGATGGATATACAGTGTTTGATATAAAGTCCTTTTAATGTTGTTATTTGGTTGGAAGATTTCCATAAGAAAATATTGAACAAATAATATATACATTCATTGGTAGAGATAGCTATAACACACATTTAATAGAAAAGAGCAGATTACAGAAAATCATATATGGATATGATACTAGTTTGTTAAATGACAACAATAGAATTTATAAATTTTAACATTATTATAATAGTAGCATAAGTGTAGATATAGGTGAGGTTGTAAATATAGGTCTAGAATTATCTCTATATCATACCCATATCTGTACTCCTGTGCATATCTATCTATATCAGGAATATGAGATATTGCTTTTACATATGGATTTAGAGAAGTCAAAAATAAAAAGAGAAAAAGAGATATAGCTTTGTCATATAAATACTAAAAGAAAATGGCATAGTTATAATTACATCAAATAAAGCAATTTTTTGAGGAAAAATTACTAGAAATAAAAATATTTCAAGGTGATAAAAATCAGTTCATCAAGAATGTATGATACTTCTAGGTTGCTGTGTTTCTAATAACATAGCATCGAAATATATAAGTCAAAATCAACAGAATTAAGAGAATAGACAAAACCACTATCAGAAAAGGGAATCTTAACAAGCAGACAAAAAAAAATCAATAAACTAGTAACTTGTGCATCATTGTTACCAAACTTGGCACAATGTCTGAATAAAATATTTACCAAAATAGAACATATTCTGATCCACAAAGTTTCTCAAACTACTTCAAATGATTGAAATCATTCAGAAATCCTTTGTTCCTGACTACACTGAAATTAGGGTAGAAGTGTACAATAGAAAGAAAATGAGAAAAGCAGAACTTTAATGGTATTTAAAATACTTTGTAC
Source organism: Talpa occidentalis (assembly GCF_014898055.3). Lineage (NCBI taxonomy): Eukaryota > Metazoa > Chordata > Mammalia > Eulipotyphla > Talpidae > Talpa > Talpa occidentalis. The sequence continues at coordinate 56,268,454 of NW_023604861.1, read as the reverse complement.
TGAATGACAATGAGAATACCACATATAAAAACTAGAAAATGGGAATTTAAAAGTATAATACTTTGAATTGAATGATGAGAATACTTGTAATGTGCATCCGAAGCTATTCTTAGAGACATTTATATTTTAAATGTACACAATAAAAAGAAACACTGAAAAAGCAATGATGTAAGCAACCATCTCAGAAACTTAGCTATATCAAAATCAAATCAAGTGAAAGAAAGGAAATAAGAAATATATGAAATGAATGACTTAGAATGTGCAATCTATAATAGATTTAAGATAGCTAATATCTTAAAAAAATTTTTAAGGTCCAAGAAAATTTGTAAATCTCTAATAAGCCTGATCAAGAAGAGATAAGAGAAGGCATACATTGTTCTTAGTGGGGTGTAAAGGGGGAGCTTTGTTATGATCTTACAGATCTTACAGATTATTAGGATATATAAACATCCTTATGCCAACAGACTTGAAAAAAAATTTTAAAGATTTATTTTTTATTTATACAATAGCTGGGGTACAGGCCAGAGGTGCGTGGGGGTGAGAGGACTCACTAGAGACAGAGTGGGGAGCAGAACAGGCAGACGGATGGAAAGCACTGATGAGGAGATAATTGGGTGAGACAGGAGAGGTCTGCAGCACCATGTGGGTTTCTCCCTGGCCAACCTGGAATCGAACCCACACTGCAGAGGCTGCGGACAGCTTCGCAGCACTGCGCTCAACCCAGTGCGCCACTGGGGAGGCCCCAGACTTGAAAATTTTTATAAAATAAATCCTAGAAAAGCGTATCTTGTCAAAACTAATGCGCCAAGAAACATTAAAGGCTCTGAAAAGCCCAATACCCATTTAAGAAATTCACTCTTAATAAATATGATGATGATGGTGATATTTGGAGAATTTCCTAAGATTCTGATTTCAATTTTTATATTGGGAGATTTTTATTTGTGTAATGCCTGGGTTTCTTTCTCCTCCCATCTCATTTGTTCTTCCTGAGAGGAGAGGGGATTCCCTGGCAAGAATGTAAGGGCAGAAACTAGGCTTGTTCTGTTCAGTCTGTCCTTCCCTGAGGCTGCCCTGGCTTCCCGCAGCGCAGGTCTCCAGGACTGCGCTCTTTTCTGCAGCTGATACCCCGCTGCCCTCCCCGAGACCCGACAGCCGGCGATGTCTCTCACATGGAGGCACATTGTCTTCTGGACAAAATACAGGCAAGGCTGCAGCTCTCTCTGATTGACTGTATCACCAATAAAAGTCATATTTAGCACTTCATCTGCCTTACTCTTGTGTGTATCTCTCCATTCTTCTTCACCCTGGGAAAGAAGAAAGTAACGTTATGTATTGGTCTTTTCAACTTCCAGCAAATAAGTGGCTCCACCTCCTCATCTATAAAACAATATTAAAATAATTAAATATATCCAAAATATAAAATTTACATAAAAATATAAAATAATATTAAGTAATAATATTTTTATTAAATGAGTTGATACGCATAAAGTGTTTAGAACCTTGCTTGGCATGTAATAAGCACTTAATAGATAAATATTAGGGTTTTTTTAATTAAATTCTACTGCATACCAGAAGGAGGCTGAGTGCTTTACATTTCACTATGTTGTCCAGTATTTGTAAGAAATGGATGGGATTGGTATCTGATTAATTTGTCTTATGTTACGAGGGAGGAAGCTGAAATTTGGGGAAATTTGTTGACTTTGTTGAAGGTGACACATGTTGTAAGGTTTGACTTTAAAGTGCACAGTTCCTTCTTGCAAAGGCTCCTGTGGGTGAAACAAGAAAGAGCAAAAAGATTTATAGCCGATTTGCCACTATTATTGGAGAAGAAATTTAGAATGCTGCTCCTGCTGATGTTCAAACAAGAGCATCAAGTCCTGAGACAAAGACAATACGTTTGTTATGCTATTTAAAATACTTAACAGGAGGGCCTCCCTGGTGGCGCAAGGGGTTAAGACACACCAATATGAAGCTCTCCGCAGCCACTGTAGGACGAGTTTGATCCCCAGCCAAGGAGCTACACACATGGTGCAGCGGACCTCTCCTGACTCACCCGCATCTCCCCTTAGCAGTGTAGTCAATCAGCCTGTTCTGTTTCCTACTCTATCTCTTGTGACTCTTCTCACCCCCTACACCTCTGGCCTGTACCCCAGTCTTGTATGCATAAATACATAAATCTTTAAAAATAATAATAATAAATAAAATATTTAACAGGAGTAAAATTCAAAGTGTTTTTACATATTCATGGACACTAAGCATATCCAAGCATGTACACGAGCAATTTAAATATCACACCATTAAAAGTGAAGAGATTTTGGGGCCTCCCCTGGTGGCACAGGCTGTTGAGCGCAGCTCTGTGAAGCTGTCTGCAGCCTCTGCAACGCCAGTTTGACCTGGCCAGCTGGCAAGGGTCCCACATGGTGTGGCAGATCTCTCCTGTCTCACCTGCTGCTCCCCTCAGCAGTGTATTTCAGTCAGTCTGTCTGTTCTGTTCCCTGCTCTGTCTCTGGTGAATCCTCTCACCCTCCCACGCATCTGGCCTGTCCCCCAGCAATTGCATAAATAAATAAATAAATAAACAAATCTTTGAAAAAAAAAAGTGAAGAGAGTTGGGTCTTTTCAAATATCAGTATTTAATCTTTGGACCTCTAACTCCTTTTTACCTCCTTTCTGAGTATATCTAAGGGCCCTGGTCCCCTATCACTGCTATGCAGATTAAATTCGAGGATCCACTCTTAGAAGTGGTACAAAATCATTTTCCCTTTTCTCTCCTCCCCTACTAAGTTGAGTTAGCCAAACCTTCTCTCTTTTCAGCGTGAACATCTTGCAATTAGTTCTACCACACAAGCTTTTCCTAATCTCCCTGAAAAGAAGGAAACCGTTTTGGAAAGATGTGATATCTGACGCAGATCTTGGATCACTCTTCGGTGGAGAAAACATGATGATTTTTAGGCAAAAACATACAGGCCTCTTAAGCAGATTTGGATCTTGCTGATGATATTCATGCAGGTGTTTGGAAGATCTTTACAACCTGAATCTGGGCCAGGAAGTAGAGAAAAGTTATGTTTCTTACACGTTAGTGAGAAAGTATATGTGATAGGGTATTTCTGGAGCCAAAATTATATAATGCTGTGAACAGGGCTATGTAGTAAAGTTTCAAAGTGCTATTTAAATAAAGCCAAGTTGTCCAAATATCTGGAGTTAATGGATTAACAAATATTCAGAACATGTGAACAAAACTGGAAACACTTCAAAGTTGTTTTTGAAATGTATTATATTTGTGTGAAGTCTTATTTTTTATGATGGTCTGTTATGGCTTTGGGCAAATAGAAATCTATTCTCAGGGACCTCAGTTTCCCCCGCCTGCAATTAGGACTCACTGAAGCACATTGGCATGTAGAGCACTCTTATGTAATGCCTATATTTTACTCTGACTTGAATATGGTGACTATAAACCACAGATATCTGAGTCAGATTTTCCTTATGTCTCTGCTACCCTGGGAGTAAGTAAGAAGCTTTCCAAAGTACCATTAGCACTGAGGAATTGCTACTTCCTTGTGCTATATGGTACCCAGGTGACTTTTAAGTGTTAACACAACTTCTCTAAACTGCCTCCCTGGGTTCCAGGATTAACTAAGGCACTTGGAAGGTAAGATCTGCTCATTATTTTAACATTTTCTCGATTTTCTTTATTGGGCATATTCATTTAGGCCACCCTGGAGTTTCCATTTTTAAAGACTGCCCTTCCAGACAAGAAAGAATATTTATTTATGAAGCTTGTTCTGACATCTCCAAAATTAAGAGCAATAAAAAAATTTGCCTAAATTGCCAATTTGAAATTAATGTTCCCTTTCCAATAAGAACAAATGTTTTTAAGGCGCTTATGCTGACACTTCCAATATGAAATATTTAAGCCTCCCCTTCTGAAATTATGGGGAGAGAGGTTAAGGTCTCTGCAGCGCCTGCAGGTGGCTTCTCCACGTGAGATCACAGAAGAGCACACTCTCCTGGTCCTGGTTGGCTTCGCTTTCCTTTACTTGCTTTCTCCTACACAGGAATGTTACTTTAAGCGCAAGACTGATGCCCTTTTCCTCTCCACACATTCACTTTTAGCTTCATATATTCATATAGGGATTTTCAATGAATAAGAGTCTATGAAATCACAGCAATTTGCAGTCTTAAAGTATTAAGCAAAATATCTGTGTGTTCCATTGGCAAACACTGCAAGCAAGGGGAGAGAAAGAAACCTAAGTAGGAGGTACAAAGAAGAAAAGAGAAATACAGAGAGGGTCATTTAAAAACAAGTGAAAGCACAGAGGTGTAGTCTCCTGTTTCCAGATGGACCAGTCAGTCACTTGAAATGCTGGGGCCTACTTGGGAATTTCTCCTCAGAGAAGGGAGAAAGACTCTTGATCAAAGATCAAGAGCGAAGCCTTGCAAAAGTAAAAAAGGACATTATTTTCTCAAGTTGATGAGAGCAAACCAATAGAAATGCTATAAAGGCCGTTTCCAACTGCATTTATATAAAGCGTATTCCATGTGTTGATCCAATGACTTTTAAATCAAATTTAGTTTTAAAATAATAACCTCAACAAAATTGCTACACTGTGTGTAAGGGGTGGGAGGATGGTAGTGGGGTCAGTGACCATAAATGATAAACAATAAGTAAAATTTGTGGGCCTCCCTGGTGGCCCAATGCTTAAGTCTCAGTACTATCAAGCTATTAGCAGCCACTGAGGCACAAGTTCGATCCCCGGCCAGGGAACTAACCCACATGGTGCAGCAGACATCTTCTGTCTCACCTGCCGCTCCCCTCAGCAGTGTATTTCAGTGGATCCACCTGCTCTGCTCTCCACTCTATCACTGGTGAATCCTCTCACCCCCTGGACCTCTGGTATATAGCCCAGTTCTTGTATGCATAAATAAATAAAAATAAATCCTTAAAAAAAAAAAAACTTGTGTAGGAGGTCAAAACTTTCTACCTTTGTATGCCCCTGCATTTGTAACTATTAAATCACAGACTTGAGATAGAGAAAACTATTCATTAAATCACAGGGTTCACTAATAAAAATTATGGTAATCACTCAAATTTTGCATACATAAAATCTTTGTGTGTCAAGGGGTCTGATGGATGATGCAACATCTTAAATTGTACCCTTGAGGCTTTTCATATCTCCATATCACAGCTGAAATTACAGCTTTGAAATATTCAAAAATGTAAACTTGATTCCTTAGGTAAATTATACATGAAGATATGCTTAATACACTTTCTAAATTTATAGTTGCTCTAAATGCTATTGAATCCCAAATTGTTTGGGCCTCTAACTAAGAGAAAAAAACATTGCTGACTTTTAAAAAAAATTCCATTTTTATTAAAACATGTACTTGCATTGTTGAAAATTTCGGAGCATGCAAGGAAAAAAGAAGAAAAAAATCATGCTTAATACTAGCATTAAGAAATTGGGCCTCCCCTGTGGCGCAGCGGTTGAGCGCTGGGTTGCGAAGCTGCGCGCGGCCTCTGCGGCCCTGGTTCGATCCCCGGCTGCTCCCCGGCCACCGGAGGAGGGTCCCACATGGCGCGCAGACCTCTCCTGCCGCCCGCTGCTCCCCTCAGCAGTGTACTTCGGTCCTTCTGCCTGCTCTGCTCCCCGTTCTGGCTCTGGTGAATTCTCTCGCCCTCCCGCGCTTCTGACTGTACCCAGTGCATGTATAAACAAAACAAACAAAGAAACCAGCAAACAAATAAATAAAGCATGCCTCTATAAAAAAAAAAAAAAAAAAAAAAAAAAAAAGAAATCAAGGTTCCACATCATTACATATTTTTTTCTTCCTATTTATAGTGGTCACGTGGTGTCAGGTAGTTTAGATACACCCTAACTTATTTAACTGATTCCTTATTGTTATGAATTTAGAGCTGGTTTCCATTATTTTAATTTTTTGCAAAATATATAAAATGGCAGTGACTATTTCTGTAAGATAATTCTTTGTACAGATCCATTTAATCTTCTGCAATTGATGATAGAAACATTATTTGAAGAGAAAATCTAAAAGATGGAGCCAGTTAAGAAGCCTTGCTTTGGCATGCTGGGCCATTCAGACAAGGGGCTTGAGGTGGTAACCTCATCATTAAAATTTGTTCCTCAGCACAACCTCATGGTTAGAGATCAGTAAGACTCCTCCGAAGTTCTGAGGATATCTGTCTTGCAGTTCTAGGATGAGGGATAGCTCTAGAGATGAAAGGTGTCATAGAGCTGGGGACAGCTACCTACTGGAGACTGTCAGAGTAAGGAGGGCACAAGGGACTGATTGGAGAGAGTTCTCACAGAATAAACCCTGTTGACTTGAGAAATGCTGTTGCACTCCTACAGGGGCTGTCTTCCACTTGAACATTATTTCAATATTAACCTAGATAATATAATATCTGGGAACATGCAAGAGCAGTGCCCAAGATCCTCTGGGGATGATCCCAGGAAATTAGAGGTTAGCAATAGAAGGGCGTAGGGCCTCTCTGGTGGCACAGCGGGTTGAGTGCAGCTCTGTGAGGCTGTCCGCAGCCTCTGCAGCGTGCATTCAATTCCCAGCTGGCCAGGGAGATACCCACATGGCGCAGCAGACCTCTCCTATCTCTCCCGCTGCTCCCCTCAGCAGTGTTTTCGGTCGTCTGCCTGTTCTGCAACCTGCTCTGTCTCTGGTGAATTCTCTCACCTTCCCGTGCCTCTGGCCTGTACCCCAATTCTTGTATAAATAAATAAATCTTTTTAAAAAAAGAATAGAAGGGTGTATACTCAAAAGGTAATCAGAATTCTTAAAATATATAAAGGTATCTCCCATAGAATATTTGACTACAGCTAGAGGAAATAAATTCTGAAACTATTAATCGTCTTTGCCTCCAGGTAATGGGACAAAATCTCCCTCTGGAGACTTAAACTTTTAATTTGAGGCTCTATTATTTGGATATTTCAAAAATTATTATGTGCACGCCTTGCTTTGAATCAAGAAAAAAAACTTAAAATAACTATAATGGATATACACCGTAAAAATAAATAGCTTGGATTACAGGTCCTCAGGCTATGACTCAACACATTGAATCTTTTAAAGAAGCTGCCTTCATAGACTATATAGCACTGAATTGTTACTGCTGTTTTGATTTAAGGTCTATTAACGATAACAGAATGGTCTATAAAATAAAAAATTAGACCTCATTGATAGGAGTTTCTCTAAAATCTAAACATCAATGGTAGAGAAAACAACGCAGGCTTAAAAAGAGTCTGCTTTTTTCCCCCACAAATCACCTCATTTTTACTTATTCTCAAAACCATGTAACTCCATAAAACCTAAATATTTTCCACTTAGATTTAATATAAGAATAGTACAGAATAATAATACCAAATAAGAGTACCATTAAAATACGTCCCAGAAGAGTCACTGGTGTTTGAAGCCTGTTAAATAAAAATGCAATTTTCTCCTTCATTCTCCAGTCCAGGTGAAATGAGATTGAAACTTAATAAAGCATTTTGTTTATTGTTCTTTGCTTTCTTGTTACGATGCTCTTTATTAATAGGGGACCAATAAGGCCATTTAAATGAAATGTAATTCAATAGAATTAGTTTGAAAATAAATAGAGCACATGTGGTTAACTTTGCTTTTGAAATTAACCTATCAGGTGCAGATCTCTGTAATTAAAGAATCCTAATTCACAATTCTCTGAATCACTGCCTTTGGCAGGCAAATGCCAGTAATTTTCATTTCACAACACAGTGCCTCAGACAGTAATAAGCCAGAACGAAACACATGCAGGTTTAATCAGGTAACAAAGCATGTCAAATACTTATCCTGAAACAAGGGAGTCTGGCACATGGAGTGTGAACCTCTGAGAAGTCCCTTAGGGGATGTTATATTCTCTGATCTGTACCTTTTCACAGCTTCTGCTGACACCTTTGAGAGAAAAAATGTCTCATATCCAGAACAGGCATCAGCATTCACAACAAGTCAGTCTCAACGGGACTTCTGGGAGCCAAAGATACACACACATACACACACACACAGAGGCATGTGTGCACACACGTGCATAAATGTACCTGTGCACACACCTGCATACAGACACATATATCAACACAAATATCGGCGCAGATAGGACACCCAAGAAAAGTGTCTTTGTTTGTCTTCATGTTTGTTTGTTGCCTTCATGTAGGGCATTTCCAAATGCCCTAAGACAAAATGACACTATATTTAACTCTTAAAAAGGCGTGTAAAAGTTTGATTTTGTTCAATAAGTTTCCCACTCAGCTGTCTTAGCATCTAGAAAGAAGCCATCAAGCTTCTGCTCTTAGATGAAGAATCAAGAGGAAGGAAGCCTTCTGTGGGTCTCTTAAAGATATTCCAAGGGATCCTGAGTAAGGGGCCTAGGATTTCAAAACCCTGATTTCAAAAACATAAGTGGTTACCAGTGGATATGCATTAACAACAGCGCCTCCTGTAGACTAGCCCAGACAGGGTGACCAGCCTGGCACCTGCCCTGGCATGGCTCTCCCTGTCGGGTGAGGAGTCCACAGGGCCAAAGGGACATGCCCATCCAAACCCTGGCTCTGTAGTCTCTAGGGCCTACCTTCCATCACCCAAACAATCCTGAGCGCCTTTCCAAGGTCCTTGTGGCAGTTTCTGGGGTCCATCCCCCAGAGGGCAGATTTGGTTGTAGGGTATACATTCTAAGCCTGTGGGGGTGGCCGAGGGCTGACAATTGGAGTATCTATGGCTTGCACCTGCAGACTAGGGTTCAAGCGTGTACTGGCTGCCTTTGGTGAGGCGTACCACATAGGTTCTAATCAGGAGACAGCTGGGTGTGAGCCCTGGTGGAGGCAGGGAATCTATTTACTCACTTTTCTCCAGTCCCACGTCTGTTAGGGAAAGTCTGGGCTAGACTTCTGCAAAGAAAACTACATTTCTGTGGTTAGGTTAATTTTCCGAAACCCAGGATCTCAATAGGATGATTTACTTAGCTTCTTTCCATTTTCCTTCTTATTATGATCATTTGACATCCAATGAAAGACTTATTTTAAAATTTTAACCATGAAATGAAATGAAATGAAATATAAAATTGTCTAGTAAAGAAACAGTGAAAATTTTTTCTTGGACTTTGTATATATAATCATGCCAATCAAAAGTTAAAAATTTTACAGTACAAGAAAGTACACAAGTAATACAGTAAAATCTTTTTTTTTTAATTTCAAGGTTTTTTTTTCTTTATTGAGGTAATATTGGTTTACAACACTGTATGTGAAGGAGGGGAATAAGTTCACACCTCCTTAGATGTATGTTACCACACCACCCCCACCATCAAAGCACCCACAGTCCTTTACCCTAGACCACTGGGCCCTGTTCCCCTTGGTTTCCGCCCTCTCTTCCCCTCCCCCTCGAGCAGCCTCAGTTCTGCAGTTGTGTTTCTCAGGTTTGTTCTGGTTAGAGCAAAAGTTTTTAATTTAATTTAAGCACTTTTGAAAAAGGATATCTACATATTTATCCATTGCAATAATGAACAATATGGTTCAATTTAATTACAAACATCACAATTATATAAATAATACTTTATGTATCTCTTTTCAATTTAAAGGTATTATTCCAAAGAAGTAAAACTTTTCAGGCATAAACTAAAATTTGCATTTGCCAAGCAAAAACAATAATGCCTTGTAATTGCACTCTGTTTTAAATTTCAAGCACAAATAAAAATGCTGCATGGTCACAATGAATGACAGAATGGGACTGACTGAAGTTCTGTTTCTTATTCTTTATATTCACCATCTGTGAGTGGACTTAATCGTGTCCCTCCCCAAACCCTGATCCCTGATATGACTCTATTTGGAGATGGAGCTTCTGGGCAGGTAATTAAAGTATAGTAAACTGAGGGTGGAGCCTTGGGCTAATACGATTGGTGTCCTTGTGAGAAGAGTAAAGGACATTAGATCCTCACTCACAGTTCACCCCCAGAAAGGCCACGTGAGGACACAGTACGAGGGTGACCACCTACAATAACTGGAAGGGAGAGACCTCACCAGAAAACAACCTTGCTGGCACAGGCTGTCTGCTGCCAGCCTCTAGAGCTGTGAGAAAATGCAATTCTGGTTTAAACCACTCAGCCTGAGGCATTTTGTTATGGCAGCCCAAGCAGACAGACACACTACCATTGTTTTATCTTTGTTTATTTTGAATCAGCCGTGCAATTGCTGGAATGCATGGGACCGCAGGAAATGGAAATGGAGTCGGGCATGATCATGGAACAAAACCTGAACAATTCCAAACCACTGGCCACGAGCTCTTGAAAGAAACATATGTAGCTCCATCAGCTTGGGTGAGGTCAGCTGGAAAAAGAGAAGCAGGAGTTCTCTGCACCTCTCCATATAAAACCCGCTGTTTGTTACAAGAATACATAATCAAAGCATGCTAATTTGAAAGGGGACATAGATATCTTTATATGCAAAATCAACAACTCCAGCAACTTTTCCAAACATTAAAGCAGAGATGAAAGAAGATTTTTTTTTTTCCCCTAGGAAAGCATGTTTCATCATGGACATTAGTTAGAATTGCCAGCACATTTAGGTAATAAAAAGCAGACAGAATTTTAGTCGATTTTTATCATTGCTTTCAAATTATCTACCAACCATGTACCCCTTATTACTTGAAATGGGGGACCATTTCCATTGTTCTGCCTTTGATACTCCACTGCCCCTTTATTTTTTTTCAGTTTCCTACAAGCTGCTCATTTGTTTCATGGGACAGTAGCCACAGTCCTCTCAATGGGTCCCATTGTTAAGTGGTAATGCAGCTGCCTGAAGGAAGGGAATTGGCCATGCCACTGTCACCTCAGAGTTGAAGTGTGAGCAAAACCTCCCAACATATTTAAGCACTATTCCCTCCAAGTTACACTGGTCTTAGTTCATGCATGATGAAGAAACAGGAGTGGCAGAAAATATGTTTAGAAACTGTCCTGCAAAGAAACATTTCTTAGAGGTCTACTCTGTCAGCAAATGATGATGGAGGATTCTTTGGAGTTTCTTTTCAGGTGGGTTCCTTGAGTCCTGTTATTATAGCAGTGCTGACAGAAAACCCAGGTCTATCAGCTGTGATACTAATGTGCCATGTGATTTCATACCTGATTTTTGGCACCTCTGATGTTGTTTATAATCAGAAAGGTACATTTATACCATGATTCAACACTGGTGATCTATGGAGTGGATGGGAGCTTGGTCGGTTTTAGGAGTCACAGGGAATTCTGGTTGCTAAACTAAAAGAAAAAATAAAGAAATTCTAGCTTTTCTTTCTGAAAGAGCCTCGAGCAGCTCTGTTGTTGAAAGCCCTGCAATTTGTCTCTGCTTTAATAATTTACATTTTCTCAGAGGTCCTTTGATCTACCATATTATTTATTAGTTGAGGGTTTCCTGACTCCTTGGTGTGGCACAGAAGTCCACTCCTCCACCTTTTTCTTAGAACAGAAAGAATTTGTGCAGATTTGTGATGGGGTGCGGAGGGGGAGCAGGAAGAATCCCCTAAACAGTTAAAATGATGTTCACAAAAAAAAAAAAAAAAAGGATTTGTCAATTTCAAGATATGTATTTCAAAGTGCTGGTGGGATTAGAAAAAAATACCACCCGGACATCTAAGCAATTCGTGGTAACTGGTAGGAGTTCAGTAACTAGCAGTTGAATGAAAAGGTCTCAGTTCCTTAGAAGACAACAACAACTCACTTAATTTAATTTGCTTCTTTAAACATCAGGAATGCATGACCATATTCTTTTTTTTATCATACTGGCTAGTTCTCTGACTGAAAGTAAACTGAAAGAAGAGGAAGAAGTAGAGTTGCGTTGGATAGTGGTATCCACTAGTATCCAATGGCAAATTAGCATCAAGAAGGGAAGTCCATGTTTGTGGCCTGAACCACACTGTTGAGATGCCTGGCAAGACAAACAAATCCCTCAGCAAAGGTCAGGCCACAAGTCACAGCATATGTGGCCTACTCCTGCAACGGATCCTTGCACAGGGTGGTGGAAGTGCTGACCACCTCATCTTGTAAATAAAATAGTAAATAAATAAATAAGACTTCCTTTGAATTACAAGACCTGGAAATGGAAGGTGTAGCTCAGCATTCTGAGCAATGATCTAACCAGATCACCAGCATAAAATGCTTGACATCAGGAAAGGGGGTGTTCCAATGGCCAAATATCTAGCTCTCCAAGAGATGATGGGGTCCTTCTGAGTCACTGTGTCCTTCTGAGGGCAGTTTCATTGCACTCAGAGTGTATTGTTAAGTGTTGTAATTGGGTAATAATTTGGCAGAGCTATTGTAGAATGATTTCAATTGCAGAAAACTGGGTAAAATAGAAATGCTTTAAAATCCTTTCCTAAGCAGAGATTCTATAATTGTGTGATTGATTTCCATCCCCACTTTCCTTTCATTAACAGATGCTGGGAACAAGGAAATGTAAGTAGATGACATAGAGTCAGACATGGAGGGGAGAATCATCCATCCACTACTTCCCCAGTCTGTACTCTCTTTCTCTGGGAGAAAGTAATATTGGTGACAAAGTTCAAGGCAAGGATCCAACACTTTATCACTTGCTTGAAATTTGCTTTCCTCCAAAGAAGTGTAATCCAGAGCAGAACAGACATTGTTCCCCAAGGCCCTTCCCTTGATACAGAGTTGCCATATTTCATCCAATTGTACAGGTCATCAGACCAAAATCCTTGGAAAAGAGGGCAAGAGTGGGGCATCTTAATTACATGACCTTGTGGGGATCTCCTATGCCTCCCTAAGAAGGAAGAAACAGTGGGGTCTGTTGTATGTGCTAGTCACAATACGGAACTCCTCATATGGCATGGTAAGTTTTTTCTCTTAGCAAGATTTTGAGTCTTAACAGTAATTCTTGATGTGGTTCAAAAATAGCATTTTTAAACTTTGAAATGAAAACTAAGTGCATTTTTCTACTACACCTGGCCACAGCCAAAATGCTCCCTCAAAATCAAGCTCAGTTTGCTGGAGGAGATGCATAGGCATGGAAATAACAACAGAAAGAAATGGGCACCTGTAAAAACAATAATAAAAACAAGATGGGGAAGAAGCAATGAACCGCACCAAAATGGAATGCTCCATTCAGGGGAAGAAATCATGGACCTTTTTTTTTTGGTATACTATTTTGATTCAAAAGTAGTGGAGACAACATGTTCTAAAATATGTGGACTTAACTCAGACAATGTCATGTCTTGGTGACAGAGATATCTTCCAAAAAGTCTTCCTGCACTACTCCAGGCACCCTCTATTGGATCTCAATGTGTAACTATTTGAGAGATAATTCAGGTTTACCAAGAAAGCATTTTTGCTTTTGGTATTTCTTTTGTTTGTTTCATTTTTGCTTTTGTGTTTCTTACTAATACGTTGTCATTAGTAAGGACTTAATATTTATCCTTCACCTAGCAATGGCTTATTAGAGAAAAAAATGACTTTAGACAAAAAGGAAAGCACTAGAAATTAGGATTTTGAGGTGTTTATTTTATTGCGTTTGGGACCTTTTTTTTGCCCGTTAGCCTTAACTTTTTCATACTTTTTGTATTATAGTACATGGTTGTGTATGGGCAAATTTACTTATCTTATTTAAGTAACAGTTCTTTACTATGTATCTGATATGTACCAAATGCTAAGTACTACAAGCATTAAGAAGGCATTTGAAGGGATTCATGTTTTAGTGAAGAGATGCGCTGATAAACTAATGATAGCAACACAAAGTAATAATTGTAAAAGGCATGTGTAAAGAGGAAGATAAGAGTAGGAGATAAATGAGTCTATTCTCTGTGAGGAATAGAGATATCAGGGACTGCCATGAAAATGTTATTTTTCCATACAAATCACTGTGTGAAAATTGTAAAAGAAATGATCTGTAGGTACATTTTAAAATTCTTTATGAAGGTATGCCATTACATAAACTTTCCATGGGTGAGGCTACAGGTAATTTTTAAAAATCGATTAACATTCATTCCTTTACTGCTAGTGGATTTATTTTCTTCCTTCTAATAAAACAGAAGAGAAGTGGGAAATATTCGTATTTATACTAAGTCACTTCAATTTATTTATTTATTTTAAAACGGTTTTAAAAAAACCATCTTGGGCCTCCCCAGTGGCGCAGTGGTTGAGCGCTGGGTTGCAAAGCTGCCCGCAGCCTCTGCAGCGCCAGTTCGCTCCCGGCTGCTCCCCGGCCACCGGAGGAGGGTCCCACATGGCGCGCAGACCTCTCCTGCCGCCCGCTGCTCCCCTCAGCAGTGTACTTCGGTCCTTCTGCCTGCTCTGCTCTCCGCTCTGGCTCTGGTGAATTCTCTCACCCTCCCGCGCTTCTGACTGTACCCAGTGCTTGTATGTATCAATCAATCAATCAATCAATCAATCAATCTTAAAAAAAATAAAAATGAAACGGTTTTCTTTTCTTTTTTTTTAATTAATTTATTTATTTATACAAGCACTAGGTACAGTCAGAAGTGCAGGAGGGTGAGAGAATTCACCAGAGCCAGAGCAGGGAACAGAACAGGCAGACCGAGGAAATACACTGCTGAAGGGAGCAGTGGGCATGGCAGGAAAGGTCTGTGTGCCATGTGGGACCCTCGCCAGTGGCCAGGGATAGAACCAGCGCTGCAGAGGCTGCGGGCAGCTTCGCAGCCCAGGGCTCAACCGCTGCACCACCAGGGGAGGCCCTAAGTCACTTCAATTTAAGTAACACTCATCGATGCACAGAATGAGCAGCCACTGAGTAGTCTGCACGTTACTGGAATTGAAGTTCCATTTGGCCGACAACATGTTCTTTCTCCAGACAACACTAGTTAGATTCCGAAGAGTAAGTTTTCTTATAGCAACGTTTTCACTCATCCTCCAAGATGGATGCATTTCTGTCCAAAGTTTCTGCATCCTAAGAGAAGTCTTATTTGTGAGGTGCTGTCGATAGTAGTTCAAGTGGATGGGAAGGCCATCAAGGGTCACCCCGCACTACAGGGACGCACACCACGCACCAGCCCTCGGGATCAAAATGTCTGGATGCAAAATGAATGTCCCCTGTTGTTGTTGCTTCACAAGGGAGTTGTGGTGATGTTTCCAGAGAAGCCACAGTTCTTGGCAGCTTTCTCATAAGCACAGACTCTCTTAGCACACAAGGGAGGACCTGCTGGCCAACAAACCGGGGGGGTCAGCAGAGCAGGCCAGGGGCCCAGGAATGAAGCGTCCTCTCCATGGTGGACTGGCCCTGAAGTCGGGGTGCAGTCAGCTAGAGCTTTGGGACTAAGTGGTGTGATGAACCCCTCCACTAACCTGGAAAATCCACCTAATAAGGAAAGAAAATGTACTTTTATTTTCCTCCTATCTCCACTTCTTCTGTGGGAAAATTTGAGCCATTGTCAGCATCTGCACAACAGTACTCGTCAATATCGATCTGGAAACCTCATTCTTCTTCAGTAGTTTTTAGAATCTGCTGTTGGGATGGGCCCTTTACTGGACCGACTTATGGCTAGAGTTTGTGACACCCAAGTATATGAATTTTAGTGGAAGATGCATCGATTTTCACTGGACATTCCCCCACATTTAGGAAAGTGGAGCACAGGAGAAGCCACAGGAATTCAAAATAGGATAACTGCTCCAAAGAGTTTATTATAAGGAAAAGAAGCATTCATTTTTAGATCTTACAGAAACTTGGAGATGATGTAGTCTAACTTCCTTATTTTAAAGATAAGGAAACTGAAGCTCAGAGATGCCAGTAATTTGCTCAAAGGACTTGCGACCGGCATAAGGACCAATCTTTCAGCTATTCATTTACTGTGATCTTTTTAAAACAGTACACTCATCATTCTTCTATGAGAGAGAGAGAGAGAGAGAGAGAGAGAGAGAGAGAGAGAGAGAGAGAGAGAAACTCTGATGATGTGATGAGCAGGTACCAGAAAGGAGAGCTCCCCACCTACGGGTCTGGGAGTACTTGTGAGTAAGTGCTATGCTTTGCTTCCCACCATAACCAGCCTCCAGTTAAGCAAATCTTTATGGTTGAATCAAGTTTCACTTTCAGCCTCAGCTTGACAGAAATGGTCCATGATTCACCCAAATTCCCTGTGAACAGAAACAACTTGGCTTCTCACACCTCCAGTGAAGGCTGGACAGTGGTGGTGGGCTACCTTGGGTCTCTCAGCTCTGAATTCTTCTGGTCCATTTGATTCCCCTGAGAATATATTTTGGGTTGCCCCTCTGTGCTGTGACTGACACCGTCATTTCACCCGCTTACATGGAGTAACCACAACTGGTTAGTAAAGGCAGTTTCCTGTATGTGCATAAATGCACTAGTGCTCTCAAGGACTCAAAAACCAGCTTCACAGAAGCATGGTTTGAGACGGATCATCTTTCAATGCTCTAATAGAGATTAAAAACTCTATTCATGGTGGGGTTCTGGGCTCCTCGAGTTCTGCTCAGTTGCATGTTCAGGTTGAGCAAATGGATTAAATCCTAACAAAGAAGGCCAGGAACAAGCAGGGAGCAGGTTTTTTTGTTTTTTGTTTTTGTTTTCCTGAAGGAATTTTTCAGAAATCGGTTTTCCTTACAAAGTCTTGTTGAGAATCCTTATATGCTAACAACTTTGCTATTTTATCTGAGACACACAATGCAGATAATATGATTTCAGGCTTAAGGATCATTTAGTTCCAAGTAACAGAGACTCACTCCAACTAGCATATGTGAAAAAAGTGAGACTTATTGGAAGGATATGAGGTTATCACTTGGAAACCAAGCACAGGCAGAGGAGCCAGGGTGCATGAAGCCTGGAATGAGGAACTGGAGCACAGTCAGGAACCAAGACAACACAACCCAGTGTTGATCTCCAGGGACCGGGATTGCTCATCTCTGCATATCAACATCATTTTTCACTCTCTTTACGTAGTCCCTTTTCCTGCTTTTCTGGCACCTTCATTCTACATCCCGTCCCAGACTCAGGGCTCCGAACAATTGACCCAGACTCCAGATACCCCATGCAAATTTTTGAGCTGGACACAAATAAGTTTGGCTTCATTAGAGATGAGCTCCCCTCACTACTCTTGGTTCAACTGAGTCTGCCATGAGCTCAGCATCATGGAAGTCATCTGGCTGCTGGGCCCCATCTTGTGGGCGGGAGTGGTGCTGCTCAGAGGAGAAAGGTTTAGGCTAGACCTCAACAGTTGTCATTCTAGGAAAGAGCTCAGTTTGATTCATAGACATTGTTGAATTTATTCTCTCAATATGATCTATTTAGCAGGGTGAACAAGACTTTTTCTAGGTAGGAAAATGAAGGCAAAGAGTTGTCAGTAATTCACCTAAGTCAATTTGAAACCTGAGTTGCTGGCTTCTGAGGTTTTGCAATATGAAGTCTTTTTGTCTTGCCCTGAGAGGCTGTGAATGCTCAGTGGCTTTCCGAGAGAGGTGGTGATGTCTGTACAGATAATCTGTAGTGAAACCAGGCTGAAAACCTACTAGATCTATGGCTTATATCACATCATTTCTCTCTCTCTCACACACGTGTGTGCACATGCACACACACACACACATCTCTAGTGCAGTGGGTAGTAGTGGCTCAGTCCCTTGTGAAATACTCCCCCAAGATCAAATGGTGGTGGCTCAGCTTAGTCTGGGTGAGCCTGGCATTTTTGATCCATAAAAAGGACTTATTAAAACTAATGAAATTTTCTTCCATCATTCTGAAAGCATGCACTTTGCTCATCTGAAAAGTACAGTTCACACTGATCGATTTCTAAGTTATAATTTATTGTAGAAAGTGGGTGGCAGCATATTCAAGTTAGAGTGCAGCCAGAAAAGATACAATGGACTTTTCTTAGAGAAGAAACATGAAGTCATGATGGCATTAGTGTAATGATTCTGTATTTAAGATCACTTTGTGGGAAAGACTTTTGGATGGCTCTGGAAAGCTTGAGACCAGAATCCAGGTCCTGCTCTTCATTATTTTCTGATCCAAAGCCCCTGTGGAATTATTAATCTTTATGAGAAGTATTCTCTTCCAAGTACATGAGAAAAAAAAAAAACAAAAGTACAGAAATAAAATCAGGACCTATGGATGTGAAGATATTACTACCTTAGCTCAGAACCATTTCTAACAGAGGAGCATAAATCTTAGGTGTTTTTCCCTTGGCCGGGTCCTATCCCGCCCCATGAGAGTGTGGAAGTTCCCCATCTTCAGCTTCAGCTTTAACCGCCATCCCTGCTCCAGATCCATAGAGCAGTTAATATCCCAAGATTCAGACAAAATGTCTGGGATGGACTGTGGAAGAGAATGCCAGCCTTGGATTTATAAATAACTAATTGTGTCAGTCTGTGTCAGTTATAGGGTTGACCCAATTCTCTCTCACAGTGGATTATTCTTTGTTTCTATTTTCTCACCCTCAGCAAAAACGAGAAAGCCTTCCAAAAGAGGGAAAGTGAATCCTAGAAAATGTGGCTTAAAAAGAGGATTATCTTTATTTTATTTTTTAAAGATTTATTTATTTATGCATACAAGAACTGGGGTACAAGCCAGAGGTGCGAGGAGTGAAAGGATTCACCAGAGACAGAGTGAGAAACAGAACAGGTGGATTGGCTGAAATACACTGCTCAGGGGAACAGCAGGCGAGACAGGAGAGGTCTGCTGTGCCATGTGGGTAGCTCGCTGGCTAGGGATTGAGTTTGTACTGCAGTGGCTGCCGAAAGCTCTTAGCGTGGAGACACAACCCCTTGTGCCACCAGGGAGGCCTGAGAATTACTTTTAAGTGAATATCAATGTCTTATAACATCATAGAATAAAAATAAGAGATGGGTACCAGAGAATTACAGAATCTTTAAGTTGAAAGTAATTTTAAACTTCATTTTGTACAATTTCCTTTATTTTGTAAGCTGGGAAACCTAAGAGTGTGGTAAAATGGCTTCAGTTGCCAACTTTGCTTTATCCTGTGAGGCTGGATACAATCAAAACACATTTGGAAACAGAGTACATCTTGATAATCAGTCTTTAAAGAAAAAAACAGTTTCAATAAAATTACAGTAAAGTGCAGTTTTTATTGGTATTCAAATATGAATAATACCACTAATACTGAAGCCCAGTAATTATCAATTAAAATTATTAAAAATGACTGTTCAATTAAAAGACAGACTGCAGAGTCATTCTTTTTTCAACTTTGGTTCCACAAATATTTATTAAACTTGTACTGGGTGTCAGAAATGAAGGTAGAGTTCTTTCCTATTGCAATCTTACAGTCTAGAGGATAATTACCAGCTTTAAAATGTAACAGTGGTTAAGATAGCTCTCTGAAAAAATTTACTAACTTACTAGTTTATCAACTAATTAGTTTATCATCTAATTTACTAGTTTATCAAAAATCTCAAACTACCTCATTTACATGGAAGATCTCGCTCTCGCTTTCTCTCTCTCTCTCTCTCTCACACACACACACAAACACACATGCACATGGATATATAATGTAATGTAATCGCTACTATACTGTTAAAAACAGCAGAGGGTCTGAGATTTTACTCTACTTGCAGGCTAAGAAGTTCACCTGGTCACAGTCTCATATGCTGACAGAAGACACAAGACTCCTGAGTCAGAGACAGAGGACTTCATTACTCTCAGCAAAAGCTCTAGGAAAAGTCTCCTCATTTCCTTGTGCTGGTTTCCCAAATCCCAACCCCACATGGAGATGGAAAGAGGAAAGGGGACATGCACAGAAGTTTGCATTACAGGGGAGGAATTCTGAACTTAGGTGTAGGGTAAATGATTGTCAGTCTTTTCTGCCCTCCCGCCATTAGGATTGATGATGGATCCCTGCGGTCCTGAATGCATGCCTGATGGCGGGTACCTGGAATAGGGTGTGGACATGCATAGACAGGTACACCTGGGCTTAGAGGGTGGTGTCACAGGGAACAGAACCAGAATGAAAGAGAAGCAGAAGAGAGAGACCATGAGATAACGCTGGAGAGCCCAGGAAGAGTGAAGATTCTCCAGGTGCTGGGAGGCCTGACAGCCTTCTGGCCACCCAGGCACACCTGCCTGCTGTGTACCTGGTAAAATCCCAATAAAAGCCTGAAAAAGCCACTGAGGGCTCCAGGACTCTCCTTCTTCACCCATCTGCATAGGACCATAACCTGCTCTGTGCCTTCCTGCTGCTGCATTAGGGAACCCAGATATTTTATACTGGGCAATAAACACTCTTGCCCTTTACACTGGAAGGAAACACTATTTCCATCTACTGATCTGGGAAGAGAGACTAACTCTATTTTCCAAGGCTTTTTGATATAGAAATATCCTTGAAAAGATAGTCCAGTACAAAGACAGGCTAGTACCTCTGTTCATATGATATGCAGAAACTAGATAGATCCATGGAAAATTGTCATCCTATAGTTTCTGAGCCATTTCATGCAATACCATAAACATTTTTATGACAGAAGTTTATGAAAACTGCCAGAGCGACAACGTGAACTAAAGGCTCCTGATATCTGATCAATTACGTAGATTCTTGTTCAAATAACCATCATACCAGTAGGTTGCATTCATGTGACATCTCTCTTCTCATCCTTTAACTAGTTTACTCATAAAAGTAAATAAACATATGAGAAGCTTGAAACTGAAAACCTACTTATCATCCCCATAAAACATGTACCAAATAAGTCAAGTATCATCCATGGCTTATATAGAAAACCAGGTGAGCAGAGTCTGCTAGTCCTCCTGCCACACATAGTGTTGTTTCAGGAAAGCAACATTGTCTTGTGATCTGTGGAAAACTGATAGGCTCTGTTCTGCTCCCTGCTCTGTCTCTGGTGAATCCTCTCACCCTCCCGCTCATCTGGCCTGTACCCCGGTACTTGTATGCATGAATAAATAAATCCTTAAAACAAAAAGCTTTTTTTTTTTTTAAAAAAAGAAAACTGATAGGCTCTTCTTAGCACTGGGTCTATGCTAGATTATTATATAGTCACATTGTTTAAAACAATAGGATTTTGGTCTCAGTTTTCTAAGACATGATAAAAAGCAGGACTTCTTTAAGTCATAGCTATTTTAAAATCTTTTTAATGACATAGGTTCAGAAAAATGCTTTTGAAAAACATTGGTAACTGAGAAACCCTTAAGATGAATAGATTGGTATGTGGCACTTGAACACTTTAATTCTGAAAAAGCATATTAAGTATCTAGCGCATGTTGGAATTTTTTATAAGCCCTTTCATGTCCTTATGTTATCTTTTGAGCCAGGGGTTTTAAAAATCATTGACTAAGCTACAAAATAGACTCGGACAGGTGAAATAACAAGCCTGAGGACAGATAAATAGCAAGCCTCTGAGCCTTTTTTGTTCCCAAACCTGCTTCTCTGCCCACCAAAAAATAGATGCAACACAAAGATGAACCACAGCTCATCTGAATGCATTTATAGTAGGTTTCTGGTCCCTTTCCCCACCAAAGCCTCCACAATGTCACCAAGGACTCCCAGTGTGCCTGACCCAATGGTCAGCTCTTGGCTCTCATATTCCTTGGCCTCTCAGCAGCCTCCCATTGAACTGCATTGCTTTCTTGAATAATTTTCTTTTCTTCACTTATTGAATACCATACTCAATCAGTTTTCTTATTACTTTTCTGGTATTTCTCAGTCTCCTTTGTTATTTTCTTTTCACATTCTCAAATCTCAGGTGCCAGAGATTTGACACCTACTTGTAAGATGAGCTGGGATCTCATCCTTAGCATGACCCACAATTCCCTTTAGTTCCCTCCTCTTCTTATTATCCCTAATACTGCAAAATGTGACTGGGACTTACTCTTGAATCCTCTTTTTCACATGCTACATCTGATCCACAGAAAACCTATTTTTTTTAACCTATTTATTTTTTTTTGAAGATTTATTTATTTATACAGGCACTGGGGTACAGGCCAGAGGCATGGGAGGGTGAGAGAATCCACCAGAGACAGAGCAGGTAGCAGAACAGGCAGAAGGACGGAAATACGCTGCTTGAGGGGAACAGCAGGTGCGACAGGAGAGGTCTGCCACGCCATGTGGGAATCTCCCTGACCAGCCAGGAATTGAACTGGCGCCATGGAGGCTGCGGACAGCTTCACAGCACTGCACTCAACCTGCTGTGCCACCAGGGAGGCCCCAGAAAAGCCTATTGAGACTCATCTTCAAAGCATATTCAAAATCTAGCTGCTTTCATCAGGTACTTCCATTATTTCTCCCTATGATTATTGCAAGAGCTTCCTTCCTGGTGTCCCTGCTTTTATTCCTAGCACTGAAACCAGAGGAACTCATTATCTATTTTGTTCTATACTCACAGGTCTCCAGTTATGGATTAGACTGTTTCTCACCACCCTCCCTCCCCAAATTCAGATGTTAAGGTCCTAACCTCTAGTACCTCAGAATGTGATCTTATATGGAGATAGGACATTTATCAAAGTAAAATGAGGTCATTAGCGGAGATCCAAATCCAATCCAACTGGTATCTTTATCAAAAGGGGAGTTGTTTTAAATCTTTAAAAAACAAACAAACAAACAAACAAACAAACAAAAAACCCAAAAGGGGAGCTGTGGAGACAGAGTTGCATGGAGAAAGCATTCATGTGAGCGTGAGTTGGCTGTGCATAAGGCACTGAGGACACTTGCCCCAGTTCCAACCTCAAAGCTTTCAGAAGGAATGACCTTGACTTTGGACTTCCAGTCTCCAGAATTGTGAGACAATCCATTTTTTGTTGTGTTTAACTCACACAATTTGTGGTACTTCGTTACAGCCATCCTGGCAAACTTACACAGTTTTCTATCTCTTCATAGTCCAATAAAGCCCTCTTGGGGACCTACAAAGTGCTTCACTATGGGGCCATTGCATTTCTGGGCTCCTCTCCTCCAGCTTTCCTAGCTGCTCACTCTATTACAGCTCTGCTAGCCTCTTTCCTTCCTTAAATTACTCATCTAGTTCCTCCCTAGCTCTTTATACTTGCACCTCCTTTTTAGATTGCTTCATGGTTTATTTACTCAATTTCTTCATCTTTATTTAGATGGTACACTGTAGGTGTTTTATTCCCTTTGATCCTTAGCTTTGGCTAACTTATTCAATGCTTCACTTTCTTACTTTGTTTAATATCTGTTCTTCCCTCACTAAAATGTCAGCCATGTGAGGTCAAGAATTTTTTTTCTGGTTACTGTTGAATTTGAGTTTAAAACAGCTTTTGGCATGGAGTAGGAGATCAACATCTTAATCAAGTTACTTAATTAAGTATTAATTGAATGAAGGAATGAATCAAGAGGATAGACCACAACTGCCATCTAACAATACTGTGCCCAGGAGGCTCAGCACACCCTCTGTAACTTGGTGGGGTTCTGGCCTGTAATCACAACAGTTAAGACGTGTTTCCAGGGCGTAAGCAGCAACAAAGGAAGCCACAAGCACAGCTTCTGTCCTCGAGAGATTACAAATCAGTTGGGGAGACTAAACATACAATACATGAAAAAATATTATACTAGATTCACAGAATAATAGATCAACATGAGCAACTAAATTTAACAAACACTGGTTTCTAAAAGTGGTGAGTCCAAGATCCTTATCTGAAATGCCTCTGTAATACAGAAACCAATCAATACATGAACACTGGAAAGGACTTTTGAGGACAGGCTTATATATACCTTTTAGAGTAAGTATATCTAGAGAATATTTACAAGACATTCTTAAGCACATGCAGTGGGAATGTTTAGTCTATAATGCGAACAGCACAAAATATATTTCTCAGCAAATACTTTGTCTCTTGAATAAACACAATTCCACCAAGTGATAGAATCAACAACTTTTGAAAAAATGGAAAACTGAAGCTACTAAGAATGCTCTAAACAGAGAGAAGACCACCTGACGAAAACCAATTAAATTTTGTAGAGGTGGCAAGTGACAGAAGGAAATAAAGTTAGCTGGAAAATAACCTGTGATGTTTGCTTTTGATCTTTCTGATATTCTATTTCTATTTTTGATTTTTTTCCACATTAAAACTTTTCCTCTTATTTCTTAGATGAGCAATTAAACCCTGACCCCAGTGTAAGTCTCCAAGGCAGTTATCAATAAAAAGCAACTGGGAGGTCACCTATATTTTTAGTTTTGATGCTGATTCACCATGTGATCTTAAGTTGTCTACAAAGTGCTGTGTTTGGAAGAAAAGCACAGCAAAAAGCAGAGGATTATTATGACAGTATACACTATTATTTGTCTAAAAATAATGCCAGTGTCACTTCTGATATCTAGACGGCTCTTCTTCCTTATTTTCCTTTTCTTTTTCTTCTTTTCCTTTTTCTTTTTCTTCATTTTCTATTTTTTCATCTTCCCATTCACTACACCTTCTAATAAATCAATAGAAAAGTTCATGGGGATGGAATAAATTCAAGTTTCAAAATAGCAAAACACTTACATGTATCTTTATAGTTCTGAACATTAGAGAGGCTTTTATTAAGCATTCAACACATTGAAATAGTGAGGGAATATACATATTTCTGGAAGAATATTTCAAAAAGATGTTTTTCACTACACAAGAAGGCACTATATTCATCTAGAGGACTACCTTGCATCATATATACCCAAGTTCCAGAAGCAAACTAAGAGGCAAAGCAGCTTCCTGAGACCAAACTACACAGGTTACTAGAACGTAAACTTGATCTCAGGGTTGAAATACTCCCCTTCGCTCATTGCTCTTCACTGTGTAATTCAGAGATTAAAATGTGCTTCGCAGTGGATAGTGTGCCCCCAAATATCTTAATGATGCATTACACTAGATTGTTCACCCCTGCAGTAAAACATTTGACTGCCTCCAATAAATGTACTTTTATTTATTCATAAATTACCTATGTATGGAACAGTAAATAAATTCAAACATTTATAAAACAGAACAAAAATGTTGTAAAGTTAGAATTTTTATATATGAATATAGGATATAATCTCTATACTTTTCAATGTTTGCTGACCACGAGGGCTTCGTGTAACATGGGCATCAGCAAACACCACGAGCTCAGCATCAGCTTTGATCAAGGCTCACCTTAATTGTAATGAAAGTTAGTATCTATTTCAAATAGCTTTCCTGAAAATGTTAAGTGTTTCCTTCCCAGTTCTAGGTTTGATGACATCTTTGTCTTTGCTCATAATGGGGCTAACAATGAGTTGGTGCCAGAAGAAGGGCCCACTCTGCCAGCTTCTTTGTTTGCCCTTTCTGCACCATTATCTTTCACCATGGGCTTATAGCAGAATTAATTTCCAACCAGCATTTTGTAATGGTTGATTTAATTAAAACTAGAGCATATAATCCATAAATCTTGTCAACAAGGGCACAGGTAAATGTCATATACTGTAATACACTGTACATCCCAGAAGCCTGAGGACACCTGGATCTGGTTGGTGAATATTGACTTCTTCCCTCACCTGACTTCTGACTACATCAATATACATCTCACTTTTTATATAGAGAGAAAATATCTGATATCTTTTCCCCAGTGTATATGGAGGGCCTGCATGTTGGAGACATTGCGCTGAGGAAGTTTTCACATATGGTGCTCCACATTTTGAAAACATACTTATTGGTCTTTTGTGTACTTGGTAAAGCCACATTTTAATTTACAGATATTTGCAAGAAAATATGAGACTGAAAAAGCTAATGAATTAAGACTGACCCTCCTTTCCTCAGGAGAGGTGAAAAAATAGTCAAGTGTCAGATTTTCTTGGGATCATGTCTTAGTCCTCTTCTGGTACCAACCAATAATAGTTCTTCAATGGCAACACTAGTCTAGAATAATTAGTAGTTATTTTAAAAAAAGTTGATAATGTAAGTTTTTTCTTTGGTGTATAACTTAACAGAACAAATGAAGTCAGTGAAAAAAATCTTTCAACTAAAAAAAAGGGGTAAGGAATAAACGGCTAATGTAGAAAACAACATGGATGAATTTCAAAAAGCAGTCAAAGAAATCAGCTGCAAAAGAGTGCGTAATCTATGATTCCATTTACAGGAAGTTCCAGGACAGGCTGACGAAACCATCGAAACAGAGATCAGGTTGGGGGTCATTCCTGCAGGCTTGGAGACCTGGGGTTTATCACTTTCTGGAGTGATAAAATGTTCCATATCTTGTCAGAGAAATGATTCAATGAGCATATATATTTTTCAGAACTAATTTATCTGTATAGCTAATATCTAAGCATTCCATTATATGCAAATTATGTCAATAAAAACTTTGCATGTATCATAAAACAGTTTCTAATGATCAATTTATGGATGCTGTCTCCTTTAGCAGCTGAAAGGTTGATGCAAGATATAAAATATATAACATGTAAAATAGCATAAATTTAGTGTTATGTTTCTAGAAGGACCTGATATAATCTGAAGGCATGGATGGATGGCTGGCTGGCTGGCTGGCTGGATGGATGGATGGATAGACAGACAGACATACAGATAGATGTGAATGAAGGTGAAAAAAGCACAGAAATACCTCAGTGACAGTGCCCACTTGTGACCCAACAAAGGATGAATGCTATGGAGGAGAGCATTCATGAATGCTGTGTGTGTCTTGTCCACACAGCACCTGGAGGCTCACCCACTGAGGCCCATTTTAGTCTTGGCCTGTGAGTCTCCGCATCTCCTCTGAGCCTGCTCTATTCTCTCTGTCCTTCCTTCTCTCTGCTGCATGCTATCCAAGTCATCAGCTGCCACGTGACAAGTGCCTGTCGCCTTCTCTCCCTTCCTTCTGCCCCCATCCTGCTCAGGTCTCCTCTTGGGAGCTGAGCTGAGGCCATGTTCTTGCCTGGGGGAGAAGCACAAATGAAGGACAGCTCGGAGAGAGGAAGTCAAGTCACTGACTGAAGAGAGGCCAAGCCCAGAGAAAATATTACTTTTATCTCCTTTTGCTTTTAGGCCATTATTTTCATTTTCATTCTCCTTTATTTTTGTCATCATTGTCTCAACCACCTTGATAAGAAGGTGAAAATGTGCTTCTTTAGGAGAATGAGTTTGGGGTTCTGCTCTTTTCTATATACGTCAGTGTTCGCTATGAATTTTGTGCTCTCCAAGGAAGAGTTTTATTTGTGTTGTGTTCCAATAGGGAGCTGTACATTTAGGAAGAACATTTATGTCAAATTCTACCTCATGGGCCACAGACTTCTGTTAGGCCCAATCTGCAGATTTCTGCCAATGACTGAGGTACTGGTCTGTGAGTTGGATTCAGGATTATAGTTGTACTATCTTAGGAAGGACAGCCCAGAACAAACACACCAACAATCCCTGGGATCATTTTGTTTCAGGAGATAGCTCTGGAGAGGGCCATCAATCAGTTTTCTAGACATTTCTTATGTGCAGTCAGAAAGAAGTGACTGCATAGTCATGGTCGTAGTGAATCAAAACAGCAAGAATGTCCTATTTCTCTTACAGCTTTTCCTTTTTAAAATACTAAATGTCAACTTTCAAGAACATATATTTCAAATGGAAATCAAAGTTTTAAACGACGTTTATAAAATATGTTCAATAAGGTCACTAAAGTAATTTTTACTGAAATGTAATTATGTATGATAAAATTCATCATTTTTAAGGGCATATATTGATGAGTTTCACAAAGGCATACGAAGATTTAACCACCACAACAATCTTGATTTATAACCACCACCACCATGATCTTAAAAATTGTCCTCGTGTTCCTCTGCAGTCAATATTTTCTGTCCACACATTAGTCCTTGCACTCACAGATCTGCTTGCTGATGCTACAGTTTGCCTTTCTTGAAATTCCATGTAAATGGCAGTATGTAATCTTTTGTATCTGGCATCTTTCATGTTAGCATAAATCTTTTGAGATTCATCCGTGTTGCTGATTAAATTAACTTTAGGGTTGTATATAACTTTGGCTCTGGTTTCCAGGACAATATGACATCCACGTTATTTGTAGTTTTGTTTGATGACACAGATTATCAACAAAGTTCAAAGTGCCTCCAATCCCTGGAAAACGAACTTGTTTCTATTTTCCCTGTCTCATTTTTTTGCCTTTTCTCCTCACTGGGAGTGAAAGAGAGGAAGGGCGTGAATGAGTGCCATTTGTCCTTGGGTCTAGTGTCTCCCACAGGGCAGTGCTCTGCTTCATTTGAAACTAGGCATGGCTAGTTTGAAACTAGCCTTGAGCTAAGGAAATGTGAGCGGAGGCGATGTATGCTGTTTCCAGAGAGAAGCTTTATGAACTCTTGTCCCCTATTCCTGCCTTAGTGACTACAGAAGCTTGTGTGGAGGGCGAGGCAGGGTCCATGAATGACTATGAGCAGCAGTGACCTCTGCCAACCATGTGTAGGCATGAAGCAGGAAATAACAAACCTTAGCCATGGAGTGGTTTTAAGGTTGATGTTCCTGAAACACACACGTACACTAGTAGATCCTGATCAGAAGTGGAAGAGAAAACCTGGCTTTGTGGAAGATAGACACAATTTTTGATGGTCATCTTTCTGTCAGAGGATTTTTATTCTCTTCCTTCTGTCTTGCTCAGCAACTCCAAAACAAACTTCTTCCTTTATGACCAATTGCTGTACATTTGAATTGAAAGATTCAATTGATTTGTTAAATATTCAGTCTAACTTGCTTTATCCGGTCTCTGACAGAGATTGCCATTCTTCGAAGGGGTTGCATCCTTTCTACATGGCACTTGATTTTAACAGTGAGAATCCTCTCCTCTGAACCCCCAACCCAATCTCTGCAGCACTTCTTAAGTGGAGTTCATTGTCTTGTAACCCTGCACAGTCATCTCCCAAAGTCACTGCTGGTGTCACGTGCTTTGGTTTGTACCAAACTAAACAGAAGGTTGCCCGGACACCAGCACAGGGACAGCCCATTCGCTGGAGCAGCCACACCTAAATATTGGAATCAGTGACTACATGATGTCTTCCAAGGAATCTGGGAGTAAAAGTAGAATATACCCACACACTTGTACCCCACCCTACTCCTAACCCCTGATACATGCAAAACTCATGATGAATTCTCCCCTAACATTTCTAGCCAGCTCTTGAAAAATGAAATATCCTTGTTGTAAGGCTGTGGGCTCCAGAGGTCGAAATGTGGAAAAGGAGGACTGCCAAAAAGGGAGTGTGTTTTCTGAGCTAGGTCTTTCTGCCAACGTACCTGAAAGGTAACATTTGCTGGCTGGCTTTAGGTGGAACAGAGAATAATCTTCCAGTCATATTCATCCTTGCAATGTTATTCTGGGTCTATTCACAGATTTCTATTCCTTCGTCTCTATGGCTCTGACTCTATGGCGAGTTTTGGGGTATAGCATATCCAGGTGTACCAAGGAGTCTCTACAACTGGTTGACCCAGCTTAATCAGTTATGCCTTAAAAACAAACAGATCAGCATCCCCTCCCAATCCCATGCAGAGATTTCCTGATAGATCAACCTTGTTTTAGTGCACTACTTGCTATTATTCTTTTTTAAGATTTATTTAGTTAATTATACAAGCACTGGGTACAGTCAGAAGTGCGGGAGGATGAGAGAATTCACCAGAGCCAGAGCGGGTAGCAGAACAGTCAGACTGACAATGTACACTGCTGAGGGGAGCAGCGGGTGGCAGGAGAGGTCTGCGCGCCATGTGGGACCCTCCTCCAGTGGCTGGGGATCAAACCAGTGTTGCAGAGGCTGCGGGCAGCTTCACAGCCCAGCGCTCAACCGCTGCGGGAGGACCTTGCTATATTATTCATGCCAATACAATTGTCTTCAGGTTTTGCCTAATTTAATGCCAGTGAAGATGTTGTACACATATAAGCCAGGCCCTGTTTCACTTATAAAATAGATTACATGTTTCTAAAAAAAAAAAAAAAAAAAAAAAAAAAACATGATTGCAGAAAGCAGTCAAGAAACAACTCACCCTGATTGGGTTTCTTGAAAGTTCTGGGGTGGGTGTGTGTGTGTGTGTGTGTGTGTGTGTGTGTGTGTGTGTGTGTAAGAGAGAGTAAATAGCAAGGAGAGTGAGCAAGACTTGGTGGTAATATACTAGCACAGAGAATTTGTGATGGATCTAGAAAGGAAAAGATTAGGAAGAGGAATTGTTCTCCCCAAATTCATTGTGTATCCCAAACCTGTTGATCATTCAGATCTTACCTAAGATTTAGAGATTTTCAGAAATCTAACTTGTGGCTATAAGTGTGCAACTTTCCATGACCCAGTTCCATGTTTTTCCCAACTCTAGGCTCATCCAGAAACCCACTGCCATTGCTCCCTGTGGATTTGCCCTGTTTCTCTTGTCATCAGCCCCTTCCAACAGAAGGCAACAAGGCAGGCAGGAATTGTGGCTAAACACACCTGGTCCAGGTTTATTTCCCTACCCAGCTGACAATTTCTCCTTGCCAATGGGAAACTTGTCAATAACAAATCATGAGGATTATTAAGTGGAGCACTGGAAGATATTTGGTGCAGATTTGTACATTTCAGCTTTTAACTTTTAAAGAGAACTTACCTTTCAGTTCAAATTTTATTGGCATGATTAAGTGATAATCAGAACCCAGGGGTAAATTTAAACCCCAACATATTAAATTTACCATAGGCTTAGTCATCAATTTTAGGACATGTAATTCAATAATTTGCTAAATTTATACTTCGGTCACTTAAAATTATTCTTCAAAGGGAGTCTTTCCCCACTTGATTAAAAGTCCTCACTTTTACCAATAACATGTTTCTCCATACATGGTAAAAACAACCAGAAGGACTGATTCTGGGGAAAAAGATCTACACGACCCACAAGCAAGGCAGCATTATTAACCTTATAAAATTGTCAGTATAAAATTGAACTTATAAAACAAGCCCTCCCACTGTGCATTGCTGTAGAACTGCTTTCCTTTTGTTTAGGGCTAGTACCAAATACCAATGTGCATTTTAGACTGTACATGATTATGCTAATGATATTTAAAACCAAGTGCATGCAGTAACATGCAATTTGTATGGATAATTTAAAAAGAAACCACTAGGTCAAACATCATTTTTGGACATAAGAACATTTAAAAAACAGAGCTATAAAGGGAGTTACTTGATTCACATAAGCAATCCTGGCTTCACAAACTCTACACATGCCAAGAGTTACCTATTTGTGGGGAGAAAATAACCATAATTGTGTGGTCGGCTGCTTTAGGTCAATTATCCACAATTGTCAGATTGGATACTTTCATTTTTTATTTAAATCATTGTTATAGTAGTGACATAAAGCTTGGTAAAAGTAAATTAGAAATTAGTTTTAATAAATCATCTCTTTGGGCCTCCCCGGTGGCGCAGCGGTTGAGCGCTGGGTTGCAGGCTGCCCGGGGCCTCTGCAGCGCCGGTTCGATCCCCGGCTGCTCCCCGGCCACCGGAGGAGGGTCCCACATGGCGCGCAGACCTCTCCTGCCGCCCGCTGCTCCCCTCAGCAGTGTACTTCGGTCCTTCTGCCTGCTCTGCTCCCCACTCTGGCTCTGGTGAATTCTCTCACCCTCCTGCCCTTCTGACTGTACCCAGTGTTCATATAAATAAATAATCTTTAAAAATAAATAAATAAATCATCTTTAATGGAGATGGTCATTCTCTTCAACTTAAGGTTATAAAACAACTGTGCAATGTGCTTTTGCACCTAATGTTTTGGTATTAATTTTCACCAATTTTCCAGATCATTTTGTTGTGAAAAACCCATTAAATCGGGCCTCCCTGGTGGCACAGTGGGTTGAGCACAGCGCTGTGAGTCTGTCTGCAGCCTCTGCAGCGCGGGTTCCATTCCTGGCCAGCCAGGGAGATTTCTACATGGCGCAGCAGACCTCTCCTGTCTCGCCTGCTGCTCTCCTCAGCAGTGCTTTCAGTCTGTCTGCCTGTCCTGTTCCTCACTCCGTTTCTGGTGAATCCTCACCCTCCCGCGCCTCTGGCCTGTGCCCCAGCTATTGTATAAATAAAAAAAAAAAATCTAAAAAAAACCTATTAAATCTGTAACTATTGTTCATTTTAGCGTAGTTCATTTGAGAAGTGTAGATTCTGACTGATGCATAATGCATTTTTAAAAAGTTACATAGCAACACATTTTTAGTACCTTTTGGAAACTCTCCTATTATAAAATGAACCATCTCCTGCCACATCTCACACAGCTCCTTACCCCACGTACCATAAAGTCACTGCTTTCCAAATTGTAAGAGTTCAGGATCTATTGTATCAGTCTGAAAATCAATTATTTAGCAATTAAATTCTAATCGAACCCAAATAAGTTGTCTTAGTTTTGAATTTTTCCATTGCACAGATAGTGTTCAGTAAGTCACAAATTAAAAGCAGAGTAATGACGAATTGAGGAGCTGGGAAATGTTTGAGTGCTTGAGTTTATCCCTAAGTTTTTCATTCTCCGTTTTAACAATTCTCCAGTGATTGATCACTGTTTGAAGCTGGGCTTCTAGCTAGTTCATTGTTTTAACTCCACATATAAGTATAAAGTCTTGACGAGTTAATAGCTCAGGTTTGTATTAGGTAATTAACATATATACATATTTCTCATTTTGTAGTTCCAAGACTTTCTTTCTCACAAGTCAGCCCAAGATATTATCATATTTTCTGTTGGCCTGTTGAAAGGGAATTTAAAGAAAAATAAAACATCAATTTTTCCCCAATTACCATAATAAGATTTTGTATGAAGTCCTGGAAGCTTTTTCAAGGGTGAAAAGGATTTGGTGCTTAGGTCAATTATCCTAAAGGTAGTGAGTGGTATTGGCCTGCAATAGCCACTGGGTGCAGTGTGGCCCCATTTGCCCCCCTAGCTGCAGGAAGACCCCTGTGGACCAGCTGCAGTCACTTTTCAGGAAGACTTTAGCATCAAACTTGAGATGGACTGAGACAAAATAAAGCTAGAGGGTGGAGGTGCCAAAGATATGCTTTGCGGTTCTTTGCATCTCCACTCTCATGAAAAATTCTCTTACATCCACACCCCTTGGCTTGAGGGTCAACACCCTCACTTCTCCAGATGAGAAAGTGAGAAAAGCTACATCATTTCCCCCTCCATTCCAGGCCTCAATGACCCCCTTTTCCCTGATGCCTTAATGTGCTCTGGTCTTCTGTCCATGTGTGTTGGATATAGTGGAAGGAGTGAGGGACAAAGGACTGAGGTGGCCACTTCTCACAAACTCTGACAGGGAGAGGCTGGTGACTCTGTGCCTCTTCATAGTGGCCTGTGGTTCTCAGTCATGGAATTCCAGGCAAAGGTGCAAGACAAGAGCAAACCCCCCCATTTACTCAGTGTGTTTCACCTTGTATAAATATTGCCATAACACTGGGAAGAACAGACTAGAAAAAAATGAGAGTGGAGCTGGGGATTGAAGGTAGCAATGCAGGTGAGACTTGAGTGGGGTCTAAAGTGAAGTAGTGGGAATGGGGAAGAGAGGAGGAGACAGATATGTGAGCAATTCCTTCAGCTTCTGGTCTGAGTGAGTGGTCATGGGGTTCACAGGGACATGAAAGGGAAAAGAAGGTCAAGTTTTGGGGACAAACCTGGACAAAACTGGGCATTGCCTGACTTTGATATTTCTGGAGGACTCGGGCAGTTAAATGTGCAATATGATGCTCAAAGTGTGTTATGACTTGGGACAAATGTAGAGTGGTTCTCAGAATTCAGGTGGCTACTGACACCACAGGAATATTTGGGTCACCCAGGGACGGTGTATAACATGAGAAGGAAGGGAGCCCAGTTGAGTCCCAAGAAGCATATGCATTGAAGGGTTGGGTGGGTGTGCATGGGAGACTGAATTCGGAACACAGAAAGTTCTCTGAGGGATACTGAAAAGGGAAGTATCCCCACTTCTGGACCCTTTAGTGAAAATGGCACCAAGCACCCTAACTTATGCCTCTGACATTCCTTTCCTTGTCCTGTTTCCCTCTCTGCCTGCTCTCTAAAGGTGACACCCTCCTTGATGAGCTCGTTCATAGGGCCTCAAAATGAAAGACTTCATTACTTTGTTCCAGGGCATCAATTGTTCCCCTAAAAGCCACAGGCTCCTTAACAAAGGCTTCTAAGATGATAGGCAGCTAATTGGAGGAATGTTGTTCCATCTCTCAGCCTGCTGCCAGCTGCCCCTGCTGTGCGCAGCACCCCACAGTTCTGCCAGGCTGCTCTGCCATCTCACCCTCTCACTTTGCAGCTTCCTCCACATCCTAAACACACAGTTGTTCTGAAAGATTGTGCCTCTGGTGTCCCTCAGGTTTCACAAGCAAATGACATTGAATGAACCTGGTCAAATCTTCTCCTTGCTGGGAAATCGCTCAAAGTCACTGGCCAAAGAAAAAGACAATCACCAGCTATTACAAGTAGTGCTTTATTGTGGGGCTTCTAATGCTGCTCTCTGGAGAGGATCACTGCAAGGCCCATATAAACCTTCAAGTAGAAAGATAATAGAAAAGTCACTGATGATTTTTTATTTGATGGGATAGAGAAATGGAGAGGAAAACCCTAGGAAGAAAGAAAGAACCGATGTGTAAAATCTGGTGTATTTATAAAAGCATTGGTGGAGTGACCCACCTATTTTCAGTATTTGTATATTTTGCTGCTTAAAATAAAATGAATATTTCCCCTTTTCCTGCATGCTAGCCTTCCCCAAACCAGGGTGTATGTAAAAACTCACATCTGTTTTTATTTTCCGTTTCTTTTGATGTTGCATGCCAGTTTGCAACACCCGCTTTCATGCCAGGGTAACCATGCGATCATGTGGGCAAGCTTTTGATTCCACACCCTGTGTAGCTTTTCCAGAGCTGGGGAGGAGGCTGATGGGGATGCCACAGAGAGTACATGCAGCTTCAGACTTTTGGGATCCTCTGGTGAGCTGCAGGCTTGTGGCTTCTCTTTCTCCTGTTCCCACTAGAGTTGCCTGGCTTTGGCAGAGGGTAACTTTTCTCTTTCCTATGAAGCATGTGTATGATACCTAAAAACTAATGCAAATATGTATCTACATGAGCATGTATGTAGGTTATTTATTTGCATTGAAAATATCATTGGTCTTGGGATCTCCCTGGTGGCGCAGGCGCAGGCGCTGTGAAGCTGTCCACAGCCTCTGCAGTGCCAGCCTCAGAGCAACCCACATGGTGCTGCAGACCTCTCCTGGCTCGCCCACTGCTCCCCTCAGCAGTGTATTTCGTCAGTCTGCCTGTTCTGTTCCCCACTCTATCTCTGGTGAATCCTCTCACCCTCCCATGCATCTGGCCTGTACCCCGGTTCTTGTATAAATTTAAAAAAAAATCTTTAGAAAAAAAAAGAAAATATCATTGGTCTACATCTTTGTTGGTGTTTTGGAAGCATGGCATTTCCCCCTTCAGGTGTGGTCACATCCACCACCAAAGCACCCACAGTCCCCCACCATAGTCCATTGTGATCTCTCCCCAACCTACCCTTGCTCCTCCCCCTCCCCCTCAGGATGCCTCAGTTATATGGTCAGCTTTCAAGGTTGGTTTTAAACTTTCTCTTTACCTGATCCTTTGTTTGGTTTCTCTGTATTCCACA
Source organism: Talpa occidentalis (assembly GCF_014898055.3). Lineage (NCBI taxonomy): Eukaryota > Metazoa > Chordata > Mammalia > Eulipotyphla > Talpidae > Talpa > Talpa occidentalis. Next base: position 56,232,944 of record NW_023604861.1, on the reverse strand, counting down.
TATAAGTGACACTATCTGCTATTTATCTTTCTCCTGACTTATTTCACTTAGCATGATACATTTTAGCTCCCTTCATGTCACTGCCAATGGCATGAGAATCTTTTTTGATTGCTGAGTAGTATTCCATCAGGTATTCCACATCTTTTTGATCCATTCATCTTTTTGGAGGCACTTAGGTTATTTCCATGCATGGCTATTGTAAATAGTGCATGTAAATTCTTAACAATTCCCTCAAGATAGAAGCCTATACTACTTTAAGGAATATACACATAATCAGGTAGTGTGGGAAAAACTCACAATGTATGATGATAAAGAAAATGGAGTAGTTAGAATTCTTCTACCCAAGCCTGGGCTATTCAATTTTCAATAATACCACAAGTGAGAGAACAATAATCTGATTCACAATGAACTGCACCATACTCTGCCTGATTCCTCTTCAAGCTCTCTGCTTTCATGAAGAGAATATTTAGCTCACATGCAGTCCATCACAATTCTGTTCTTCTGCAAACAATTATGCAGTGATGGAGCCACAAGACTGTGAGCAACAACAATAGAGCTTTGCTTTTGTTAGTAAAACTAACCAGTTAGTCTGTTACCTTAATCCAAATTTAGGAGCTTTGCTATATTTTCTTTCTTTTTAAAAGATTTATTTATTTGTACAAGAACTGGGGTACAGTCAGTGGCACGGGAGGGTGAGGGAATTCACCAGAGACAGAGCAGAAAGCACAACAGGCAGACAGCCCTGGGACACCACTGAGGGAAGCAGCGGACAAGGCAGGAGAGGTCTGCCACGCCACGTGGGTAGCTCCGTGGCTAGCGGGGATCGAACCCATGCTGCAGAGGCTGCTGACAGCTTCACAGCTTCACAGCTCAACCCACTGCACCACCGGGGAGGCCCAGCTTTGCTATATTTTCAAGAGCTCTAGATCTGCTAAAAGACATAACACATCTCTTGACTAACACACACCTAATCATTATGTTCAGACTTTCCTCCCAGATTTACATTTGCCTAAGGAAACTACTCAAGTACCTTTTCCCAGCACAATGACATAGTGGGTGTCAAAGTGATTTTGAGATTCTATCTCTTAGAAGGCATACAACTGCTTAAAACTTCCGTGTGAATTTTGTTTGCTCAGTTCAGCCTATAGCCTAAGAAAACTTCTCTTTTGTGTCATTAGAGGCTCACCTGAAAAACAGTCGCAATGTTAAATGTATCTACGAAGCCATGGGGCACGTCAGTCACTAGGTGACCCGTGGGTAGGTGTCACCTGTTCCCTGGTCTTGGACAATTGCTATACAAGGACCCTAGATAGACCAGAGCGGGCCAGGGGACTTCTTCTGAGGAAGGGGGCTAGGGCCTTCTTTTGTCCCAACCATTCCAAACTTTCACCCAACTCCTTTTGTGTGTGTGTGTGTGTGTGTGTGTGTGTGTGTGAGAGAGAGAGAGAGAGAGAGAGGGTAAGAGGTTTCACCAGAGACAGAGTGGGGAGCAGAACAGGCAGATCTACTGAAATACACTGCTGAGGGCAGCAGTAGGCGAGATAGGAGAGGTCTGCTGCGCCATATGTGTTAGCTCCCTGGCCAGGGATCAAACTCTGGCCATAGAAGTGACAGTGCTGAGACTTACCCCTCAGCCATCAGGGAGGCCCTTCACCCAACTCTTGCTCAAGAACAGAAAGGACTGTGTAGAGCATCCACTTTAATGCCTAATATCCACTAATGTTTCTGTCACAGAAAGTGAATAATATCTACAGTCTGTTGTTTGCTTTACTACAAATAAAACTAATAATACTAACCTTCCCCAGACGTTTGTTGTAAGAAATATAGTATTATATAAAGAAAATATTTTTTGCTACAAAATGCTATACAAATTTAATTATAATTATTTTCTTGTATTATAAGAAATTGTAGGTTTGTTGTAGTTTACTTTTAAGTACTCAACCTCTGAGTCTATGAAAGCACTGTGAAATTCTATTCTCTATCATGATTTCTTAGTCTGTTACTTATGTTTCCTCTATGTTCTTTCCCTTGAGTTTTGTAGGCACTTAAGATGGAAACCTGCTGACCCCACATCAGTGTTGGCAGGGGCTGCTTTATTTTTACACATACAAAGGCTTGTGATACCCACAGATCATCTCCAAAATGTCTAAAATGATTTCGTTGTTTTTGAAACATTCCCCAAGTCTGTACCATATCCAGGACTCACATCGCCAGTTGTTTTGAAACTGTATAGTTGATCAAAATATTTGGGGGAAAAGCTGAGAAGTATAATTTTTAAATCAGCATGGTGCCTGAGTTAATGTCCTGGCCCAGATCTCATACTGCAACTGAAGCTTTGCCTGTGGGAACCCCTTCTACACAATCATCTCATTGTCTTCAATACAATGGACATGACAATCCTGAAAAAGCAAGTACTCCTCTCGGAGTTATCTTTTCAGACCGCTGCCTTATTTTTCTAACTGAAATATCTTAGGTTTCTTCATGAAGCATGAGAATTCCAGAAGGTCAACCTCAGAGGCTTTCTTCCTCCCATTTTCAATATGTTTGGTCCTCTGAGAGGTGTGTGAGACCGTCTTTGTTCTTAGTTTTACCTAATGGTGGAGACATCCAGCAGACATATATTGGAGGCAGTTCAGGTGCTTTCTAGATCTACCTCACCACACATTTAGACTAATTTCAACTTGACCTTGAGTGTGGCTCTGGTGAGGATTATCTTTTCTGTGCTGCATTAGTAAAGAAATCTCAAGATATGAGGAAAAAAGCCCACATCTCAGTTCTGTAATGGCCAAGGCCCGCTGGTGGGACTCTGGACAAGAATTGGGGATCCAGCTCCCCCATCCAGGGATGCTGCTGTTCCCCTCCCCACCCCGTGTGCTCCAGGGTGGCTGTGGCAGGGAGGAGATGGCTGAGGGTGGGGGCCAGCATCCCGAGGCCTCATTATGGAGTGACATAAATCATTCATGTTCACATATATGGTCTCACCTAAACCCTGAGCTGCTGGAAATTTGAGGGAAGAATCTCTACACTCTCTATTGGAGTGCAGAGAGAATGCTGCCATCATAGTTTTTGGTTGGTTCCTTTGATTGCAGTCAAACCCTGGGACCATGCTTGACATGTCATCTGACTTTCACTTCACTGGGAAAAATCAAATTGTCACCATCATCATTTCTTCCTTTTGCATCTTAGTTGTCCTTCATACTTTTTACACCTCACACAGATATCCTGAAGTTGCAACTCTGTTCTTTTTTAAAGTTTGTTCAACCACCATACACATCATTCTTTGACGTTTTGCTGCCTCCCAACCAAAACATAATGTTATAAATATCTATTCTTTCTCCAACATCTTCAAATACTCACAGCAAGTGTATATCTCAAACTCAGGGTTGCAAGAACTAGCATTACCGTGGCTTTTTATAATCATTTCATTTATTTTTGAGTCTTAGTTCTGTTAAGCTCATAGAAAACTTCACTCTCACCAAACTAGGCTGAAGTTGCCTCTAATATTTGATTGATTTTGATGAGTCCATTTTTATTTTCTGAGAAATAGATTTCTTCTGAGATGTCCCCTGTCCCTGGGTATATCTGAAGAAGAGAGGACAGAGGCGGGGCTGACCCTTCTCCCTCCTGCTGCTCGGGTATTCTAGTTGTCATCTGTGGACATGACAAATGACATGCAACCTGTACCACAAAGATTTCTCTCGGGTCTCCCTGCTGAAGTTTTCCAGCCCTCCTGGCCTCTCCAGCACTCCAGGTGTGCCTCTGTCCCGACATCTGACCCTCTGACCTGTGAGTTGGCCTTCTATGTTTATGTCTTAGCTCCCTCACTAAACTAAGCTGCTCTTTTGGAGTGAGATTAATATCTGACTCATCTCTAGACTCACCTCCTAAAATAGTTATTTCCAAGTAGAGGCTCCATAAATATTTACAAAGAATGCCAAAAATGCCGGTATATTTAAAAAGTGAAGGTTTCTGATATGAGAGTCCCTTTAAATTCGTCTAGGGAAAAAATGAGGGGGCAGAGACAATAGATTGCTTGAGTTTCGTTATTTGATGAAGCTAAGTAATAGGTACATGGAGGGTTATTGTACTGTTCTCTCTATCCTTTAATATGTGTTTGAAATTTTTCATTAAAATAGTAAAAAAAGAAAAAAACCAAATGCTTCATTGAAAACAACTTGAATAAAATGGCTACTTTCAGAGAAAGATTTCTAATTTCAAACAGCTGAGTGGAATAGTTTATTCCAATAGGTTAGTTTAGGCTACTGAAAGAATAGAGTCCAAGAATATATTTTGGCTCCCAGCCCACAGCTCTTTAAAAACTAGGAATTATATACATTTTCATTCATGGAAAGTTTCTCAGGGTTATTTTTAAGTGAGCAAGGACTTTGTGGAGTTGCTGGGCTCTGAAACATGCTTTTCCCCACTCAAAAAGCTCAATTTTCACTGTTATTTCTAGATAAACTTAACTTCCTGACATCGTTTTTGCAAATCTGCATGGAATGTTAATATTCCTATTCATTTTTGTAACTTTAGTCATAAATGTAACCTTTTACTGTCCCACCTTCCTTTGCTTTTCAATGCCTTCTTTGTATGTGAAATCATTATTTAAATAAACTTTTTTTTATTTTGGAATAATTTTAGATTTATGGAAAATTTGTAAAGTCAGCACAGAAAGTTTTTATAAATCCTACACCCACTTTCCACTATTATGAATATCTAACATTTCTATGGAAGATTTATTATAATAATAAACCAGAATTGATAAGTAATCATAACCTTAAGTCCATACTTTATTCAGAGCTCCTTAACTTTACTTAATATCTCTTTTTCTGCTCCAAGATATTATATTACATTTACTCATCATGTCTGAAATGATTTTTTAAAGGAACAATTGATGTCCCTTCAATGTTTTCCCAGAATATTCATTTTACCTGTAAAAGGAATGGTCCTCTTGCTCCCTTTTAAAATAGTTTAAAATACTGATTTTACTTTGAGCATCCCATTATCAATAGGTAATAGCATTGCAAAATTTCAATATAGGCACAAAAAGAAATTTTCCCCCAAAATTACATTGAGAGTAAAACGAGTTGCTCATTACCTCAAACTTCCAACTCAAGGCTTTTCTTAGTCCCACATTTTGAAAACACTTCAGAATGAGATAAGGTCTGTCCATTAACTCACCTGCCTTTCCTCATCAGTCTTAATTTGATCAGAATTACACTGAGCAGAATTACACTGTTTCAGAATCCCCTGAGCAGCTCTGCTAAAGGAGATGGAAAAATTATACCTCCTAGAATATGATGGAAGGGGGTTGATGCCCAAGAGAAGGAAACTGTTTTCAAAGCAAGTGGCACAAAAAAATGCTCTAAATGGGGAGAGAGAATAGTTTGCTGGAGGCCTTCTGCTTTTAGCCTTGGCAACCCTGCCACATCCATTCCATACTGGCCACACTGATGTCTAACTCCAGGCCAGGAGCAAGATTACTGCTGTCCATCAGCAAAGCAGTGACTGTATTTGCTGATAAAGGGCAATGATGAAAGGTGGATGAAAGGCTAAAAATCATAACTTTAAAATTTTGTTTCTTTAAATCATTGCATCCAGGACCAAGCTCCTGCTAACAGCCAATGTCAGATAGACTCTGCCTGAGTTTACTGATTTTACCTAAGAGAAGTGCCAACCATGCCAACTTCCCATTGTTCAGAGGGGCCTGTTTGGCTCAGTCCCAAGCAAAACATCATTGCCATGGTGTCTGCTGTTCAGCCAACTGCTGAGTCTAGCCAACCACACTTTCCATTCTGATGTTACCACAACCTCATATTCCACCAGCGTTGATGGTGCTCACAGCCACTTCTTCCTGGGTGCTCATCCAGAAGACATACCAGGTTAGCGGTTAGAACACCTGGGCTGATAGAGCATTTTGCCTTCAATATTCCTGCGGGCAAATCTATTTAAGTGTACCAAAGGGTTGCTGAAACAACCAGAAGTGGGGCTTCAAGATTTTGTAGAGAGAAAGCTGCTGAGAGTCATTAGCCACATTCCTCTGGAGACTGTTACTGATTCGGGGTGTATGAAAAGTAGCTGAGCTTTTAGTGGGCAAAGCTCACTGCTGGGGAAAGGAGACAGCAGCAATTACAAGAGGTTAAAAATTAAAAAATTAGAGACTTGATGGACTCAAATGCTGGCACGAAGAGTGGGTTAGCGAACTGAGCCCCTGGATGACTTTCCTTCAAGATATTTACATAATTCTGGGATTTTCAGAAGCTCAGCAAGAAGCTACTGAGAAGCATGTTTAAGTGGGTGATAATCTCGCCATATTGAAGAAATAAGGATTAAAGCTCACCATCCGCCAGAAGACAAGCCTCAGTTAGGCTCTTTCTGTTGGTATTGCAGGCAGAATTGTCACAGAAAACAAAGGACAAGGCCCTGTTCAGTTTGAATTTCAGATAGGCAATAAAAATTTTATAAGTGTGATGTTAGCAACAATTAGGATTTACTTAAAATAAAAATTATTTGTTGTTTTTCTGAAATTCAAACTAACCAAGCACTCTTTATTTTTGTGCCTTAAATCTGCCTACTTGATGGACTTGTCATGCTCAGAATAGTGGCCTCTAAAGGTGTCCAGACCTCAACCCCCTAACTTGTGCATATTTTACCTTATGCAGCAAAAGGGACTTGGCAGATATGACTAAGTTAGGCATTTTGAGACAGAGAGAAGATCCTGGAATATCTGTATAGACCCAACCTATTCACAAAAGTCATTATAGGCGAGGTCAAGGCAGAAAAATCATTATTATTCTAGAAGTAGAGAAAAAGAAAGGTTGGAGGCTACCACATTACTGACCTTGCAGATGGCAGAACGGGCCACCAGCCAAGGAACGCAAGTGGCCTCTGGGAGCTAGAAAAGCAAAAGATGAGTTTTCCTTGAAAGGAAGGCAATCCTGTCAAGACCATGATATTAGCTGGATGGGGACTATGTCAGACTTCTGATGAGCAGAACTGTAAGTTCGTAAATTGTGTTGTTCTGAGTCACTCGGTTTGTGGAAATTTGCTATTGGAGCAACATGGTAATGTGTAACATTAAATGACAATATTACCAGTTAGAATCATAGGGCTGAAAACATGAGGAGGGGAAAAACTGATAACAGAAACAGTCTCACATAGATGCAAATAGTAGAATTCACAGATAAGGATCTCATAGTTATGAATAACAGCGTTAACCAGAAGTTTTTAATATGGTGACAATGGATTTTTAAAATGAAGAATTTCACAGTTAATTTAAGTGTTTCAAAAAGGATAAATATTCAATTGAAAAATGAAGTACTGGAATCATGTACTTAATAGATGGATCTAAAATCAATTCATATAGTAAAAGAGAGAAGGGTTAATGAACTCTAAGACAAGTCAATAAAAAATATCTACACTGATCCATAGAGAGAAATAAAGTGTGAAATGTAAGAAGGAAACTTAAAAATGTGTGGGATATTGTAAAAGGTCTGAGGTTTATGTAATTGGTATTTCAGAAGGACAGTGGCAAGAGCATGTGGTAGAAGTAGTATTTTGAGATAATGGTTAAAGATTTCATGAAATGATGAAAAACATTAAGGCAAATATTTCAAAAGCTCAGCAAAACCCAACAGGAAAAAAAAAATACATGTATGTGTGTGTGTATATATGTGTATATATATAATATATATATATATATAAAAGATAAACAAGAAGTTGAACAAATTCAAAGACTAAACAGGAAAAAAATACATGTATGTGTGTATATATATATATATCTTTTAGTGTATATATATATATATAGTGTGTGTGTATATATATATCTTTTAGTATATATATATATATATATATATATATATATATATATACAGGAAAAAAAACCCAACAGGAAAAAAAAAATACATGTATGTGTGTGTGTATGTGTATATATATAAGATATATATATATAAAAGATAAACAAGAAGAGTTGAACAAATTCAAAGACTAAATGTGTTTTTTAATAAAAAAATTCAACTTCATAAGATTTTCCCTAGGTTTACTAAACATAATGATTTCTTAATTAAAAAAAAGTAACCTTTTTTTCCCCTTGAAGTTAGAAAGTTAATCATAAAATGCATTTGAAGGGACAAAGAAGCATTAATAGCAATAAAAATATATATATAAAGGAACAATGAGAGAAGATCGAAGTCCACTAAATACTAAAACCCACAGCCATAGAAAGACTACAGATAATTGAAAATGATGTTAGCATGTGAATAAACAAACAGAACAAAACAGGTAATTCAGAAATAAATACAAGGGAAATTAGTATATGATAAGCTAACATTTTGAATCTTTAGGGAAACAGTGGATTTTTAAATCAAGTAATACTAAAATAACCAGGAGAAAAAGAAAATTGATTTCATACCTCATGCCAAATACCAAGGTTAATATAAAATAAACCAAGAATCCAAATGCAACCCTGAGTAATATAGGTTCTAGAAGGAAATATAAGTGAATTACCCTATAATCTGGTATGAGAAAAATTTTACAAATTCTATTTTTATACTAACTATATACAATTCTATATCCAGAGGATATAAGGGGATAAAAATACACTGCACTTTTTAAAAACGTTTTTATGTGCCCAAAACAAAGTAAAAAAACTCAATGACAATAAAAAATACTTCTTATGTCATAAAGTATAAATGTTCCTAAAATTTGAAAAACTTTTAAAATAAGTAAAATGCCTAAAAACTTTATAATTAGTTGGAAAAATGTCAAGCATCTTCAATGAAAAAGATGTTCAACCTCACTCATAACAGAGATGTAAATTAAAGCTGCAATGAGATACAATTCTCATCTTTGGACTGTCAAAAATTCAAAAGTGTGACAACAGACTTTTGGCAAGGCTGAGAGAAAGCGGGTATTTTCATATATTGAAGGTTAGACAGTGACCTTTAATATATGAATGCAAAATAGTAAAAATTCTAGAGGCTAATCCTACTCAGAAACTCATTTCTAAAATACACTGGTGAAAATGCATATCCATGAGGCTATTCATTGTAGCATTACTGTAATAGCAAATGACTGGGAACAACCCAAATGTTCATTAATAGGGAACTAATTTAATTAAGGTACATCCAAAAATGGAACATTATAAAGCTGCAGAAAATGATGAATAACTCTATGTGCTGTTATGGAATAATTACTAGGACATATTGTTGAGTGAAAAAATAATGCAAGAAGAATAGTATGCACTAGGGGCCTCCCTGGTAGCGCAAGGGGTTAAGATGCAACCTATGAAGCTATCTGTAGCCACTGCAGTACGCGTTTGATCCCCAGCCAGGGAGGAGACCCACATGGTGAGCAGATCTCTCCCGACTCGTCCACTGCTCCCCTCAGCAGTGAATTTCATTCAGTCTGTCTGTCCTTTTCCCTACTCTGTTTCTGGTGAATCCTTTCCCCAGAAAGGATTAAAATAATCCTTTGGCCTGTACCCCAGCTCTTGTATGCACAAATAAAAAATAAATCTTAAAAAAAAAAGAATGGTATGCACAATGTGTTACTTTTTATTCAAAGAGGGTAAAAAAAAACCAGTTTCATGTTGTCTTTGAGTGATAGAAAACCAAAAATTACTTTGATTACTTATGGGAAACAGAGGGAACAGAGTAGAGGGGAAAGAGTAAAACAATACTCCTCTGAATATATATATAATACGGTCAATAGCTAATATCTATTTACAAAGTTTTAAGGCAAAATTAAATTTACAAAGCAGTTCCTAAAACAAAATCAAAACTAGCAAACAAATCTATGTATTAAACTGCTAACTTAATTACAGAGAGGAATATGTCAAATGCCATTAAAACAACATAATTTGACAGTACATCTGAAGTTGGAATATAGGTCAAGAAGAATTACATTGCATTTGTTAGTGGGAAACTATTATGTTTAGGAAATAATATTCAGCATAAAAGAAGTAAGTATAAATGAAGCAAACACCACAAAATTGTAAATTTGAACTGGAAATATTTAAACTCATCATTTTTTTCTCAAAAAACATTTTCTATTTCTGTCAATTGGAAATGCTAAGAAACAATGACTAGTCTATTAATACTGGCCACTTCTAACATCAGACTGTAGTCTCTGTCATTTTCTAATAAAATAAAGCAAAGCTCTTGGGGCAGAAGAAATTCAAGATGAATCTGGACGATTTTGTTCTACTACAAAGCAAGGAAGTTATTCAGGTAACTGGGGCAATGTTAAAAGGTTTAACTTTTAGGCAACTTGTGGGCAGTTCCACTGGTCAAAATGAGATATTTTTTATTTGATTTGAATGTCAAACAGGACAGTAGATATAATAGATTGAAACATATTAAATATGTTAACATCTATGCATTCATAATCGTACCAAGAAATAAAAAGTTCAGTATCATTGTCCTAAGAGCACTCAAGTGCTTAAGGGACATTTTTATTTATAAAATAATACCAGTCAATGAATAAAAATGAAATAATAGAATTTCAAATATTAGTATTTTGCAAACCCTAATGAAATGAGCTGGCAGCAATTACCAGTGACTGTTAAACCATTTGATGAACTTCATAATGAGTGCATCAATGATCAACCTCAGTAACACCAGAAAGAGAAACAGCACAGATGATCTGTCTCCTGAAGATGCAGTGGGACACACACAACCTCACCTGCAAGGGATTCTTAACATGAAATCTGAATCTGTTGAGTATCTATATCTAGTTGCCCATTTACAGAAATGAATGAGGTAAAGGAAAGGTTTAAATAAACAGGTACTTCAGGATTCTGGATGCAAATTAAATAAAATTGATTTCATGTTGGAAAATAAAAAAAAAATGTTCAAAAATCATGAAAGTGGTAAAAACGTGGGGATGCAAGTAGCAAGAACTGGAATGCAGGGAGCTTCGCAGAACAAATAACCACATGCTGGTTATTTGACACATGTATGGCAATAGGAGAAGGGAGAGCACATTTAGATGTGATATGAGACATATCAACCAAAGAAGCAGCACATTGACATAAGTGCCCAAGGTATTTGTGATTGAGGCTGACCTGTGTCTACAGGCAATGCTGTGGGAGTTCACTGCTGTTGGAGTGGAAATGGGAGGCCTCAAAGAGAAAACACCCAAAGAAGGAGAATGAGTGGAGGTCCTAATGACTGAGATCTTCCTTCATGCTCGAGCTTCCTATGACTTGAGAATTCCGTGCTTGCATTGGATGCATTCTTGGGATGTAGGTTTCAATGTGTGCTCTTCCTGCCTAGGGATTGTCTTTCACCCTAACCGTAGCACAAGGTTAAGCTCTCATCCCGAAGACATTAAACTCTGTGTCTTTATTCACTTCAAATACCATTGCCCACATAAGCTGGGGGCTGCAGGAAGCATTTTCCCATCCATAATTCAGTTAATATTCACATCACCCTAATTTAAGTATTACCTCTCTTTACAAATAAGGGAACAAACTCCGGAAATGTGAAAGACTAGTGCAACATCATGTAGATAATAAGGAACAGTACCTGAATTAAAATTTCCAACTACAGATTCTAAGTTCTTTCCCCTTAAAGTTTTTATAAGTGGGAAGAAATGAACCCCTAAAAGACTGGTCTGACTAATCATTTCCTGATGAATGAAGACAAATGTTACACACCCCCTTTCAACCCTGAAATTGTTTCCATCATCAGAACGGTCCTTTAGCACTTGGCACCAAAAGTAGATCTCTTGGGGAAACTTTTTTTTCTCCTTCTCAGATCTTTTATTTTAGAGTTGAAAGGCAAGAGAGAACTTCTTTCTCCCAAATCAGTTGAGACATTCAGATTAAAATGACACTCTTGTCAAAGTATTCTTAACGCTGTACTCGGAGTTACACAAATGCAGACAGATGATGGAGGGGAGGGGGGGTGAAGAGGAGGTGTCCCTGAATTGATTAGAGATTGCTCAAAATGGATCATGTTCTACTGAATGATCTTCCTTCCTTCCATTGTTTTCTGCTGTGCTGGAGCAGCATTTGACTGGTAGGTGGAGACTATTTTGTGTCTCTTTTGTATGTAGTTGCCAATTCTCCCCACTGGCATTGTCATCTGCAGGCACAAGCCTCCTCTAAGGTGATTCCTTGCATCTGTGTGGGAGGGGGGCTGTTCAGAGGCACAGCCCCCCGACATGGAATACAAACCTGTTAAGGTGAGAACTAAGGCTTAAAAGAAGGAAATGGGTCAAAAATTAGTTGCTCAATCTTAATAAGAATTAAAGAGTAACTGAGAGAAACAGTTTAATAAAGATGCATTAAACTATGCTTCCAGAAGTTGTCCTACGCTCCAGAATTTCCAGCTGCATTTTATTTATTTTTCGCCACTGAAGAGAATATATTTTACACAACACAAAAGGCCGCAGCATAAATTAGAAGAAATATAGGGAGCCTTCAAAAAGTGAGGTCAAACCTTTCCTCAAGCAGATGATTACAGTCTGGGGGTGAGTAAATCTTATTAGCCTCTCTCCACCTTGTCTCTTCTCATAAAACACCAGCGAGGAGAAAGCCACACTCAATTCAGGAGTGGACAGCTTGCCTGAGAGGCCTGGCCCCACGTCCCCTCATCACGCTTGGGCTCTGGCTGTGGAAGATTCTCCCACCTCCTTGTGCCTTCCCTCAGTGCAGGTGAACACAGCCAGCTGGGCGCAAAGCGCCACCACTCCAATGCCCACCTCCTCATGCTAAGTTTGGTCACTTCTCACTATACCTTCACGCAGCAATTTTCCAGTCAAATTTCTCTGCCGAAGTTTGAGAGCTTAAAATTAATGAGGTTGTTAACATTTCCTAAAATGTCTTTCACGGGAGTTGAAAGGCATGAAAAGTTGAACTGGTCTCTTTGGTTCATGGAGACACATGGGCTGAGTTCCCACCCATGTCCTTAAGGGGATGGGAGTCTTGGCCTTAATTTTGCCTTCAGTTTGCCATGCAGTGAGTCTCCAGGTGAGTCCTCAACCTCTGTTCTGAAGCCCCCCATAAGCATCATTTGTGGCAACGGGCCTATGAGCTCTGAGAGGACAGGAGTGTTTCTTAATCAGCTTTGCATTTGTATCACTTCCACAGTGGACCAGGTACATACAGGTGAGAGTGGACGCAGGTATGTCTTTCAGTCTCAGCTGAAATAAGTGTAGTAAGAAGACGAAAAGTTTCTGAAGTTACCACCACATTCAAGCCACCAATCAAGAATCAGCTCCACCTACCCAGCAACTCATCAGCAATAATGGTGCTGGCTCTGGTACCCTAGTCCAGCAGTTGGGCATGGTCAGTCAGTGGAGCAGGTCCTCTCCCCATATCGGCTGCGATGAGACAGGAAAAGGAAGGAATCGTTCATTACTCAGGTCAGATTCCAGGCAAAAGAATCAGGAGGAAGAGAAGGCTTCTTCATCAGTGATTCCAAGGAAGGGTCACTTGCACTAGGCTCCAGAGTGAGACATTGACAAGGTCATTCACGGCTGGTCCCCCTCATCCTGAGTGGGGTCCATGTCAGACCAACCGCTGGGCTCTCAGGCTCAGCCCATTCATGTAGACCAGCTGCTGCAGCACCTCCCGTTCTTGCGGGGCCTGGCTTCTGTGGGAGGCTCTCCTGGTGTCCAGAGGAGGCATCCTGGAAACTACAGTGGGTGAGCAGGCTTCTCTGTCTGCTTTTGAAACAGCAGCGCCCAGGTTCACTGTTCAGGTGTTGAGCATGGTTCGGTGTACACTAACTACATTTTAATGCAATTGAAATCACGAGCCTATCTTTGCTACTGATCATTGAATTGGGCTGAAAAAGGGTAGATACTCCACACAAGTACTTTTTCCTTTTCATATTCCACCACTAAATACATTAGATTAGGCAGGTGATCTCTGCTATTTAATCTACAGAATTCCCCATATTACACATTCTGTTTAGGATGAAATCACAGCAAAAGACAAGATGGATCTCTGAATCCAGCCAGAATTTGGGCCCCTTGTTTTCAATCTTCAGTTTTTCCTGACACATTATCATAGATTATGAAAGAGATCATAAAGGGAATGTTTTGTTTTCTGTCACTTATGACCACATCCATTGATGTATTTATAAATGAGACCAACTTCGAAATGACATGAAAACTCAAAACCAAGGAAATGAATTATTAATGTATTACTAGCTCATTCATAATGATAATATGAAAACACACAAACAATATCCTTTCTGTTAATTAATTCAAACAATGGCACAAAACTCCAGAGATCCCTAGCTTTCAGTCCCTTGTGTCTTGTTGGTTAATGCTTTCTTTCTCTTCACCATGAAAACTATGAGTAGATGAGATGAATACAGAAGGAATTATATAGTTCAAAAGAGAGCTGTTTCTTAGCAGAAATGCCATTCTGTCAGGAATTACTGGCAATGCTTTGGGGAACTACTTCTAGTATGTAATAGAAACAATGGTAAAGGCTTATTTAATAATATGAAGACAGTATTAACCCACTGACCATCTGAATGAGATTCCTCTCATACCACTGGTAAGTTATCTAAGGGCCAGCAATAATCAGCCCTGTTCAGCTAACATCTTAGCCATCAGGGGTACAGCAAACATCATTGATCTAGTATGCCTGGCGCTCAAATTTGTAGCTGCAATCTAAGACTCACTGTTTGGGCCAATTGATATCAGCAGCACCCTTTGCAATATTTGCTTTAAGCAGCTTAACTCCTATTTAAGAATGTATCACATGCTAAGACAAGAGTTTAAAAAGTACTCATAATTCATCCAAAAAAATTGTCAGTTATGCTAACCCAATTAAGAAACTGAACCAAGGACGGACAAGCTTACCTTGGTTTTGGCACAATGAATATTCACTCAGTCTTCCATTTTGAGCTTATAATCTCACAAGTTTTTTATTTGACAGAGAGCCTAACACTTCTATCTTATTGAATATGTCCACTCAAACACTTAATGAAAACAGGCTAATTTAGAAGAAATGAATGAGCATTGCAATGATCTTAGTAACGGAGAGAAGAAGGAAGAAAGCTAAGTAGGAAAGGCATTTGCTCTTTAACAGGATGTAAACAGGCAGGCCATTTTTAAACACTCTCTAAAAGTATCTGTCATCCAATCTCAATTAAAAATAATATCATATTGTTGGGAAACTTAATTCAAGAGGTTTGCACTCCAGTAAGAAAGAGCATAAATCTAGGTATGCTAAGGTGACTGATGACTCCCTGTTGAGTGTATTGATTAATTTATTAACAAATGAACTAGCAGTAGCATTTCAAATCAGATACCCTCATTTAAAAAAATGTATCATAGAGGGGCAATGTAAGTCATGTAACTTACATTCTGAATTTAAAATATCCAACTTTTCATAATATCACTTCAAATATTTTTTATGCAATGAAATGTTACAAAAGTTAAAGTTATTTACGTTACCCTATCCAATCTCAACTTTCTTCTTCCTGCATAAAGGCAATACTAGATATTCACTGGAGAAAATAGGATCCGAAGACCTTCTGATGACTACAATTTAATACTCAGAGCACTTCCTAAGATGAATGAGCAACCTAGGAATAATCATGGAGAACATGCTTAAGCTCAAGACCTGAGGGTTGGATGTTGTTTTTAAAAATGTTTGTGTGTCACAATAAATATGCCTAAAGTTCCTTTCCAAAGGGTCTGAAACAAAAATGGAAACTGCATGCTCGGAACACTGAACATGATTTCCTCATTTTACCTCAAAGTGAACCATCTCAAGTTGAAGACTAGAAAGTGTGAAAACTGATGACAGCATAGAAGATTCTTTGTATATATACGATTAACATCATAGCATCAGCTAATACTTCCATCATGTTGCAGGATTATAATTTCATTTTGTAGTGAGAACACTAAAGATTTAGTCTCTTGGTAACTTTGAAGTATTAAGTATAAGCATGACACTGTGCATGAGATCTCCAGAACTTACTCATCTTATAACTTGTTTGTAACCAGTATAAACAAAGTTTTGTAACCTTTGATCAACATCTCCACATTTTCCCCACCCACTTAGCTCCTGTAGCAACCATTCTACTCTGTTTTTGCAAGATCAGGTTTTTTTTTTTAGATTTCATATGTAAGTGATGTTATACAGTATTTTTAGTTATCTTTTTGCCATATTTCACTTGGCATAATACTTTTTTAAAAAATATTTATTTATTTATGCATACAAGAACTGGGGTACAGGCCAGAGGTGTGGGGTGGGGGGTGAGAGGATTCACCAGAGACAGAGTGGGGAACACGTATGTAGCTCCTTGGCCTGGGATCGAACTTGTGCTGCAGAGGCTGCAGACAGCTTCATAGGTTGTGTTTTAACCCTGCACCACCAGAGAGGGCTCAGTACTTTCTGACACTA
The DNA here is from genome assembly GCF_014898055.3 of Talpa occidentalis. Classification (NCBI taxonomy): domain Eukaryota; kingdom Metazoa; phylum Chordata; class Mammalia; order Eulipotyphla; family Talpidae; genus Talpa; species Talpa occidentalis. Next base: position 56,216,566 of record NW_023604861.1, on the reverse strand, counting down.
TCCCTGCTGATGAAAATGGCAAGATTTCCTTCTTTCTCATGCTTGAATAATATCCTGCTGTATGTGGACATCTTTAACCATCCATTGACAATTAGGTTGTTTCTAGATCTTGGTTTTTATGAATAATGCTGCAATGAACATAGAACTACAGCTATATTGTCAACATCCTGGTTTCATTTCCATTGTATATAGATCTAGAAATGGATTGCTGGATTTTATGGTGTTTTTATTTTATGGTATTTTTATTTTAAAAGCAGTATGGAGCAACTTCCAAACTGTTTTCCATAGTGACTGAATCAATTTATGTTCCCAATAGCAGCACACATGTATTTCCTCTTCTCAGCATCCTCACCAATACTTATTATTTCCTGTCTTCTTGACGACAGCGGTTCTTATGTGTGAAGTGATATCTCATCATGGCTTTGATTTGCTATTAGCTGATAATTAGTGATGTTGTGCACCTGTTGGCCACTTGGGTGTCTTCTTTGGAGAAGTGTCTGTTCAGTTGTTCTGTCCATTTTAAAATTAGAATTGTTTGGGGGCTTTAATTTTGTTGTTATTGAGTTGTATGAGTTGTGCATATTTTTTAGATATTAATCTCTTATCAGCTATATGATTTGCAGCTATTCCCTCCTATTCCATGGGGTTCCTTTTTAATTTTGTTGTTTATTTCTTTTCACTTTATGGGTGGTTTTATTTTGATGCAGTTATTGATTTTTGTTGTTTGTATTTTTACAACAACATTGTCATAACCAAAAATATCATTGCCAAGAACTATATCAAGGAGTTTAGTTCTCCCAAGGGTGGTTGTTCTTTTTAAACACTCTAATGACGTTATTTCAAAGAATATGGTGATAACTTTGGTCAATGAAAATAGCATTCACCATGAGAAATTATCTTTTTCTGCATTGAAACAGAAGCCATCATTTTCCAGGAAAATGTAAGCTTTATAGATCCTTCTTGAACTCATAATGATTACCTTGATGAGGGAAGAAATTTAGGTTCCAGTATTACTCCTGCTCAATTGAAGGTTTTCTATAAAAAACTAGAACCTGACATAGAAGCAACTGGAGATCCACTTTGTTCTGTTTCCTTTAATGATTTTAATTTTTGTCTTAAGATGCCAAAAGAAGTTGCTCTTTAAATTATTCATTCACTCTACAGCATTTTCCTGAACTATGCAAGGCCTGAGGGTACATAGGTGAACAAAATATACATGATTTCTGCTTTTCTAGATCTTTTAATCCAAAAGAGAAGATTGAATTAATCGAATAAATAGGGAGCTCAACTGGAATGGTAGGGGAAATCAGAGAAGCACTTTTTAAGAAAAAAGTGATGGAGATGAGAGATTGTAGTTCTAAGGTTGGTTGTGCAGTGAGATTGTGCTGCGGTGGGGAGGAGTATGAGGTTACTCTGGCTTAGACAATATCATGGGAAGAAAGACCTTGACTTCTTGAAAAAGGACCAGTATTCTAGAGGGCACCAGGCAAGGAAGATCACTTTGGATAGCTAGGCAGTGATCAGATAATGCTGAATTTTGTAGACATTATTCAAGTTTTTGGGTTTCATTCTAAGGGCAGCTGGAACTCACTAACATCTTTTGAACATGGAAGTGATAGGATTTGCCTTATGCTTTATAATTATTCTGACAAAAAGTACAGCTAAGGATACCTACTTAGACTAGTGCACCAATCAGACAAGATGAAATGATGACTTGGACAAAGATGTCACCAACACAGAAAGGAGAAGTTGAGATACATTTGGAGGAAAACAGACAAATCTACTTGATGGATAAACGCAGGGATGATGGGGCGAAAGGATCAAAATGTCTCTCATTTGTATTTGAAGAACTGTAACGATATAAACTCATAAGACTGTAGAGATATAAACTGTAGAGATATAAAACTCATGAAAGTTTATGAGAAAAAAGCAGGACTGCGAATGGGAAAGGCATGAGATCTCTGAGACTCATTTTTGGGACAAGAAATTTGGTGTCTCACTGCTTCCAGAGAGAACATGCTCCTGGCGCAAACCACAGAGGCCACTGTGACAAGATCTTTACCAGTTGGGCATGCAGACAACTAGAGTTGAGTTTCCCTTCAATGTCTTCCATCTTCCCAAATTAAACATTTAATAACCTTTTCCAGTCACAAGGAAACTGTGAGTCAGGCAGGTAACTGAAAGAGAGAAAAGACAATTCTCCTTAAATCAGTTCTTTTCATCTGCCTACAAAGTTATTCCAGAAGGAAATATTTGTAAAAGGGAATCAGATAAGGAAGCTCAAATATTTTTCTTCTTGTTTTCAGCTGGGCTTCTAAAGTGAGACCCCATTATTTCAGTTATCTCAAAGGGTTAATTTTTAATGCATGTTCAATGATCAGTTTAAGATAATCATTTAGTATACGAACACCAAAGCTCACATAGTACTGTGTATTTTTTTTAAAATGTCTACACTTCTGGGTTTCCTTGTTAGTACCCAAAAAATGAAGTGTTGACTATATCTGAAAATATTTCATTTTTGTCTTCTGCACAGAGTGGCTTCTTTGATATGTAATCAAATCAAGACATTTCACACTGTTCTACAGCATATGACACAAATAGGAAAACCTTGAAAAAGCTAATCCAAAAATGCTCTCTGTTCTCTCGCTATCTTTGTCCACCCAAAATGGTCTACAAAAATCTAGAGAGAATAGGACTATGACTAAATTTTCTCATGAGTTAGAAACCTCCAACAACACATTGTTTTGTCTGTTGAAATCCCTGCATTTTGAATATTCTTTAAATGAAAATAAATTGTAATCATACTTGGGTTTTGAAACTTGTTCATAGTTTCTATACTGTCCAAAAAACACAGGGCTTAGATGCGCGGATCTAATAAACACTTAGAACTTAATGCCGCTGATAGGGGCTTATCTTTTCAGGCTTGTCTACACAGCCTACCAAGTGATAATCCTAATTAGAACCCTAATTATGTTTCTGTTCAGAGTATTTTTAGATAGTCTTAACATTTGATCTGTTTAGTCTAGTTTTACAGGTGGCGATAGATTAAAAACAGGTTTGAAAATAAGATAGGACTATTACATTTCTAATAATAGGCAATTGTGGTCTCAGAGCCACTTTTTATTTAGTGCCCATGGAACAACCCTTTGATGATGGTAATTGTGCCCACACACCCTGCCCCAACACTGGGAAAAAATAGGCCATCCTTTGTAATGATTTCTACTGTTTAAACTTTAGCCCTTTCAATTCAGGTTCTGGAGTTTCTTTCATTTTTTCCTTTTCAATTCTGACCAAATCCTCTGGTTACATGTTCCCAGGGACACTTGTCCTGGTATTACCTTCATAGCTTTGCCCTTTCACCAAACAACCTCATGCTTTCCATTGGCTTCTCAAACTTGTGCATACATAAGACTTGCCCAGGGAGCTCATAAAAGTGCAAATTCCCAGATAGTACCCAGAAAGGTTTCATCTCTCTGTCTTTGGGGGCCTGGACCCTATATTTAAAACAAAAGTGTTTTGGGTGATTTTGGACAGATGTTGAGAAACGTTGCTTTGCAAGGCTCATTTTTCTTTTTAATTTCCTAATATACGGTTTCAAATTTTCCATCATGCTTATGGTAATTTTCCGTGCATGACAACATCCTACAATTATAAAGCGTTAGACAAGTAGACAAATATAAGGTATAATTCTTATTTATCTAAATATTTTTCTAGGAAGATGGAGGCATGCTCCATCTTCCAGTGGCCTCTGGGACCCAGATGATTCTGATGCAAGTGAGGCATAAGCCACACATGACAAATAAGAGACATGAGATGCTCTGCCTTTCCATTTACCTTTTAAAATTCCAGGCTTGGGCCTCCCTGGTGGCGCAGGCGGTTGAGTGCTGCACTGTGAAGCTGTCCGCAGCCTCTGCAGAGCGGGTTTGAATGTGACCAGCTTGGGAGAAACCCACATGGCGCGGCAGACCTCTCCTGTCTTGCCCGCTGCTCCCCTCAGCAGTGTATTTCGTCAGTCTGCCTGTTCTGTTCCCCGCTCTGTCTCTGGTGAATCCTCTTACCCTCCCACACATCTGGCCTATAACCCATTTCTTATATAAATAAATAAATCTTCAAAAAATAAATAAAATAATCAAGACTTCACATGATACCCAGACTTCAACTTGACGCCAACATGCATTTATACCTTCTATGTGGTCAATTCCATTGTCAAGTGGAGACAACTGTTAACACAAATTGGAAGTTGAGTTTTATTACATGAACAAAACCAAGATAGCCTTAGAGCTGTCCAGCCTAGATGCAGCATTGTTGGAGAGGACACTAGGTTGCAAAGCCAAAAACTTTAGCAGCTTAAAATCTTAATTTAAGTCAAAGTAACAGCATTTATGAGTATAGCACTAAATGATGCCTGACTTCCTACCTGACTGTAAGTGCCTGCTGCAAGATATGCCTATAGTGATGAGGCCTCTTACTTTCCAGCATCACTCAGAATGGTGAGTCAGCCGTTCACTAATATTGATTCCAAGCTTTTATTAAATATCTACTGTGTACTAAGTAACAAAGAGACAGAGAGTAATAAGAAACATTCTTTACCACCAAGAAATAAACCCTTTAGTTGGGGAGACATCCCACTTGAGTGTGATATCTGCTACAGCAGAAGGAATAATGAGCTACCAAACAAGTCCAGGAAAGGACAGAGAGGAGAAAGTAACCAAAGAGGGTACCCCAGAAGAAGAGGCACTTGAATTGGGTTTTGAAGGACAAATAGGAGTTAGTTAAGAGGAATACGTGCAGGGGAGATAGTAGCTAACATTCTAGGCAAATAGTGTGTGTAACAAATAAAAGCAACAAAGAATATGGTTTAATTTGAAATGCAGGTGATTTTTAATGGTAGAGATGAGAATAAGAGCCATGTCAAGATGACATTTCTAGATCATGCAGAGTATCTAGGTTTTTCTAGTAGTTCATGGACAACTTTTGAGAGGGATGCATGAAGTAGAACTTGGATTCACTTATTCATGTAATTATTCATTTGCTTCAACAAAACTATGTTCTCAGCATGATTCTGTGAGATATAATGGAATGTAATAGTGAAGAAAACAAAAATGGCCCTTGCCACCAGGGAGCTTAAATTTCTATTGAAAAGACACACGGTGAGGGCCTCCCCAATGGTGCAACAGTTGAGCGCTGGGCTGTGAAGCTGCACGCAGCTTCTGCAGCGCTGGTTCTATCCCCTGCTGCCAGCGAGAGTCCCACATGGCGCGCAGACCTCACCTGCCGCGCCCATTGCTCCCCTCAGCAGTGTACTTCGTCAGTCTGCCTGTTCTGCTCCCCGCTCTGGCTCTGGTGAATTCTTTCACCCTCCCATGCTTCTGACTATACCCAGTGCTTGTATAAATAAATAAATAAATCTTTTTTAAAAAATTAAAAAAAAAAAAAAGACACACAGTGAACAAGTAAGTGATGACAGAGGAAAAAAAATCACAACTGTGACTAGTTCTACAAATAAAATACAAATGGATATGTGAGGATAACAGGGGACTTGTTCCTTTAGTTAAAATGATTGGTATTTAAGTATGACAAAGAGCAAATTAGGATTTGATTTATGTATCTATTTGCTTCACTTACTATATGTTTTATGTCAACTTTGAGTGATTTGGGAGAAGGGCTGAATGATCTGCATTCTATGCAGAGATAGAAGAAAAGGAAACGCCCTTGGGTGAGAAAGAGCTTAGCCTAAGAACTGACAAAAGTTGGGGTTGTCAATCTCATGCTAGACAGGAGACTAGCAAGAGATGAGGTAGCAAAGGCAGGGAGTGGAAGACACGAGAGTTTTAAGTAGAGGGCCTTAATTTATGTCTGTAAATGTGTCCTGAGAGCTGAGCGGGAAGGAGTGGATGAACAGAGGGGTGGGGCTTGAAGGTAAAGCAGGCTGGGCATCTATCTTGGCAGTACAGGTTAGAGTGAACGTGACTCAGACATGGTAATGGTCATGGAGATGGGGAGCAGTTTTAGGGTTCTCCCTGGACACAGTAGGAAGGGGAAAGTCTTGCAAAAACCTCAACTGTTTCATCTGACCCAGCTGGTTAATTATCATCAGAGACGAGACTAGAAAAAGGTCTTCATCTCCCTGGCAGTGGCTTTTCACTAAGCGTCACAGACTCTGAGGAGTAAAAAGAGCCATGCAGTTTGGGCAAATGCTTCCTTGCTGCCAGCCAACTTCCTTTGATTTGAAATGTTGTCAAGAAGTTTAACACATCAGTGACATGGACCCCAAGTAAAATGAAGGGAGAAAATGTGAGCAGGTAATTATATACAGTTTGTATTTTCCTTTCATTATTCGTTTATTCATAGATGTTTTGCATTTGGGACATATTTAACCTGATATTTTGCTATACTGAAAGTGTGCAAGAAATTATTAGTGAGTTCAGATAGTTCCCCTTTGCATACCCAAGAGGGTGTGGTGCATGAGGGCAGTCGATGGGGTGGCCCCCTGGCAGTTTCTGCACTGGTCAGGTCAACACAGCGTGAGATGCAAGGGAACAGCAGCAGTGGGCAGCGTCCTGTTGCATTCACCTCAGTCAGGAGGTCTGAAGGATGATGGGTTTTCCTGGTTTGTTCCTCCTTGGATCTAGACACCCAGGCATGAGCACACAGAGCCACCCCTCTGACCTCACCTAGCCACTCTCCTCCAGATGCACCTGCCAGCAAGAGCCATCTTTTTCTACGTTATCTATTCTTCCAAGCTTATTCTTCTACTGTATTTCTTCTCTTCACTCTCTCTTTGTCTCACACACACACTTGAAAGAGTCTTTAACAATACAAAAAGGGAGAGGAAGGCAGGATAAAATGTTTCAGGGAGAAAAATGGCAGAAGACATTTGCTGTTACAATCACCATGTGTAAGTGCCATTCATTATGTATTGTTCCTTCAAATTAGTAGCTTCGTCTAATTGAGCTGGGCTGCTCTCTTGAAAGTTTCTCTATCAATGTCAGAATCAAAGCTAGAGGGTGGAGGAAAGACTGTGTTTAAGAAGATGGTATTTTAAATGTGGATTTATCTAAAGGAAGTGCCACTCTTCCATCTATCTTTGTAAGGCTTTGTTCTTAGTGTGTTAAAAACTCCGCTCAAGTTATGGCTTTAAGCAGACACCCCAAAGAGAATTCTCCTTGGGAGTCAGACACACAGATGGTGCATTGGGGCTCATTACATGATGGGGAGGAAGCCAGAGATCTGGATTCAAAGATCAAACTCTGCCACTCATGAGGTTGGTAATTTTGGGTATATCAGATCACAGGTAGGTCCTAGATCACCTCTTCTGTGGGTATATCAAGTCACTTCACCTCTCTGGGCCTCTGCATTATCACTTCCACCAACAAAACTAAACAGCATCATTGATAGACATTGAATTGAAAGCCTGTAGCATTTTGAATCTGAATCCCTGAACTAAGAATTATTATTCCAATTTTATCATGAGGAAACCAAGGCACCACAGGTCAGTCCAATATTAAGACCAGGGCTCTTTTTACTACTTGTGTCATTTTTCACGATTTCCACATTCATTACACATAAAATTCACTTTTTAAAAGTCTTCTCTTATTGTTTATAGCGTTACAACCCTAGAAGTAGAAAACGTGTTTTGTTACATAGGATAATACCACATTGAAGACTTATACTCATTATTATCTGCTGTTGAGTCTGCTGGCTTTATGGGAAAAATGTATCAGTGCCTCCCCTGTCTGCCTTCTCTATCTGATTTAATAGAATCCAGAAATGGTAAAGGAAGATTTAAAAAAATACCTTTTGCAGCTGCTTGTCTGGTGTATTAGTTAATAATTGTTGCAAAAAATTATCCCAAACCTTAATGGAGTCAGATTACATTTGTTATCTCATAGTTTCTGTAGGTCAGGAATCTGAACACAGCCTAACTGATTCTCTGGGTCTCTCCCAGCTGCAATCAAAGTATTGGGCAGTTATCTAAAGTGTCCATTGTGGAAGGATCTGATTCCAAGCTCACTCACCTGGTCATTGGCAGAATTCAGTTCCTTACAGGTTATTGACTAGATCTATTAGCTCCGTCCCCCATGGGGTCCTCCATAGGGCATCTGGCTTCATCAAGTGAGCAAGAGAAAAAAGTGAAAGTGAATGCTAGCAAGAGAAGCCAGAGCCTTTTTGCACCTTACCTCATCTTATCACATTTGTCATATTCTACACATTAGAAGCAAGTCACTACGTCCAGCCTATATTCAAAGGAGGAATTTCCACAAAGACATGGATACCAGGAAGCAACAATCATTGGGGATCATGTAGATGTCTTACCACCGCATTAGGTGGGCCAGTGTATTCCAAACATTATGAAACCAAAACAAAATTGAAAATGACTTGATATTGAAGGTAAGCGAGTTTTAGAACCCTAAACTCAAAGTTCAACTTTTTGAATTCAACAAGCTAACCCCATTGTCTTCATACCAATACATTCATCTTTACAAAATATTTCTTTAAGTCTCTGTATAAATAGTCTTTCCTGAAAGAGTTTGTTGGGTGGGAGTGAAAGGTTGGAATGTCTTTGCTTAAAAAAGTAGTCTGTGAATTGTCAGGACTACTTCAAGCACCAGGGAAAATAAGGAAATGGACTTTTAAATTATATCGCAGTTTCTTTCCATCTCTAAAATTAATTTTTCTTCTGAAAACTGGTTCAATTAATTCTACTGTAGCTCAGATCCACATTGTCAGAATCAAACAATAAATAATGGATGTGTGTGTTATTTTTTTTAATTACAAGATAATATTCAACCTAGAGATTTCCAATGCTGAGCTCTGAGGCAACTCACTGGAACTTCCTTCCAGGTCCTCTGAACTGTGTTGAGGGAGGAGGGAGGACAGTTGGGAAGAGTTCCTTAAGTGGTTACAGTATCCAGAAGGCTGCAGATTGGTGGCTGCTTGGTGGGTGGAGCTGCAGACTGAAGTAAAGACCTGTTTCCAGCAAATGACCAGACTTACAGAGTGCTCCTTCAGAATCTGAGTGACAGGAAGTGACTCAGAATTAGGGAGAAGGATGTTTCCTCCAGGTAATTTGGCTAAAAATAATCTCATCATTAGTGATTTAATTCAAAACAAGATGACAATGATGAAAATCAACAGCTTGTTTTAGAACGAATATTTGGTTTGACAAGATGATTTCTTAAAACAAAATGAAGTTCTCAAACACCTTTATTCTGTTGAGAAGTTGGGTTCATCATCAACTTGTGCCATAATTATTTATGCAAACAAATTATTTTTGCTTTTTAAAGAATTTACTAATGAATGAATCTATTTCATTCTGTTTTTCTCTGGTTGTCTTCTTCCAATACATTTTATGGCAATGAAATCATTGTATTTTGTGGATTTCTTAATAGCGTGGCAGCAATTTTAACGTTATTTCTGACTCATCGACATTACAAATAGAGCAGGGCAGGAACATTTGACTGAAAAATTTTGAAATGAAAAATTATAAAAGAAAATATTAAGAGACATAAACATCCATTGGGGATAGTCCATTTGGATCATGTTTTCATTCCAACCAAATAATAGTCTTGAGTTCCTTGTTTTCTACCAAAACACATTTCAAATGCTGGCATCTTGAGAGAACCCCTGAATACAGGGCTCTGGGGAAAGAATCAACATATTCACCAAGTACAGTCACCCTGGGGCAAAGTATCCCCTGGGCAGCAGGCACCAATGAGAAGGGCATGGAGGAGAGCTTGAAAAGATGATTTATAAATACATGTGAGATGTCCCCAAGAAGACCCAGCAATTATTAAATGGCATTTTAGGGGAAATTAGATATCTTATAACATGCAGGTAAATTCAAAATGACTGTGAAATTAAAATGTCTCTGTTAATGGTCTTTCTGTTGAGGTTGAGAAGCTGAAGTCATACAACCATAAAAAGCTATTATACTTTTGCTGTCACCCTACCATTTATTTATAATAGTGATTGCCAAAGTGATGTTCTTTCAGGGATGCAAAGTCTATATAAAATCAATGACCCACTGGGGGATGGGAACACATTTGAACTTTTATTTTTGCTTATTTTCATATGTAAGATGATGAATGAGATGGAAGTTACTGGTTTCCTCGCTGAGTGCAGAAGTGTGGTGGTCTCAGTCACCAGTGGCAGGGAGGGGAGTTAGTTACCTCCTGGGATTGATGAATTGTGATATACACAGTTGACGGGAGCCATAACTAAGTGGATTGCATTAAATTCCAACTAAAGTAATATTCCCCCCAAATGTACAAGCAGTTTTTTAAAGTTTCTACATATTTTGCAATAAAACTGGAAAAGAGTTTTTCTACAAATTAAATATAGATAGCATTCCATAAATACTAGCAATGAAAGTGCAAGGTAGCACTAAGAAGTTGTGGATCTTTTCCTTCCTTCTAATACAATTTTTTATTAGCCGCAAATGAAATTTCCCTTCAGTGCAAAGGTGACATTACAATAAAGAATAAAAAACTACCCACTTTTGGAAAGAAACTCTGGCTATAGAAAGAAAATCATGGAAGCAAATGTTTGGAAATAGTTCATTTTTTTTTATTTCACCCTAAAGATGCATATCTTAAACATTTAAGAAACTTGGAAACTTTTTTCTTAGCATGTTGAAATTCCTCCAAAAAAAAGAGCTTCAGCAAATTTTAAACCCATTTGTTAAAAATATTAAAATGTAACAACTTCTGATTAGTTGGAAGAACATTTGATTGACATCAGGGAAGACAGAAAATTACTAGCCACATTTCAACTAAAACCTGTATGTAATTAATGGAGGAGAGAGATGAAAGCATGTCATGACATAGTAACAGCAGCTTGAGATGAGAGGTGCTGCCTACACCGGGTCTGCTCATACTTTGGGGTTCTTTGCTGGCTACGACAGGTTTCATCCAAGTTTGTAAATAAACACAATTTATATCTTAAACTTCAAATCATTGTATCACAGGGTAATAAACCAAGATTTAAAAATGATGAGCCATATTTATTCTTTTTATTATTATGAAACAATGACCATTAGTGTAAGAAAATACGTAATCATAAGTCAACATACCTATTTAGGAGAGGATGCTAAGATATTTTCTTGGTAGGAGTGTTAGGGGGAAAGGATGTCCTGAGCAAACTGCATACAGGTTTTGTACACTCCACCCCCACTCTGGACTGGAGCCGTCAAGACACTAGGAACTACAAATCCCATGATCACCAAAGGGAGGGTTGTGAAGACTGGAGGGTGGAGTTAAGCAGCTATGTTTTTTGTTTGGATATATAACCAGCCATGTGGCCCGGGGTTGCCCTCTTGACCTGATGGTGCTTGACTTTTCACCAACTCTCAGCGGGTCATTGGGATTCCAGGTCAGCGGGACAGAAAGGATGCATTTACGAATTTATCTGCCTCTTTTTCTGCCTGAGTTATTCGTTTCTTCATTTCCCCTTCTCTTGTAAATAAACTTTTTATTAACCTTTTGTGTGTGCCTGCAGTTTAGTATTAATAAGTCCCTTTTAAGTGCGCAGGTGAGGACCCACAGTCATGCAACTTGTTTCATAATGGGGTTGCTCTGTAACAGGAGTACAAAATGAAAATGTTTTATTACTATGTATTAAGACAATAACAACACCCAATAAATCTGTAATCAAATGCTGGAAAAAGAAGAGAACTAATACTTCATCAAAATAGCCATCACATCAGGCCTGTGTAGCCATTCAGTACCTGGAGTGAGAGATAAGAATTTATTCCAAAGTTGATTGAAATTCTTAGGGATACAATGAGTTGACACTAATTGGTAGCTCTGAGATGGAGGATGAGAAGAAGACTTTTACAGGATTGTGTGAGTGCTTTGGCGACTAAATTTGTCAAGAAAATGTATGCACTAGTCATCTGGTCTGAGTTAATTGTTCCAACCAAATGGATAGCTCCTTCCATCTTTGTCCAAGGCCCATGTCACAGCACATGTGGGTTCCTGCAATAGTTTGCTATTGGTTTCTTTAATGACACCTGCTCCACCCACTTCCCACTTGCCTGGAAAGCCCGAAGCCATCTGTCCATCCATCCTGGGGACTATTGCCAGTGTGATCTTCCCCAAATGCTATTTCCTTATTCTGTGAACACAACCCAAAAGATCTTCTGCCATGTGGTCCCACCCTTTCTCTGACTTCATTTCTTCTGACTTCTCAGCAACAACCCAGTGATCAAATTAATCCAGCCACTTCAACATTCCAGAGACACATTGTCCTCACTGCTCTTCTTTTCACAAAATTGTTTCCTTGCAAACCAAGCAAACAAAACCCTCTAGTCCTTCTCTTCCTATCCAAATCCTTCAATATGCCCACTTAGGAAGCCATTCTAATCTTTCAATTAAAGTACTCTAGAGCATTTATCCCTTCTGGATTTCTGTAGTGCTTAAGATAGTAAGACACAATCCAGGATTTTCTAGAATTGTTATTTCCCCGTAATATTCCTATATGTCCAACTAGATTTTGAGAAAAAGTAATCCAGTTTTAAATTTTTTTTTTTCATTCTTCACAGCACCAAGCCATAGTAATCAACAAATATTACTGATTCACTGACTTCTCTCGTCCAGTATAATTACATGTATCTTGTAGAGGTCACTTCCTTTATCTGACACAGCCTTAAGATAATTGAAATATCATCCTTTCAGCAAAGGTTAAAGACCAAGCTTCCATTTCATCCAGGCTTTGCCATTTCTGACAATATCTACTTCCCAGGCAGAAAGATAATCTTATGAATGAGACCATTGTTTGTTAAACAAACAAACAAACAAATAAATATTTCCAAATGAAAGCTTTGGAAGCTTTATTATTCTTGAAAGAACCTAAAGCATACAAGGTAACCACCATATGAAACTTGAAGTAAGCATGAATTTCACTAAACCTGGTTTGCCACATAAATCTTCAGAATTCAAATTCTGACAATATCAAGAAAGTATTCATATGTGTCCAGCCATACTAACAATTAAAATCTTCTGTGCACACTTTCATTCAAAAATTTATTTAAAAAAATTAAATCCTGTGGATGGAGTCATCTGACTCATGAAAGTAATGCTGAGTTGGCCTCTCTGCTATGAAATTCAAGACATAGGAAAATCAAACAAATGTGTGAAATAAGAGCACAGTTTCAGTTACTAATGGATTAATCAAAACAGATTCTATTTAAGTAGATAACTTTGTTAATAGATTTTAAACAGAAACAGAAATCACGTATCTACTCCATTTTCCCTTCCTTTGGTGGGCATCACTGTTTATTTGTTTGCTGCTCACAACATGTTTACAGCCAAAAGGAGCAGAATGGAGCTCGTGTGCAATGCAGGAAAACAAATTTCATATATTAATACTACCACACTGCACTTTTTGCCTTTGCTACTTTTCTTGACTTTTATTTTCATTCTGTGCATAGCAACTTCTTAATTAACATTTTAGATGAGAACGTCAAAAACAGGGAGATGACAGACTGCTACTATTCTTGGTCTTGCTGACACTTTTCCCACGGCAGAATGACAGTCACAGCTGCAAGTCATTGCATGGAATCTGCCTGAAATTAGGATGAAGGTTGGGTCAAAAAAGCTTCAGATTTTTAAAGCAGTTTCATTGTCCCCAGCAGTACCCACCAAACAGATACCACTCACGGAGCAGCTTGCACCTGAGCTGCTCTGAGAGCCAGAGCAAGCAAGCAACAGGAAGACAACAAAGCAAAAATCACATTCCTCAGCACACATTTCTTGAGCCTTTTCATTTGTAGCGTAACGAAGAGTACAAAGAATCATACAAAGAAATGGCCTTTGCCCACAAGTGGCTTGAAATCACGTTAAGCTAAACAAGCCAACCCTTAACTCAGACAGAAAGTCTATAAATATTTAACAAATTCATGTGGCCTGATTGAGGCGTCCATAAGGGCTCCTCAGTGCTCCTCATGTCCTGTCTCAGATCCCCCTCAAGGTTGCCCAGTCTCCCTAGGGTGCACCTAGCCCTCTGCCTCAGCATAAAAAGTTTCCTCTGATTTCCTGCATTCCCCTTCTGAAGACACGCCATGCTGAGGGTCACATGGATGCTTTTCTTACATCATTTCTCCCATAGGATTCAGCTTGAGTGGCACCTCAAGCTACCCTGAAGGGGAGCGTAATCCCCAAGGCCCAAGGATGGACATGCCTGCTTTTGGAAGCTAGTGTAGCCCCCCTCACAGGCTGATGCCAAAGCTGAAGTGATACAGAAGAAGAGCAGAATTCTAAATCCGAGAGTTTCTAATCTTAGAAGAGGATTTCTGGCCCCTATAGGTGATGCTACCTTAATTTGATGCTGGAAAATCCTGATTTGGGGTGGTGGGCAGAAGAGCACATCTCACTATTTCAGAATTTAAAGTAATAAAATCTGGAAGGTAAGACCGGCAAGGAAGAGAAAGAACTGACTTGAATGGCCGTTCATTCGAAGGCATCTGTGTCAATGTGGCTGATGAGTGTGATGATGGCAGTTCCTGCAGCAGGAGTCCCCTCCAACCCCGGCTGCTGGGACCATGTCAGTGGCATCTCTCCCGTCCCTTAAAGGGACCCCTTCGCCATCCCTATCCAAAGCAGTGGATTCTCTGTGCCAATAATGTAGGTTAAGAAAAGAGCATAACATGAATTGCTGTGTTGTTTTTTTTTTAATAAAATTTAAAATCATCTCTTCTCAAAAAATGCAGTGATCAAAATACCATTATTTATTAAGGAATTACAATCTCTGCTGCGCGTCTGTAGGATCCACTGGTTTCTGGATCTGGTCACAGGAAAGTCCATTTTCTGCAGCGTTCTTCCCTTCTCTTTGGCCCCAGTCTTCCCTTTCTTCCTGTGGATAGTGTCTCTCTATTGTTATGAGCTTTTTCAAGTTTGAGTTCTGGATCAGGAGGGAATTTGCCAGGTGGTGGGGTCCGGCTCACCTCTGTGCTTTGCAACTTCTTTCTTCCTTTCTTCTCTCTGGGGCCTGATGGCACGAGGTGGCATCCTAGGTGCTGGTGGCAGAGCTTGCAGCTGCCAGAGATATTTCCTCTAGTCTTTTCATTTTTCACATTCAGTGTGTGCATTGGATAGTTAGTGGGATTGTGCTCTTGGTAGCGATTGCTGAAAAGATGGCTGCAGAGTTCGTGTGTCCCTTCTCTCATCGCTTCAGATGAGACGCTGGGAGACAAATTTTAGAGATCAATTAAAAATTGCCTGCCTGCTGCTGAGAAGTGATGTGTCCCTCTGTCTGGGTCCATCATTCTCTGCAGAGGATGGCCACTCTGTTCTAGGTATCAAAGGTCATGTTGTACTTGCTAAAGCAGTGGCTCTCTCCGATCTAGGTAGTAACCTCAGTGACCTATGCATCACAGGCTGCTCAGGACATAGTAACACATAGATCACTAAGGTTACTGCCTAGTAGGGAAGATAAATTTTTCCTGAGTGGGTGACAGGGAGGGTGCTGCCCAGGACATGAGCCCCTTTGATGAGTTCTAAAGGAGCCATTGACTGACCATTACCTCCAGCAGAATATCCCTGGTCTCCCACACCACGCAACTTCTTGTTCTGAGTTCTGCCCTGCTTGACCCTTGGTCTTGTCTTCTCTCTCCCAGTCACTGGGATCACATTCGAACCCACCATCCAGATGACACATGGTGGCTTTTCCATCTGGGGACCCCAGTCCTGCCGCTCCCCCACCTCAGCCACTATCAGTTTCCTCCCTGATGTTATCATCAGCAGGAAATCAAAACACCATGTGTGTGAACATAAAATTCTGTCATTTATTTATACTACAGACTTCAGGAAGGAAAAAAATCACAGCTCTCTTTCATTTAAAAAAAAAAAATTGGCACAGCGTTTAAGTATCGGTGGCCTTAAGTCAGCCTGTTATTAACAGCCAGGAAATGCCTGACCCAGAGGTCCTTGCTGCTATTATAAACTGTGAAAATTATAAAAATGGAAATAAAAAAATAAAGTAATTACCTCTTCATGTGTTAAAAAGTTAAGTTAAATGGCCCGTTGCCATGGAGATGATTTCCTGTTTACTGTACTGGTCTGCCTAGCAGCTAAAGACCGGTCACCTGCCAATGGGGGAACCACACTCAGTTTCCCACAGTCCACTGATTTGTTTTATAATAAATTAATGCAGTCCATAATTTACCCGTCAGTAAAACTGGTAAATTGTATTTTCAGATGTATTCATGGTTTTACATTTTATTCACTTTATGAACTTACTACCACAATCAAAAAGCACACTTGATATTTTGAGGGGGTAGGGAAGACCCATGCATTTAAAGTATCCTAGTTTTGCCTTTTAAAAACCTGATACTCTCTGCTTTCGCAAAAGGCAGAGGACACCCACAGTAAGAGACTCATCTCCTCATTGCTTTGAAGGAGGCTGTATTGCTATGAACAGTAATATTACTGATAATGCTGACATTAACAATAGCAAGAACCAACTGTATATCAGTTAACTGTATATCAGTTCTTCAGCCCTTTTACTTGAGAGATCCCAGGATTCTAAAATAAACTACTGGGTGCATGATAATAAATCAAATTATTTGAAAACCAAGGAATTTCTTTGCTTAAATGTAAAAATAAAACCTAATACAAAGATATTGAATGACTCTTAAGAGACAGAAACACAGATTTGAGTCACAGTTTTTAGAAGAAGAAAGAGGAATGTTGACTTTTCGAAAGTTCCAGGTACCATGGAAATAGGAAGAGTGGCGATAAGAAGAAAAGGAATTGTATACTCAGTCTTGAACATTGAACTGATAGGAGACAGCTTGAAGTGCTTTGACTAAAAGCTTCAAAGCTCTTCTGTTATATAGCCAACCCCAAACCACAGCTCCTTCCACATACCTTTCTGTCTCCTTCTTAAAGGCCCCACCTGTGCCTGAGGCAAAGCCCGAAGCTTTTGTTTTATTTTGCCCACTCTGCTTTCTCACCATTTCCCTTCCAGTTTTCCTGTGGCTCCACCTGCCCCCTTTGAGCTCTCCTCCCTCCCTCCCATCCCCCATTTGTCCTCACAGCTGCCCCTCCGTAGCTCCTGTGGCTTCCAGACACACCTGCGCTGTAGGCACAAAACACCAGTGACAAAATGAAACAGAGACAGCAGGACATGCAGTGTGACTGAGTTTTTTCTCAAATAATTATAGCATATTTCACATTTTTAAAAGAATTTAATAGATATGAATTAAAAATTAAAATTACAAATTGTGATTTTATTTTTATATTTTTACTTTTATGCCACAAAGTATCAAGTAACCCGTATGAAGCATTTTAGAATATTTTTAATTTTTCCTGCTCTAAAAATGCAGCAATAGTCATCACTTTATATGTCTCCTGGACACACTTCTATGGCAAAGTGTCAGGCATACACTCTGAAATGGAATAGAATTCCATTTTGACCAACAGTTGTTTTCTCCACCACCATCCCTTATATCTGGTTAACCTTTCCCCATTCCCCCATCCCAAGTTCAGAAATTGAACTTTATTTATTACTGTTCCCTAGTTTTTATAATCATTTTTCTTCAAATTGTCTGCTATGTAAATTTCCAATATTTGTTTTTGTCATTCTTACTCCCTTACTACACATAATTCCCTCAAACTCTCCTCATTTTGATGTAAATGGCAACATTTAATTTTTCCTTATGGCTGGGTAGTACTCTGTTGTGTGGATATACTACATCTTCATCCACTCCTCTAGCACTGAGTAACTTCTATGTTCTAGCTATTTTAAATAATGTTGTGATAATTATTATGGTGCAAACAATTTTTTGACTTGATGGTTTCACATTCTTCAGATAGATGCCCAGGAGTGGGATGTCTGGGTCATGTGATTTTTCTGGGTTTAGGTTTTTTTTTGTTTTTTTTTTTAAGATTTATTTATTTATTTATATAAGACCTGGGTTACAGGCCAGATACACAGGAGGGTGAAAGGATTCACCAGAGACAGAGCGGGGAGCAGAACAGGCAGACTGATGAAATACACTGCTGAGGGGAGCAGTGGGCGTGACAGGAAAGGTCTGCCGCGCCATGTGGGACCCTCGCTGGCCGCCTGAGATGGAACCAGCAGTGCAGAGGCTGTGGACAGCTTCTCAGCACTGCGCTCAACTGCCTGTGCCACCAGGGGAGGCCCTTCTGGGCTTAGTTTTTAAAGGTAAATGTAGATAATTTCCAAAGTAGCTGCAGCAGTTTTCATTTCCATCAACAGTGTGATATAGCTCTGCTTTCTCTGAATCGTCCTAGCACTTGTTGTCAGGCTCCTTTTAATATGTGCCATTCGCCTGGATGTGAGATGTTATCTCACTGTGACCTATGTCTCCCTTATTAAGAGTGATGCTGAACACTTTGTGTGGCTATTGCCCTGCTGGTATCTTCTTTCATGAATTGCCTATTCAGATCTGCTGCCCATTCATCATTTGGGTTGTTTGTTATTTCTTAGCTGAATGTGACTTTAAATAACTATTGATTGGTGTCCACCCTGGTCACACACACATTATGGAAGCCCTGTAGCTATCTGTGCACTTGTTTAGAGCCTCCTCCTGCCATAACTCTTCCCTGAACACAGCAATCTCTTGTAACTCTCACAGCTTCTACCAAGGGCCCTAGGTTGAGTAGAAACTAGATATTTATTGATTAAAGGAGTACTTATGGTCTAAACAAGACCAAGACACATGTTTTATGTGCTAACCTTCATTGCATCTTATTCTCTTTGTATCAACCCTCTTTAGCACCGTGTGTTTGTGAACAACTTTGTATCAATAGTGTGTGGTTTTGTGAGTTGTACAGGGTTTGGAAGAAGGGTGCAAAAGAATGTGTGCCATACTTCAGTAGGTATGAGAAATTTTCTGAAAAATCCTGAATGGGATAAAATGTGTTTTGCTTGTATTGAAAGGGATGAAATGGAGTTCAGGCCAAAAGGAATGCAATGTTATTGAATAGAGCTGCACCTGTGTTAGTTGGGAGCTGATCTTTGTCAGATAGGTTGGAATTTGTGTGTCCAGATGAGGGATGTCCCCATTAGAGATGTAGAATTTGGAGACAGAGTATGTTGAAGATATGGATATACCTTGTAACTAATGGTAAAACATATCTGTAGTTTTGTTACATGTTTTCTGTAATGAAACCCGGTTCACTGTCACATACCAATCCTATGTTTTTTAATATAAAGGAAATATTTACATTTTTGTCATTGGTGCCAATTAAGAAACAAAGGTATTCTCCAGTGGCAGTGGAAAAAGCTTGCTTTCTTTCCTTTGGGAAGGTTAGGGGGGAAAGGCAAAGGGAAGGCATGCATTATGGGATGGCATTGACTTTGAAGTCAATAGTGGACACTCTGCCCTGGACATCAGAGGCTGAGATGGTGGGAAGATATGATCAGGTGGCAAAAGAAGCCCAGAGACTTTTCTGGAAGTAGAACCTTGGATGATGACACCATCAACTTCTGCCACTTAGACAGAGAATGCTTATATTGGTGCCCGTGGAGATAAAACTAAGAGCCACCATTTTATTCATTACTTCACATAATTGTTTCAATTTCTATTTATTTGATTCTTGGCCACTCCTTTTGGGAAGCCTCTGATTAACAGCTTTTATCATTAATTTGTCCTCAGCAAGTTACATAAAAAGTATTAAAAGGTAACGAACTTCTGCTTTTTGAAAGAGGAAGAAGCTGGAAGATTTCCATTGCGTTGCTCTGAAAAAAAGAGGTGACGCACAACATACTTATCTGTCTGACACATGCCAAGCTGTGCTGAGTGGTGTTAACAGAAAGACCAGGTAGGTCTGCCTCTAAGAGACGAATCACACACTCAGCAGCATTTCGTGAAAGCTCATTTCCTAAATGTTAAACGGTTGAACACTTCTATTCTGGAAAAAAAATTGATAAATGCATTTGTAAGTTGGTGATCCCCCCACCACCCCCCTGAAGTATCCAGGGTTGATATTAGTCATCTGTTCTGATTCACACAGAAACTCTCAGGCAAACGTGGGATGCATTTAATGTGCTAGGTGTTGGGTTTCATCTGACACACAGAATTCTTTAATGGTGCAAATTTAGACAAGCTCATCAGGCATGAGGCTTTATGTATGCAAAGAGTGAGTGGTGGAGATGTGAAATCAGAGCTGTGTGGCAACGTGAGTGCCCAGGTGATGTGGTGCTTTTCAGCAGGATCTAGAGAAATAAATGAAGGCAGCATTTCATTATGGGAAAGTCACCATCATCATCTTTATCCTCATTGTCAAACTTTTTATAAGCTCTGCTAGAGGCAGAGCCAGGCCAGTAACACACTGGAGGGTCTCTGAGCATTTCAATCTCCCCCACCCTGTAATGTTCCCCAGTGAGTCAGGCCCTTTCATGCCTCTGCCAAATCACCCCTACCCAAGGTACCCTCTCCTTGGAAAATGACTTAGCACAGCACTGCCCAACAGAAATATAATGTGAGCTGCAAACATAGGCCATTTAAAATTTCCTTTAAATAAATAAGTGATGTTGATTTTAAATATATATTTATTTAACCCAATTATCTAAAATATTATAATTTCAACATACAGTCAATATTCAAAAGGCTAAGAAAATTTACATTCTTTCCTTTCAGACTAAGCCTTCAAGACGCGGTGTGTAGTAGGAGCACAGTCCCGTTTGAGCTAGCCCTCCTTCAAGGGCTCAGCGACCACTTAGAGCTCCTGCTCACATATTAGCCTGTGCGGACCTAACTGCTCCAGGTGTCATTCTCCTGGGTGACTAATAGTTTATCTTCTAGAGCTCGACCAGCTTTTTCATCCCTCTGGCAGCTCCTCCAAGGTCTCCTGCGCTCTTGCAGTCCAATCAGCGGCAGGACCACTCAGCAGCGCCTTTCTTGGCTCCGCCTCTAGGGTGCAGCTCCAAAAGATGTCCCCGGGGCCCCTAGGGTGTGCTATCAGAATACACTGGGCTCTGCAAACACTTCAGGGACTAAAAAAATAATCCCTTTCGAGTGCATTAAGGGAGTACTAAGAGAATCATATCTCTCTCATTTTTTTTTTTTTTCCCCAGCCATTGCTTGAAAAGGACACCGCTTCTGCGCTAGCTTCTTGGAGCATGGAGATCTGTGCTCCGTGGAGATCCCTTCAGAAATATTATCATGTAGGATGCATCACCCCTTTATAACACCAACAGAATTCAAGTGTCTAGATTTACTTTGTCTAGGAAGCATGTGCCTGTGCACTCGGCCTCTCCTCAGCCTCTGCACCCCTTATAGCATAGCAGCCTTTGAGGGCACTTCCCCTTTTCTCTAGCTCTCGCTTAGAGGCCCATCTCTCTTCCTGGTCCTCAGAAAGGCTGCCCGAATCCGGGACCAAGAACAGACCTGGTTGGTCTTGGTCAATCCCATCCCACTGATACTGGCTGAGATGCTGGGACTAAGCCTCATGAATGCATGGAATTCTCTGGGTCAAGTAGATACC
The DNA here is from genome assembly GCF_014898055.3 of Talpa occidentalis. NCBI lineage: Eukaryota > Metazoa > Chordata > Mammalia > Eulipotyphla > Talpidae > Talpa > Talpa occidentalis. Next base: position 56,195,111 of record NW_023604861.1, on the reverse strand, counting down.
AGAAGAAGCTTCTGACAAGAAATTTTCTCTCTCCTAAGAGTGAGCCACTGGAAGAAAAGGAGATTTTCTTTTCCTCTGGACCTGGTAGTGTCCAGATGTGAAGTAGAAACTACTGAAGCTATTACTGTCACCATGAAGTCATGGTATGTGCCAACACACACCTAGGGGACAGCCTGGGACCTGATGGGTGAGAGTGTGGGAGGCACTGTGTTAAACTGGCTCTGAAGTCCCCTTTCTATGTTTCTGTTACTACTCAGTGAAATTCCTATTGTTCAGGCTGCCTGTGCAGGTCATCTGAGACCCGCCCAGAGGAGGGTCGCCTTGACTGAGCACAGATCAGATTGTAGAAAAGTTCCTGATTGCAGATAGGCAAATTAAACTTCTGGGAATTGCTTGTATAAACACACACACACACACACACACACACACACACATAGAAAGAGAGATCCAGTGTCCCTCAAGTTAGGATGGATGTGTGGTATATATATTAAACTAGGCAACCTGAAGTAAATAAAATGTAAGATCTGCTTGCTTCTCTGAAGGTAGGCACACATATTCACTTTGATAGCTAATTAAACCCATTCTAAAAATTTAAGAGCTACCACTCACTCTTTAGACTGAGATTTCTACTAGAAATTGAGGAAAATGGGATCATTGAAATAACATCTTTTAGAACTTTTCTGTCAAAAGGAATTTCTCTGGCCCCTTGGTGAAGGTAATGTACCTGACTTATTCCTCAGATAACACCTTCATCAGGTCCAGCAGAAAGGGGGTGGGGCAAATCCAGAAGTTTCATCTCACAGTAGTGATTCAGCCTCACCCTTGGCAGTTGCTTCAATACCTCATGTCTGTGATAAGGGGAAGTGGGAGCTCAGCACAAGTTCACCTCTGAGGTTGGTAAAGCAACTCTCAGTCTGATTTTGTGAGACTGACTGGTGGTTCCTCTTTGGAATGAATTATGAGGATTATTCTGTTTAGTTCCCATGATTTGCAAACTCCTGCTTCTAACCTCACATTCTCGCTCTGATCAGAGGATTGTCCTCTGAGAACACTTTATCCATCCAGAGTGAGTTGGCACAGCCTCTGCTGCTCCCATCTGATCCTCTGTCCTCTACTCCATCCAGAGGAGGCTCTTGTCTTTGCCAATATTGACTGTTCCTGAAATTTCAGCTTAATCAAATCTCTAGCCTTTAGCTTCTTCCTTTTCCAGCAACTTGTCCAAGAAAGACAGTGCATCTCAGAGTTGGTAATCTGCAGCTCTAGACCATACTCCTTGTCTTTGCATTCTGGCCTTGCTACTTACTAGCTGCTTGACCTTGGGAAAATTAACCTATTCAATAGTCAATGTCCTTATCTAACTTATAAGGGTAATATTTCTGAAACCGAAAATCTAAATAGTTAATGCTTGTAGATCATTTAAAAGCTTAGACGCATTCAAGTTTAAAACAATCTGTCACATACTAAGCATTCAATAAATGTGGTTGATATGAAGACTATGTCCCACAGAAATTAAATTGCTCCTTCTGTTGTAGAGCAACCCCGATATAAAATGGGGTACCTGACTGTGGGTCCTCACCCGCGCGCTTAAAAGGACTTATCAATGCTCTACTGCAGGCACACGCGAAAGGTTAATAAAAGGTTTATTTACAAGGGAAGGGGAAATGAGGAAATGTATAGCTCAGGGAGAAAAGTGGGAGACAAAGTTTTAAATGAGTCCTACCTGATCCGCCGATCTGGAATCCCAAATGGCGCTCTGAGAGCTGGCCACAAGCCAGGAGCCGTGAAGCCAGGAGACGAGTGACAGCGAGACCCTCCAAGGCCCACGTGTTTGGTTTTTATACCCAGCCTGACTGCTTAACTCCACCCTTGGTCCCAGCCACCTTCCCTTTGGTGGTGATGGGATTTGTCTTTCCCAATGTCTTGATGGCTTTAGTCTGGACTGGGAGTGGAGTCCACAAAGCCTGTATGGGATTAGCTCAGGACATCATTTCTCCCTAACACTTCTCATATCAAAATATCTCAATTGCTGTGAGTAAAGCCATTCCTTTTGACCATCTTAACCAAAAGACTTGTGGGAAATGAAAAGGAACAGAATGGCTTTCTGATCAGCCAGATGGGGACTTGAGCATTATCACTGTTACTTATAGTCATTCATAGACCCTGATTCTCAATTTTCTCATCCAGAGAATGAGGTTAAGGACATCCAACTGGAAGAGTTTTGCAGAAGATGAGTGATACGGTAAAATACGGTACTCAGTAGGTAAAACTATGGCCATCACTCTGGCCTCCTGGTGAGCACATCTGATGAAATGATTCACAAGGGAGGACGTGATATTAATGACTAGTGTGTAGCTTGGTTTATCAACTGATTTTATTTATCTATGGTAATGCTGACTTTATCAATATGCTAATAGAGACAACTGCATACCTTTCAATTTTATAGAATTTCCATTGCAATAAAGGTACACCTTTTTATCTTTACTTTGTATTAAAAACTGCAACACCGGAAACTCCTCACATTTGTAAAAAGAAAAAACCCACACAAAGCCAAATATAAATGGTTACAGCAGGCTGAAAATAGGGCTTGTCAGCAACAAATTGACTCAGTTGACTGATTACTCACATTTTTCTCACTTGGAGTTCTTGTTTGGTTACGTGGGTACTATGGACAGGTCCCCAGGACCACCACCAAACACACACACACACACACACACACAAACACACAGTGCTGGGTGTAAGTCATTTTCTCTCTGTTTGGCAGACAGTGTTAAACGCCTGCTGTCTTCACTGCCTAACTGTTACTGACCCCTCTTAACATACCATCATGACAGAAGGATGGTACGACCCGTTGTACCTACTCTTTTGGAGTAACTAGAAGGCTCTGAAAGGGGAATGGGGTAGCTTAGAGTAAAAATAGATTTAAATGAGTTCAAACAATTTTACAACATGTTTCAAAGTACTTTTTATTTTTTGGAGCTTGTTGAGTCTTTGAAGAACATGTATATTTTAAAACAATTCATTATTGCTGTTAAGGAGCTGCAAATACCATAATACAAAGGAAGTGAATGCAGAGACGGGATGGAACCAACAGTGAGTTCTCACCATGAGAGCAGAGATACCAGACCTGCATTGGACAGAGCAAATGCTGGAATGTTAAAAAGAAAAAAAAAAAAAGCAAAAAAGCATTTGAAAGACTTAGCAAGTTTTTCCTCAAAGATTTTTTTTTTTCCTAAGAGGTCCTTTTATTTTAAGAGCTTTTTATCACATAAGACAAGAATAGATGAGACATGTTCTGCTTTCCTGGAACAAGCTGTAAATTGACAGTGAAGGATAAGCTGACCCAGTGGTATTTGGGGCTAGACAAATGTTCCAATTGTTATTTTCCAATGTTTGGGTTTTTCTAAACCAAAAACACGTTTTGCCTTAAGCTCTTTCCCCTGGATTTTAAAAAGTCATGTGTATTTTGAGGGGAATTGAATCCATATGTGTCTAATCAATTTACACTTAAATTATTAAAGTGTTGTTTTGTAAGATTATTTAGATGAACAGGAAACTTTTTGAGCATCTTTAGAACTCTGCTTCTCACACCACAGAAATCCTCATTCTATAAAGAGGTCACATTTGCCCATAGGCCCTATTGTCTGACCTTATTATACATTCATAAACCAGATCCTTGAGACTATACTCATTTAATGGGTTGATACTACATGATTTCCCAATTCCAGGAAAGGAAATAAGTCTGTACATGCATTACCAACAAAACAAACAAACAAACAAACAACTCCAAAGGCCCTTAGATGGCAAAAACTATGTCTTGCCCAATATTGGAATGAGATATCAGCAGATGAATTAAGAAGAAAAATATACCCCCTCGGTACAAAATAGAAGGATAACTGAAAAATTGAAATGGATCCAAAATAGTACTTGGGATTATCAAAAACACTGAAAGATAGGAGGAAAAAGAAATCCTGTCCAGTAGGCTACATAATGAATCATGCATTTGAAGGGCTTGTTGCTACAGGTTCTTGCAATGATAGTTTAAAAATCTCAATTGTAGTGGGAAAGAAATACAGGCAGCCTATTGCATCACATTTTGCAAAGATGGTAATTTATGCAGGGCTGATACAGGAATAAATAACAGTCGTTAATTCTAAAGAACTATGCAAAGGCTGCCACAGTGCCCCAATAGCCCCTCTACTGGACATACATACTAAGAGCCCAATACTCAAACTCTGCCAAAGCAAAAAAAGATATTGGGAGCATACTCATTCTTTGAATATCCCAGTGCAACTATTTTTTCAAGCAGATTAAGTCCAATTACATTTCTTAACATGACACGTTATAAAAATTACAATTAGCTCTAATGGTTGCAGATGTAATACCTAGAGAATTTCATAAAACTTGTTGTGGAATGCATAAAGCTTAATGAAAACAATCATGAAGAGAATTTTGTCTTCTATGAGATGCCAACAACCCAGCAGGATGTCCAAGGTCTTTTCCTGCAACGTGTAGATCTAAACAAGACACATACACAGAGCTGAACTGGGGGAGGTTTTGGCTTATGGCCAGACCAATGAAGAACTATTGGCCAGAATTTAGGGTGACCTCTCATTTTCGTGCAGCTGCTCTGTTCTGCTTATCTGCAAGACATTCAGTACTAAGCATAAACTCTTCATTTAGAGTTAACAGCAGACAAAATGTTAAAACACACACACACACAATCACACTGTCATTTCTCACCACCTCATTTCAACTTAGCACATCCTTGGACAAAAATGGCAATGAATGCCAGAGTAAAACCTCCTTAGCACAGACAAGGTAGAGGGGCAGGCTGTAACACCTGGTGGGTAGTGACCGCATGCCAGGGTGGAGCAGCCATTTATGGTCAGCTAGCTCTCCAAATAATCCTGTGTGAGAGGGCAAACCCATTGTGGATTTCTCCTCCATCATTGAAATGACATCCATTAAATCATTTAATTCACCTAGGGAGTCAGGATTGATGTTTTAAAGCTTGCCATTGTCACTTTCCAAGCTATTATAGAGATTTTCATAATAAAACAATCAAATATTCTACGATATTTTAGTGGTTAAATGGCATTGCACTGAACAAACATACATAATTTAATAGTCCTTTATTGAACATTTATGAAACTTCTAGTGTTTGCCCTTATAAGTAATGCAAAAATAAATTTCTTTTTAAATATGTTTTTGTGTACATTTATCATAATTTTATCAAACAATATCACTAGAAAAAATATTTGGGTCAAAGAGCTGATGCTTTTTATTTATTTATTTATTTATTTATTTATTTATGCAAGAATTGGGGTACAGGCCAAAGGCAAGGGAGGGTGAGAGAATTCACCAGAGACAGAGTGGGAAACAGAACAGAGAGACTGACTGAAATACACTGCTGAGGGGAGCGGTGGGCGAGACAGGAAAGGTATGCTGCACCATGTGAGTATCTCCCTGGCAGGCCAGGAATTGAACCTGTGCTAAAGAGGCTGTGGACAGCTTCACAGAGTGGCACTCAACCCGCTGCACCACCAGGGAGGCCCCATTTTATTTTTTCAAAAAGATTTTTTTTTATTTATTTATGCATATAAGAATGGGTGCGCAGGTCAGAGGTGCTGGAGAGTGAGAGGATTCACCAGAGACAGAGTGGGGAGCAGAATATGCGAATCCACTGAAATACACTGCTGAGGGGAGCAGCAGGCAAAACAGGAGAGGTCTGCTGCGCCATGTGAGTTAGCTCCTGGGCCTGGGATTGAACTCATGCTGCAGTGTCTGCAGATAGCTTGATAGTGCTGAGACTTAACCTGTTGCGCCACCAGGGAGGTCTCTGATGCATGATAAAGAATTTTGATTGTATATCAAATTCTTCCCTGATATATTGAATCAATTTATATTTCCTTCCTTTCATGTCTAAATTCTCATAAAACTATGATCATCTCTGGGTCTGTGATTAAAGCCACTTCGCACTACTAACCAGTGCTATTCATTATCGTACAAGCTTTATTCATATGTGGCTTTTTTTTTTTATTTTTTAAAATTATAATTGCCAGAGATTTAGCTAATTCATTTGCTCTTTTTGTTTTTGCTTTTTTTTTTTTTTTTTTTTTACAGATTTATTTATTTTATACAAGAACCTGGGTACAGGCCAGATGCACAGGAGGGTGAGAAGACCACCAGAGACAAAGCAAGGAACAGAACAGACAGACTGATGAAACACACTGCTGAGGGGAGCAGCGGGCAGACAGGAGAGGTCTGCTGTGCCATGTGGGACCCTTACCCACTGGCCAGGATGGAACCAGCACTGCAGAGGCTGCAGACAGCCTCACAGCATGGCGCTCAACCGCCTGCGCCACTAGGGGAGGCCCTGCTCTTTTTGTTTTATAACTCACACAGAGATTCAACTCCTAGATTTATCAACTGTAATTTTCTTTTTTTTTCATGTTTTCTACTTTTTATCTCTAAAATTTCCCTTTTATTTGATTAAGTAAGTTTTCTAAATGAGTGGAATGTTTGCATTTTAAAAATTGCCATATAATAATAGAAATATCTGGAATTATGATTGTGCCCTGGGCACTGTTTTGATCATATCCTCTAGATTCTGATATAAGCTTTACATCTTCAACAAGCTAACATGGTAGTTCGATTATCTTCTCGAATCAATACTAGTTAAAAAATTAAGTCCAAGAAGACCAAGAATTTTTGCTTTGCTGGTTTTGAACATGTATTACTAATTTCTGGTATTAGTTTTATGGCAGTCTGAAAATTGGGTGAATAGACCCTATCTCAAATCTTAGGAATTTATTTACTATAGGGAAGTAATTTTTAACCTGTGATTATTCTTTTTTAACAAATGCAATGTTTTAAAAAAAAAAAGATCAAACCTTAATAACAACCACAATATGTAAAAATGATAAAAAGCAGAGCATTTTTTTTGAATTGAGACCCTTAAAAACTGTCTTATAATTGCAGCTCCTTGGTTTTAACCAAGGCAACTCCAGGATCTGCTGAGACCCTATGACTTTACATAATACAGTTTAGGGCATAGTCAAGAGATTTGTTTCATGGATACTTGAAAAGAAGGCAAAGTATCTTTTTCATACAAATTTATATATTGTTAATTCAAGGTTTTTTAAAATAATTCAAATATTCCATGCTTAAATTTTGTCAATACATGTCTTATCAAAGAAAATGACCTGCTACCTGCTAACAGTTCCTCCCCAAACTATGTCGAACGAAAAACTTACAACACTTTGTATCTCTATATCTTTCCCTCCTCAATACTTGTTTGCAAGTTTATCAGTTGGGCAAATATCTGGTTGCGAATGTCAGAATACACAATGCACGGTAATTTAAACCAGAGTTTCTTGAACTTTTTTTAATAAATCTTTTTTTTTTAAAGATTTGTTTATTTTTATACAAGAGCTGGGGTACAGACCAGAGGTGCAGGAGGGTGAGAGGATTCACCAGAGACAGAGTGGGGAGCAGAACAAGCAGATGACAGAAATACACTGCTGAGGGGAGCAGCAGGCGCAACAGGAGAGGTCTGCAGCGCCATGTGGGATTCTCGCCAGCCTCGGGGATTGAACATGCACTGCAGAGCCTGCTTCACAGCACTGCGCTCACACAGCTGGGCCACCTGGGAGGCCCGAGTTTCTTGAACTTTAATGTGCATTGAAAACACCTACAGCGCTTGTTAAATGAGAATGCTGACTCAGCAGACCAGGGTGGTGGTCTAAAGTTCTACATTTCTATAAAACTCCCAGATGATACTGATGCCGTACAGCATGTCTTTAACACATAAGCGTTATCTTATGTGTTAAGATAACACATCTTAAAAGATCTTAACACATCTCGACAGATTAACTTAACACATCTGTCAAGATGTGTTAAGATCATCTACCAATGGGTGCCAGCTCTCAGCTGGTCAGGCTGTGGGAAGGCCAGATGGGCCCATGCCCCATGACCAGGCTCAGGGAGGCTTGGTTCAGGTTGTAGCCACTCACCGTCCAGTGGCTGCCCTGGAGAAGAAAGGGGAGAGAACTGAGGGATGAGATGCATGGGAAAGGGACAGACTGAGAAGAGCCTAGAGCACCAGGCCAAGAAGTCTGTATTCAGTGCATTGGAGAAGGAAAACACAGTGAAGGTTTCTAATTCAGAGAGGCAGAAAATTAGATAGGGGAGAGGATAGGCTTAATAAGGTTAAGTGACCTGCCCAAGATCATACCGCTAACAATAACTAGAGTTAGATTTGAAGGATTGATTCCAGAGTCCCCATTAAACTACAATTTCTCAGTTATTATAATCAAGGGATTATAATAAATTTATAAGAAGTCATTTTCATATTGCTCTATTACTTGTATTTTTTCAGGAATGATTTCTAATTGTTTTTTATTGTTCATATTTCCATATTTCGAATGAGTTATTTCTGATTTCTCTCTCTCTCTCTCTCTCTCTCACACACACACACACTCACTCACACACACATACACACACACACACTTCCCCCTCCACATCTAGCAGCATAAGCAGAATGAGAGGCAGCTTTCAGACAGATGCTTAAGTTCCTTCCGTAACAAGACTGTATTGTGTACTAGATCCAGTCCCAGAGTATGCAGCAGCTGGTCCAGATCCTGGTCATGCAATTGTCTCTGCTCCTCTTTGCAGCCCCTGTGAAGCATAAATAAGTCTCCACACAATTGCTTGATGGTCGCACAGCTCCTGACGTGGTACAGACCTTGGGTGTCTGAGGCAGAGAACAACACTGAGACAGGCACCACAAACCTCCCTAAATGAAAATGCATACATTGTGCAAAAATGAAGAATGATGTAAGAATTATATAAAATAAAATATTAAAAAAATAAATAAAACAGCTTAGCTGTATTGCATCAAGAAAATGCTCCAAGGGAGGTCCACAACTTTGAGTCCTACTTTTGCCCATATTCCTCACAATTGGTGAAGTTTCTTCCAAATTTTCTGGTAGCACAATGGCTGTTAATTTTAGTTTGGTATAAAAGTTTGTTCTCTTTTGCTGCTTTTTAAGTTATTTGAGTAGGAAGTTGGGTGAGGTTAGATCAGGATTTGTTCATCAAATGACTTTAAATCAAAACCTTCTAGTGATTTCACTTTAAATACAATTTTGTCTGCAACCATTACCCATTAGCAAGATCTTATTTCACCATGTTGATAAGAAAATTTCAGTTATTCGCCTCAGAGTAGGCTCTTTAGAAATCTTCATCAGACTATTCAAAGACCACCTTTGAATTTCCCAAAATTTTTTTTACATCATAAAACTTTGTTCCATATACTCTTGAAAGTTAGTGAGAAACCACTGAAGTTAGAAGACTCAGAGATAGCTTTGAAATTAGAAGTCTCCATTGAAATTCCTTGTTTAAAACTTCTCTTCAAGCTAAAAAGAAACTTCTCTGAAGAGGAAATGCAAATGGCCAACAGACATATGAAAAAATGTTCAACATCACTTGTAATCAGGGAAATGCAAATCAAAACTACCATGAGATACCATCTCACACCAGTGAGAATGGCACATATTAAAAAAACTAGCAACAACAAATGTTGGCGAGGGTGTGGAGAAAAAGGAACTCTTCTGCACTGTTGGTGGGAGTGCAAACTGGTCCAACCACTATGGAGAGCTGTGTGGAGATTTCTGGACCTACTAAACATAGAGCTTCCATATGATCCAGCAATTCCACTCCTAGGTATTTACCCAAAGGACACAGAAACATCCATTCCAAAGAGCACCTGCACCCCTATGTTTATAGCAGCACTGTTTACAATTGCTAAGCTTTGGAAACAACCCAAATGCCCAAAAATAGATGACTGGATCAAGAAGATGTGGTACATATATACCATGGAATATTACTCAGCATTCAAAAAAGATAAACACATGCAATTTGCAGCAACATGGATGGCGCTGGAAGGGATCATGCTCAGCGAAATAAGCCAAAATGAAAAAGAAAAATACAGGATGGTCTCACTCATAGCAGGAATCTAGAAAACTTAAATAAGGGACCAGGAAAATGAATATAAGAAAGTGAAAATCAAAATCAACAAAAAACTATGAACCAGAGACACTTTTTGGGGGGTGGGGGGCGGGAGGGGAAGGATTGGGGTCAGAATGGGGCGTTTGCAATTGTATGGGGGAATATAAAAATAAAATTTATTAAATAAAAAAAATAAATAAATAAATAAAACTTCTCTTCATACGTATGGTTCCTTTGTAAGAATATATGGACAGAATCATCCCTTCATGAAGAAACTTCACTTCTATCCATTAAACAATTGCTGTGTTGTACTTACTTATGCAGAGCAGAGCATTTTGCTGTAATTTGCCAGAAATTTGTCAAAATGAATATAGAAATGAACGCTTATGATGGAAATGGTTTCCCTTAGAGTTGTACGTTGTACAACACATACAACCACAAATAACATCCTTGTTACTGTTCTGGAGAAAAATATTTTTAGAAATTACAAAAGTACTTATGCTTAAATACAGCTTCCAAAAATATAGGATACTGCATTTTTAATAAAGCAGGGAAGGACAGAGGCTTCACCTCATTTAGAGAATTCCTGAATTCAAAGAAGACTAGGGAATGAGGAAGCCTGCCCACTGCAATTGTCTGAGTCCTAGTCTCTCTTGTTTGTCCTGTGGGTCCCATGACCTCTGCAGCTTGACTGGTCCCCCCATTTTATCCCGATAGTCCCCCTCACCTGATAGTAAAGCTTGGAACTATTTTTGATAGAGTGTGGGAAAATCACTTTTGTCTTAGTTTCAAAACAGTCAAGGTTAATTTTTTAAAAGTCTATACAGAAAACACACATTAAAAAGGTCAAAACAAATTTGTAAAAGTATGGAGGCATTTTCTTTCCAAAGCCGACTACCTTCCTCAACTATCTGCCAGGATGTTGTTTCTTCATCAGTACCCTTCTAAAACACCGGCTTTTTTTCTCTTTTCCAGGTTTGAGCCCCACCTCACAATCCTTGCTCAGATCACACACATCCTGAGACGAGAAGAATGAGGAATGTGGGGATGGAGTTGCTGGAAACCAAATTGAAGTGAAAATGAGAGGAACATTTAGGAATAAATTGTTAAAGTGACCTAAGTCATTCAAAAAAAGTATAATAATATATTACTACTTTAGAAGATCTTAACTATTTTGTCTTAAACTATGAGTACATTTTCCATCCACTTCCTTCTTGAATTCCAGCAGAAAACTGGCTCATGGGAAAGAGCAGATGTTAAATAGGATGCTTCTTTTTTTTCTCATGGGTCAGTTTTTTTTATTATTGTTATTTTAATTTTATATTTTTTAACCTCATTTTTCATTTTTGCACAATGTATGCATTTTCATCTTCGTTATAGTCCCCATAGAATTCCCACCCCCCTTGTTTTTATCCTACTCCCTCCCCCCCTTATAGAGTGTCTCTGGTTTATAGTTGCTTGTTGATTTTGATTTTTACTTTATTAATAGTCTTTTTCATGGTCCCTTATTTAGGTTTTCTGTGTGGCGATTCCTCAGCCTACTAAAGATGGAGCTTTCATATGATCCAGCAATTCCACTCCTAGGTATTTACCCTAAGGACACAGAAACATTAATTCAGAAGGGTACCTGCACCCCTATGTTTATAGCAGCACTGTTTACAATAGCTAAGCTTTGGAAACAACCCAAATGCCCAAAAATAGATGACTGGATCAAGAAGATGTGGTACATATACACAGTGGAATATTACTCAGCAATCAAAAAAGATAAACTCATGCCATTTGCAGCAACATGGATGGAACTGGAAAGGATCATGCTCAGCAAAATAAGCCAGAAAGAAAAAGAAAAATACCAGATGGTCTCACTCATAGTAGGATGCTTCTTGTTGACAAGAGGTGATCAGTTTCTGATAACTACCCTCTCTCAGACAGGACCATCCCCTCACCAAGTGCTCTCATTTCAGTCCTTTCTGATCCATGCGGGATTATTTTCCGCAGCAGAATCCAATCACTCTCATGACAGCAAATATGATCGAGATCTTCATTGTCCAAGGGGAAGAAATGAGTCATTTGAATCAACCATGAGATTATCTGTTATGTGGATTTTTTTTTAATTAATAATAAATTTTATTTTTATATTCCCCATACAATTTCAACCCCCCATTCTGACCCCAGTCCCTCCCCTCCTGCCCCCCACCCCCCAAAAAGTGTCTCTGGTTCATAGTTTTTGTTGATTTTGATTTTCACTTTCTTACAGTTATTCATTTTCCTGGTCCCTTATTTAAGTTTTCTAGATTCCTGCTATGAGTGAGACCATCCGGTATTTTTCTTTTTCTTTCTGGCTTGTTATGTGGATTTTTCATAAGGGCTCAAGACTGATCCTTCCAATGACCTGACAGACCTTCAAAGATAAATTCAAGACAATATGGGATTATGCTGTACACTGTAAGAAACAATATGAGCTTATGTTTATATCTTATTAAAAATGAATTACTGATGGCATTCCAGAGACAATGTCAGCAGTTTAGTCATCTTTATTTGTATTATTTATACCTCTTTTTTCCATCAACATGGAACATCTTTGTGTTGGTTACATTTACCTAAAAAAGGTCAGATATAGGCAGGCATAAAGCCTGAGCTAGTACTCACCATTTCGGTCTTCATGTCAAATAACCTACAGTGGTTCAGACTTGACTAAAAGGAATCCAACATGCACAGTTAAGCATTTTTTAAGTAGTTATTTAAATTATTTTTATGAGATGGTTATTAAAGCTAATGGTTTTTGTCTCAGAAAAGTGCAGAGAGGATATTATACTTAAAATTTCAAGGTCTTAAGGACTACTTGGAAGCAATTAATAGCCCCTTAACTATTGAATATGAATTCTGTATTTCCAAAATGAAGAGTGGGCAACTTTGAGTTTTTGCTAAGGTGATTTTCAAATTTGTCACTGACTTAAAGGAATGTCTAATGGCTATCTAAAGTGTGCTCGGGGTTATTTTCTGGTCAAGGAGACAACAAGGCATTTGAAATGAATCTTCAAGGTTTTCACACAGCAGACATGGGCCTATACCTAAGTCTGTTGCATCGGTGAGGAAAACCCTCATGTATCAAATGGCTGGTTCAAAAAATTGTAAAACCAGAACAACAGGCAGAGAAAAGCTTTTTTTGATTGAGAGAGAGAGAGAGAGAGAGAGAGAGAGAGAGAGTCTGTCTTCTATATAGAAGAGTATGACTGTCACCTAATTTACAATTTATAGCTGTTTTTGACAACAAACAGGATGTTGGGTTGTGTCCCTGTCAGAGAGAGTATAAATCAAGGGTAGTGCTATTGCTACACAGACGACAACCAAGAGCCACTGGCTTCCTCATCGTGCATTGAACAGGACTACAAGGCTGTTATCCTTGACATCTGAAAAAAGCAAGATAATGTTCATCTAGGCGGAGAGAATTCAATTCTTTATCAAGTGACCAACATCAGTCTGGAATTCCTGGAGCTCTTTGACAATTTGCAGCAGCTGACTTTAGCCCAGTCCTTGCTCACCTTTCTGTATGTTCACTGGCCGAGCAGGATAAGCTGACCTGAGTACCTGTTAAGCTTTCAGAGTTCACATTACTCGATACCTATAAAAGTTATCATCCCTTGATTTATGATCCTCTTCATTTTCACAATAGTTAAGATTCCAGCAGCTCCAGCCTTTGGTATGTGATGCTTTTGAATATGAACTAATGAGCATATTTTTTAATTTAAATTTTATTTTTATATTCTCCATACAATTACAACCCCCTTATTTTGACCCCAATCCCTCCTTTCCCCACCCGCCACCCCCTATAGAGTGTCTCTGGTTCATAGTTGTTTGTTGATTTTGGTATTTTCTTTCTTATAGTTATTCTTTTTCCCTTATTTAAGTTTTCTAGATTCCTGCTATGAGTGAGACCATCCGGTATTTTTCTTTAATGAGCATATTAAGTCTAAGAGAGATGATGGTCACAAAAGACTAATGTTTATTAAGAAAGTCAGGGTGCAAAGTGTCACTGTTTTGCACGGATCTTAAAGAGCATATTTAAAACGGGCAAATGCTTTTTCTATGCTAAGAACATCATTTGAGAGTAGGTTTTTATAAAAAATAATTAAATGAGTAATTAGCATTAAATGTTTTGTCTTCATTCCACAGGGAATGGTCTTAGAAAGGGTTGGCATTGTGAGCTTTATCCTGGCTTATAAACTCATCTTATGTCTCTTAGAAGAAATTAAAAAAAAATATTTGATGCATTTAAACCATAGTTATTAACCAGCTGAGAGCAATGCATTTTAACTTTAAAATCTCTGTCTTCTAATCACTACAAAGCTTGTTGTTTGTTTTGTGACCTTAGGCAAATCATTTAAACTTTAGTTGTTCATGTGTCCTCATCTCAAAAAATGCACTTTAGTGTTTGCAATCCTGGAAATTATGCAACACTTGCAAATACTGATGTAAAATAATTCTCCCTTCTTCTATAAGAAATTATTACTGATTTGAAGTTTGCCACAGAACAGACAACTCAGTATTTACTGTATACATTTATGAATGACTGTATGATTCAAATGTCCTGTGCCTTATTTTTCATGCAAATAAACCTAAAACAAAATACTTCTTAACACAATTAGAGCCAATATCTAAACTCCTACAACTGCCTTATGCATGTCTGTGAATTTGGTTTTGATCTGCATCTCCTTTATTAAAAGCAATGATAAGCATTTTTCTCATGTATCTATTGGCCTGGATCTTCTATTTGATGAATTGTCTGTTTAGATTTTGTTGCCCAAATTTTTACTAATTGGGTTGTTCGTTTTTTATTGTTCAATGGAGTGAGCTTTTTAATATCTTGCCTATCAACTCCTTGTTGGTTATGTGTGAATATTTTGTCCCATTCAATGGGATATATTTTTAATCTGTTTATATTTTATTTCTCTGTGCAAAAGTATTTTAATTTGAAATGACCCCAATTGTTTATTTAGTTTTTGTTTCCTTTGCCTTAGGGATTGAGTCTCCAAATACATCTTTATCTCTGATGTCATGAAACATCACAATGTTTTCTTTTATATATGTACTGCTTGTTGCAGAACCTATATCTAAGTTTAATCCTTTTTGAATTCTTTTTTTGTGCATGGAATTAGAGAGTGATCCAGTTTCATTCTCTTATATGTGACTGTCCAGTTTCTCCAGCACCATTAGTTAAAGACGTTCCTATCCTTATTTTACGGTCATAGCTGCTGTATCATGAATTAAATATTGCTATAGACATAGATATATTTCTGGGTTTCTGATGCTGTTCCATTGATCCATGTGTCTATTTTTATTCCAATTCCACATTGTTTTAAAAACTGTTATTTTATAGTATAGTGTAAAGTCAGGTAGTGTGTTGCTTCTTCTGTTTCTCTCTTTTTTCCTCAGGATTGCTTTTGCTATTTGAGGTCTTACATGGTGTCACCTAAATTTTAACATTTTTTTCCAATTTCTTTGAAGAGTACTGTCAGTATTTTAATGGGAATTATGTTAAATTTACATATCACTTTTTGGTAGCATGGGATAGCTTTCCATCTCTTTGTGTCCATAGTTTATATCTTTTAATAACATCTTGTAGTTTTCATTGCCTGAGTCCTTCACCTCTAGGAATTAGGTTAATTCCTAGATATTTAATTCTTTTTGAAATTATTGTGAATGAAATTTTTTTCTTAATATTTTTCTCTTTCATTATTTGTATAAATATGCAACAGAATTTTGTATGCTGATTGTGTAACACACTATTGTGCTGAATTTATTGTTTCTAATGACTTTTTGGTGGAGTTTAGGGTTTTCTATAAACAGTATGATATCATCTGTAAATGATCATAGTTTCGCTTCCTTTCCAGCCTAGATTCCTTGTTTTCTCATGTTGTTTGATTGTTTTACCTGAAACATCTAATACTAAATTAAACAGAAGTGATAACAGTGAGCACCCCTGTCTTATTCCTGATCTTACAGGGAAAGCTTTCAGTTTTTCACCAATGACTTTTATATTGGCTGTAAGGTTTGTGATATGTGACCTATATTATGTTGAGGCAGGTTCCTTCTTTCCCATCTTGTTTAGAATTTTTTTATAAATGAGTGTTGAATCTTATTAAATGCTTTCTCTACATCTATTGATATTATCATTTGATTTTTATCTTTTGTTGATATACCTTATTTACATCAATTGATTTACTTATACTAAACCATCCTTGCATCCTTGGGATATGTTCCACTTGATCATGATGTATAATGCTTGTAATGTTTTGTTAAATTTGATTTGCTAATATTTTGTTGAAGAGTTTACATCAATATTCATCAGGGATATTGGCCTATAGTTTTCTTTTGTTATCTTTATCTGGTTTCAGCATTAAGGTAATGCTGACATCATACAATTTACTAGGAAGCACTCCCTCTTCTTCAGTTTTCAAAACAATTTGAGCAAGATGGACATTAGTTCTTTAGAAATTTAGTAAGATTCATTTGTAAAGCTATCTGGTCCAGAGTTTTTGTTTTGTGAAGACCTTTTTTGCTGTTTCAGTTTCCATATTGTGATCACTTTGTTCAATTCCTTTGTTTCTTACTGGTTTAGTCTTTGTAAACTGTATTGATCTAGAAATGTGTCCATGTCTTCAAGGCTATCAAATTTATTGAGATATGGTTGTTCATAATAATCCTTTATGATCCTTGGTGTTTATGTGCTATCTGTAGTAAATTCTTCTCATTCATTTTTAATTCTGTTTATTAACATTTACTCTCTTCTTTACTTTGTTAGCCTAACTTACCTATTTTTTTATCTTCTGAAAGAACCAACTTTGAGTTTTATTTGTCTTTTGTATAGTCTATTCGATCCCTGTTTTATTGATTTCCATTCTTGTTTTTATTATTTTATTTATTTATTATTTTTATTGTTTCCTTCCTTCCATTAACTGTGAGTCTTTTAATTGGTGAATTCAAACTATTACATTTTGACGTGATTATTGTGAATAAGAGCTTATGTCATTAAGCTTATGTCATTTTATTCTTAGTTTCTTTGTCATTTCATTTTTTGACATCTTCCCTTTATGTTTATTTTTGTCATTTCATTTTTTGACATCTTCTTTTCTGTTTCCATTGCCATCTAAATTAGTTCTATTGATTTTTGTTTGAAGGATCTACTGAAGTTAATATATGATGGACTATGTTTGTGGCCAGTTGGAACGTGTGACCTCAAAATCATCCTGAAGGGCCACATTATTACTCTATTCTGCCTCCATGTTGTATAATTTATGTGTCTGTTACCTCTATGCTTGTTTTTTGCTGCTTTATAGCAACCCCTTTGGTACCTTTTTCATGTCCAGTTTGGTGTTCATGTGTTTTCTTTTTTTCAGTTTAATTTAGTCTTTATTTTATTAATATTCATTCATAACACTGTCTATGATTTAAAGTGTAGAATCTCATATATTCTCTTAAATTTTGCTTTTTTTTTTTTAAAACACTTTTCTTTTTTTTTTTTAAAGATTTATTTATTTATTTATACAAGCACTGGGCACAGTCAGAACGGTGGGAGGGTGAGAGAATTCACCAGAGCCAGAGCAGGGAGCAGAGCAGGCAGAAGGACCGAAGTACCCTGCTGAGGGGAGCAGTGGGCAGCAGGAGAGGTCTGCGCGCCAAGTGGGACCCTCCTCCAGTGGCCAGGGAGCAGCAAGGGAGCAGCCGGGGATCGAACCAGCACTGCAGAGGCTGCCGACAGCTTCGCAACCCAGTGCTCAACTGCTGCGCCACCGGAGAGGCCCTTAAATTTTGCTTTTAATCTATGCTCCTTACCCTTCTTTCTGTCTTGGATAATTTTTAAGGATAAGGTGTTCTGGGCTGGAAATATTTTCCTGTGCATACTTTAAATATTTCCTGTCATTCCCTTCTTGTCTGTAAAGTTTCTTCTGAAAAGTCCGTGGAGAGTTTACTAGGTGTTCCTCTATAGGTTACTCTTGCAATGTTTCTAATGTTTGTTTCTTACATTGATTTTCAATAATTTAATTATGATGTGTCTTGAGTGTGTCTGTCTAGTATTATTTTGTTTGCAATTCTTTGGGTCTTTTGGATCAGGACATCTGGTTCATCTCTCTGGTTGAGATGGTTTTCAGAAATTATTCTTTTAAGTAAATGTTCTATGCCTTTCTTTTCTCTTCTTCTTCTGGGAAACTCATGGTATGAAATATTTCTATTTAGGTTTTCCCAAAGAGAATAATTTGTTTTATTTTTTTAATATTTTTTCTCTTTGTTATTTTATTTATGTGTTCTCCACTGTTGTGCTTCAAACTCACTAATTCTCTCCAGTGTTTACAGGGATTGAGATGTGGACAAATCTTTTTGAGGATCACCATTCAGTCTACTACAGAGGTCTAGCCTCCCTGAAGCTAATCAACATTAAATTTGAGACCTCAGTGATGAATAAATATCTGGGGAGTTGAGATTGAGGAGTGCTCCAGATTGGGAACAGCATGTTCAAAGCCTAGAGGCAAGAGTATGGCGCAATCAAGGATCTGAGAAAAGTTCCCACTTGGCCCCAGCTCAGAGCACTAGAAGAATGAAATAAGAGAGACAAGACTGTACCCAAATTGAGTAAACCACATGAAGGAGTTTTTTCTTAAGGCAAATGGGAAACCATTGAATGTTGTAAGAAGAGGAGAGATATAATCAAATATGCCCTTTTGGAAGATATCTGGCTAATATATGGGTGATGGATCAGGAGACTGGAAGCAGGAAGCAGTGAAATAGCTCAAGAGAATAAATGATAATGTTGGGGTAAGGATAAAAATAAATTGCTGCACCCAACATGTATTTAAGGTAAAACTGGGAGAACATTCTGATATGTTGGCTATGACGGGAGAAAGAGTGATGATGTTTAGGTTCCTGAATGTCTTCCCCCAAATTCATATGCCTCCAAAATGTAACCTTATTTGGAGATAAGGTATTTGTTAAGGTAAGCTTGTTTAAATGTTTTCATTAGGGTGAGTTTTAATCCAGTATAACTGGTGTCTATATAAAACAAAAATGGGAAATTTGTGTAAACACAAGGAGAACACCATGTGAAGATGAAGGCAGAGATTGAGTGTCCTCTAGAAAATTGAACAACACCAAAGACTGTAGGCAAGATACCAGAAATAGGGGAGTGGCCTGGAGTAGATTCTCCCTCAGTAGGCGAACTCAGTAGGAACCAACCCCAGTAGCAAATCGATTTTGGACATCTTGTCTAAAGCATGGTGAGGCAATAAATTTCTATCATTTAAGCCACTTAGTTTGTAATACGTTGTTAAAGCAACCCAGGCTAACAGCAGCCTGAGATACTGGGTGGTACCAACTACCAAGTTGGGGAAAACTGAAAAAAAAGTCAGCTGATGACTGATGGAAAGATGCTTTTCACTTACCAAGTGAATGATTTTCCAGTTCCACATCAAAAAGTATCTGATTTTCACCTGCTATTGAGACAATATCTAGCCTAACACAAAATTAGTTTCCAAATGATCAAGTTGCTGATAATTTGAACTGAAAGAAAAATTTTGCTGTCACTTGAATACAAATTAGTGGCAAAGTTTTAAAGAGAAAAACCAAGCTCTTCTCATGACCTTCTACTGCTAAGTAATGAAACAGTTGTGGTATTAGTTCATTGTTTCAAGAAGAAGGTTTAGTAAATAGTCTGATATTTTGCTCTTCAAGTGGGATACTGATAATTCTGAATCACTTGAATTTGTTTTAGCCTATGTAGTGCTTCAAAACAAGTGAGATATGAAGTTTATATAAAATATTTGTTCGTATAAAGCAGCATTATCGAATGTTTGTGACAAGTAGGAGAAATCAGTGTCAGGATGCCTATCTTGGTACCTGGCATTGATTGGAAACTCAGTAACTATTTACTTCATGAATGAGTGAATTAAACAGTCATTAAGCATTAACACTGAAAATTTATGTCAAAGATGATTTGGATGATTAGTTTTCAGAAAAATTTTGACCTGTAGAACTTCAAAGACAACTTGCATTAAAGTCAATTTATAAAATTGATGAAATAGAACTCTGTTGGCTGAGTATTGTTAGTGATGTACTGTCTTGCCCCCTCCTTACTCCTCCTACTCAATCAACTAACAGAACTAAAGCAGAAGCCCTAGGACTTCAAGAGAACATTTAGCAAAGTACTGGCTGGAGCTCCAGTTAAGCAAGGCAGATTGCCTCTAAATTAGAGCTCAAAACCCCACTAACAGGCTGGCAAAGAACTTTTTACAAAGTCATATGTCCCATGGTGTAAAAAACATGAACAAGGGGGCTTCCCCTGGTGGCGCAGGCGGTTGAGCGCGGTGCTGCGAAGCTGTCTGCAACCTCTGCAAGCGCCAGTTTGATTCTGGCTGGCTGGTGAGGGTCCCACATGGCACAGCAGACCTCTCCTGTCTTGCCCGCTGCTCCCCTCAGCAGTGTATTTCGCAGTCTGCCTGTTATGTTCCCTGCTCTGGCTCTGGTGAGTTCTCTCACCCTCCAGTGCTTTTGATTGTACCCAGTGCTTGTATAAATAAATAAATCTACAAAATAAATAAATAAATAAATAAATAAATCTTTAAAAAAACCTCTCTAAATCTGAAATTAGAATTAAAAAAAAAATGAACAAGCATGTAAAATAATGGTAGTTCAATAAAAAGTATATTTTAAAAGTTCATACCGATTACAAAGTGCAAAGATAAAGCTAGAATTCACAAAAGATTCTGGCAAATTTTTGGAACACAGAACGTCAATAACAGTGGCCCCTGACCCAGCAGAAGGAGAGAGCTCCTTGCTAAGTGTTGGCAAAAGATGCACCAATTTGCAGGTAGAGCCCAGGACTGGAGACCCTGCAGCTGTAAAGGTGGGGAGTGAAGCACAGGATGGGAAACAGGGCTTGTTGGAGTCAGTGGACAGACCCTTGGAATCTCATCTCCAGACTGTGCTTTTCTACTTACAGCCTGGTGCAGGAGACTGAGAATTTTTCCCCCAGAAACATTAATAAATCAAGCTCAAGACTCCAAGACAGCAGGTATGCCCAGAGATTTAAAAAAAAAGTATGTGAGGAAGAAGATGAGTCTTGAATGATAGAAATCTGAATGCCAACTCCAAACCCTGTTCCTTTCCTCATCTCAGAATGTCAACAGTCAGCCTGAATGTCTCAGCCTATAGAATGAAAGATTCAGAATCATTTTTTTGAGATATTAAATGACCCAGGACAAAGCCATTTGGGGGGTTCCTCAGTTCAAAAGCTTAATCCTTGCTCAATCACATTTTGGCAAATTTCATTAAAATTATGCAAGAAAAAATTATATGAGAAAATTTCTCAAACTGAAGGATTCAGGTCTTTGGTGTGAAAGGACCCTTTAAATGCTTAACCACCACCCCCCTCCCCCCCCAAAAAAAAAAACCAAACTTAAATTGTTTTGAAATAAGACTGACTCAGACTCATCAATTAGAAAATTCAGAGCACTAAAGACAAAGTATAAAAATGTCTAGAGATCTTTTTAAATGTCAAATAAGATGAAGATATATGAAATCCAAAAGGAAATAAATACCTTCAATATCAGGGGAAAAAAAAAATTTAATTTAAATTCTAATACCCAGTCAAATAGAAATCATCAAGAGTAATGGCAAGATACAGATGTTTCAAATAACTGAAGATATTTTTTAATCCAATAATGGGATGAGCCTAGAAAACGATAGTATAGACACACCGTATTCCCCTCAGACTCTGCTTTCTCCCCAGCTCTGGGCCCAGCAATATCCTTCCTAATCCCCGGATTGTGTGTTCTTCCCTTCAATACCCATGGTCAAATGACTGCAAGTAATCATATGGAGTCAGAGGGAGCCCATCAGAGGCTAAAAGACAGGAGAATAGTAAAAGTTGGCAAGAACAGAGGAAGGGCAATCTTGGAAAGATGCCTTTAAAAACTGATCCCTGATTCAAAATAGCAGGAGACTGTTTAGTGACTTAATTGCATAATGGCTTCTATCAATAGTTGCCTCCTTCAGATAGACAGAGTTTTGCTGAAATTGATTAGGAAATTTAAAATGTTTCAGTATCAGATTTCATGGGATGAATATTAAGATCATGATAGTGATAATTTGTAGATTATAAAATGAAAGAAGTTAAAAGAATAGCAATGCAAATATGACAATGTGTCCAGATCTTCCAGAGAAGTTGATGAAAATCCTAAGGACCTTGTGATGACAATATGAGTGACTTGTGCTTTTTATACATAGCTCATAGTTTTCAAAAAATCTTGTAAAAGAGGAGCTTTTGAAAAGATATCTGCTCACAAGAAAAGCATAAATTTCAAATCCTATGTAATAACCCATGGGATTGAGTCTACTTCTTTTCCAACTAAAACTAGAACATATAAGCCACATGCAAGACAAGCCAGTGGTGAAAATTTTGCAGTTAAAATGGTATTCCTGCAACACTGAATGCTGGTGAAGATGTGGAACAAGAAGAATTCTCATTCAGTGCTGGTGGGAATACAAACTGGTATAGCTACGTTGGGAGAGAGTAGGTCATTTTAAAAATTAATATCAATTAACTATGTTCTTAATCTATGCTCAAAACTAAATATACTCTTATGTGATACAGTAATTGTTTTCCTTGGTATTTATTCAAAAGTTGAAAACTGATGTCCACAAAAACCTACACACAGATGTTTATAGCAACTTTATTCATAATTGCCAAAACTTGGAAGCAACCAAGATGTCCTTAAGTATGTAAGTGGTACATTCATATAATGGACTATGGGAGAAGAAGATGCTGGCAAGGTGTTGAGCATACAGCAGAGGCTGAGATGCAGCAGAGGCAAATGTCTCAAGCACACCAACTGAACTCAAAATCATCTGGGGTTGTTCGTTCCTTCAATAGATGTTAATTACATACCTAGAACAGGCCAGGCACTGATGGAGGCACTTAGGATATAAGTAAATCAAACCCAGTAAGCTCCTCACAGAGCTTACTCTTAGCAGAAAGAAATAGAAAATAAATGATAACAAACAAATTAAATCATAAGATTTATTAAAAGATGGTAAGTTGCTATAGAAAAACAAAGATTAGAGTCAGAAAACTAGGAATGACAAAGTAATGGGGCAGGTTCTGTTTTTAATAGGATGGGTGGTTTGCTTTTTTAAGTAAGTATTTCATTTTAGAGTCCACTGTGGATATAATCAGATCCCAAGTTAAAACACCATAAAGTGCATCTGTGACAACTGCTAGACACTGAAAATTCACAAAACACATGGGCTTAGAGATAGTGAAGGCATATATTATTCTCTGTGGATATTTATAGATGTTCAAATAACATCATATTATCTCCTTTATTGTTTTGTGAATGCAAGGGACGTGCTGATCTTCACAATCAAAAGGAAAGGAAAATATGTCTATTTGAGCAGTGACACACCTTCACCTCCTCCTCATCTGCAGACTTGCACAGATACAAATCACACTTAATTTATTGGGTGTTTCTCTCACCAACATATGAAAATGTTTAAATATTTGAATTAAGCATACTTTCTAAAGATAATGATGATTATAGGTGTTAGGATTGTTGTGATCTGCTTCACCGTGAAAGAATAAGAGACCAGAGAACGTGTTGCCTCTGAGTGTTCTCCTTTCAAATAGAGGGTGGGCTCTTACTCACCAGGTTCTACTCTCATTAGAAGGCAGGGTTGAGGCCTCCCTGGTGGCACAAGGGGTTAAGCACCGCACTATGAAGCAATCCACAACCTCTGCAGCATGAGTTCGATCCCCTGCCAGCCAGGGAGCAATCCGCAAGGCGAAGCAGACCTCTCCTTTCTCGACCGCTGCTGCTCCCCTCAGCAGTGTACTTCAGTCAGTCTGTCTGTTTCCCACTCTGTCTCTGGTGAATTCTGTCACCCCCCACATCTCTGGCCTGTACGCATAAATAAACAAACAAATAAATAAATAAATAAATCTTTAAAAAAAAAAATAGAAGAAGGCAGGGTTGAGAAAACAATACTTGTTTAACTGAAACTCATTGAAAATTACCAGGAAGAAACAATCACGAGAGCAAGAAATAAAAATTATTTTGTCCTGGACTCATAATTTTTGTCCTGAACTTGAGTTTTGCTTTTTTTTTTTTTTTTTTTTTTTTGCCTTTAGCCCCTAAATCACCCATTCACTAATCACTTCCTGACAAATCCTATGTGCTGGGAATGGAAAATAAAAAATGTTTGAAAAAGTTAACCATTTTGTGAAGCAATATTCTGTATCTGAGTACAAGTGGCAGATGTTTTACACACGAGTTACCTGGGTAACAGATGGTGTTCTGCTCAGCGTAGTAACCCAACATCACCTCAAAAAAGAAGGAAATAATAAATATCTTGAGTTTGAAGTAGATTTGATGATTCTGTTGTAAATATTTCTTACTGGGAGAGAGATTTGTTGTCTAACATTCCGTGTCCATGCCTGTGGGGTGGGACTCCCTCTGTGTAGTGGGTCAACTTGATCCTTCCCCCGACTGCTCCCAGGGTGCAGATGATATGATCCAGGACACTTCTATAGGATATTCCAACTGAAGACTTTGCCTTCCATCCATGCCACTAGCATATAATCAGCTAGTCCGTCATCACACTGGGGATGCGGTCACAGTGGTGATGGCTGTAGCACCCTGGTGGTGGCTGAGTGTCTGCAGAGGTAGCCTGTCAGCAAAGACAAACTTTTCTTTAGAGGGAACTGTCTTTCGCTCTAGGTATGTGAACTCCTGGAGATGTCCTTCCCCAGTCGTTGAGCTAATCTCCCCAGATATTTATTAGCAATTCAAAGTTCATGGATAGATGATGATAAATTCACTTTCTGTTCAAGCTTCCCAAGGTTGTTGTCTTCTCCAACCAAGAACCTTGACTGATAATATCCATGTGAAACCTGAAAGATGAGCCCCTCCTCTCACAGAAGAGGACAGGTTGTCATTTTATCTGGGTTACTCAGCACCATGGTGTTCAGAACACCATGGCTCAAATATTGAAAAGGTTATTGAAAATTTGTGCAAGGAACTAAGAAATTAAGGTAGGAATAGATTTGAAGTAAAGTCTTGAGAATGAATAAAGTCAGTATTTGAGAGCAAGCCACAGGACTGAAGGAGAACGCTGAGGACCGAATCTTAGGAACATTTACTTTTAATAAACAAACAAGCAAACAAGTGAGTCCACAGTAAGAGTAAGAAGAGGTTGACCATGGGCCTCCCTGGTGGTGCAGCGGGTTGAGCGCAGCACTGTGAGGCTGTCCACAGCCTCTGCAGCATGGGTTCGATTGCCGGCTGGGGAGATACCCACATGGCACAGCAGACCTCTCCTGTCTCGCCTGCTGCTCCCCTCAGCAGTGTATTTCGTCAGTCTGCCTGTTCTGTTCCCCACTCTGTCTCTGGTGAATCCTCTCACCCTCCACACCACTGGCCTGTACTCCAGCTCTTGTACAGATAGAAAAAAATCTTTAAAAAAAAAAAAAAAGAGGCTGACCAAATATTAGGAGAAGGAATGGGATTATAGGGCCATCAGAACTGAAGCATGGCAGAGAATAATTGACCAGCAGTTGGAGACACTCAGTAGACGAGGTATGGAGAAAAGCAATTATTTTTGTAATTGTGATTTCATTTGGAAATTTAGGTACCTTCAAAATAGAGGTATTTAAGAAGACACTAAAGCCAACAGCATGCAAAGGGTACAGAGCATGTGAGAACATGAGGACAGAGAGTGTTCACGTTTTTTTAGAAATTTGTGTGCAAAAAAGAAAAGCAAAAATGATATTGTAAATTGAACAACACTGGAGTGAGGGAGAGATTTTTGCAAAGATGGATGATTTGAACAACAAAGAAGAGAAACTAATGATATTTATTATTTATAAATATTAACATATTTACAAATATTTATTATTTAGAGGAGATAAGAGATGAGAATTGAGACACTGTTTCTGTTCACTCTCTCACTTGGTAACTTGTCTGAAATTACTACAGGGGGATTATTTAATAAATTCATAAACTATTAATTTTTCAAATATTTCATTTTTTTTCCTACCTGCTTTATTTTCAGGCAATTGATGGTTGGCTTGATCCTTTCCTTGTTTAGCTTCATGTAGTCATGGCCGTGGCCTGCTGGCTCTACACTTGGCTCAGTTGCTATGGTTTGTGTCTGTTAGGTACTTCCACACAGCAACAACTACATGGTCTTCATTTCACAGGCACAGATATATTCATGAACCACTGTGCTCTCTGAAGCCACTGCCTCAATAAGTCAAGCCAGAGTCAGTGAGTTGCTGGGACACCTGGCTGCTTCATGCCCATATGTGGTATGTGGGTGCATTTTGAGGGAGTGACATTGCTGGCTTTTTTAAAAAAAGATTTATTTATTATTTATGCATACAAGAACTGGGTACAGGCCAGAGGTGTGGAGGGTGAGAGGATTCACCAGAAACAGAGTGAGGAACAGAAGAGGCAGATTGACTGAAATACACTGCTGAGGGGAGCAGCAGGCGAGTCAGGAGAGGTCTGCTGCACCATGGGTATCTCCCTGGCCGGGGATCGAACTCATGCTGCTGTGGCTGCGGACAGCTTCATAGGTTGCATCTTAACCCCTTGCACTACCAGCAGGGCCCCTATTGTTGGTTTTATATTGCATATTTTACACTGGACTCACACAGAGAACACTCAGCAGCCTCACCTGTTGTCCTAGGTAACTTTTCTGAAAAGATGGTAATGACACTTAGTGTCTGGAAGGAAACATCTTTTTGAAAAATTCACAGACCTCAGAGCTGCCGTGCTTCTAGCCGCCTGCACTTTGATGGACACCTGGCATCTGATGCTGTGTCACTCGGCACACTGACTGAGTACAGGTATTGATAAGTTCCTCATATGCCTTCTGACTGTATCTGGTGAATAATAGACTTTGGGGACAGATGAGGCTGAGACTACAACCAGTCTTCAGACTTACAGCTCAAATTATTAATCTCAGAAATAAATAGTCTCCATTTATTAACTCTGTGATCTCAGACAAATCACTTAGCTTCTCAGAGTCTCAGTCTTCTTGTCTCTAGAATAATTCTATAGGACTCTGGGGGTGATAAGATGTGCAAAGCACTGAACCCAATTCCACGCACACGCTCAATACTCAATAAACGGAGGAGCTTTCTTCACTTTCTCTGAAATTCTAGCTGTAAATTTTTTCTCATGATAATTAAAGAGCATTGTGAGGATACTGCTCACGAGAAACAACAGCCTAGCTAGTGAACCTCAGTTTGATTCATATCCTTTAGCATTTTCATACTAAAACACTATGCAACCTTGTTCATATGAAATAGAATAATTTTCATTAAAAAATAAACATTCAGATATTAACTCTAATATATTTGCTAAAAAATAAACCAAACTCAAGTCAGATTCCTAGGCATTCAAACAATGCTGGGTAATGAATGCTTAGACTTTGCCATATTTGCACAAAGTATTTATCGCTTGCTTTCCATAGACCTCATAAAACCTCAGTGGCCTGTGTGGCAGAGATAGAGAGATAGTGATAGAGAGAAAAAGAGTGAGAGACAGAGATCTCTGAGTGCACTCCTTTGAGGCGCTACACCACCACTTTGGCTACTTTGTATCCTTCACCTGAATCATCCCTGCAAACAATGTATGTATTGAAATATGTAGAAATATTTTAAAAACTTTAAGTCTATCTTTTATTTTCAAGATGGCAGGTGAAGAATACTTTTGGTATATAATACAAAAATATTGGAATCATCTTTGATTCATCTCTTTTTCTCACTCCCAGCAGCCTATCACCCAGAAAATCTTGTGGGCTCTTGCTTCAAAAGATTCTCAAGATCCAGTAATGAATATTTTCCTAATGATCACCTCCATTCATCCTGTCTCCTCACACTCTAGTTTCTTCACAGCACCCAGAATAATATAGAAAAATTGAGTCATCTCTTCATTCAAAAAAACTCAAATGATACTATTTCTGAGCATGTACTCAAAGGAATTGAAAGCAGGGGCAGGAACAGGTACTTGTACATCCATGTAAATAGCAGCATTTTTCACAGCAGTTTAAGGTAGAAGAAATGCAAATGTTCATCCGTGATGAGTGGATAAACAAAATGTAGTTTATACATACAAAGGAATATTATTCAGCAACAATAAGGAAGGGAATTCTAAAACATGCTACAATGTGAGTGAAACTTGAAGACTTGCAAATACGAAGACATTACACTAAATAAATGCCAGTCACATAAGGACAACTATTGGTATGATTCCACTTCTAAAAGGGACAAGGGACCTGGAATAGGCAGATTCATAGAGGCAGGAAGTGGAATGTGGATGTCGGTGCTGGGAGAAGGAGGAGATAGAAAATTATCACTTAATGGGCATAAAGTTTAATTGGAGAAGATAAAAAGTTCTGGAGAGGGATGGTGGTGATCGGTGCACAGCAATGGGAATGTAATTAATGCCACTGAATCGGACACTTAGAAGTAGTTACAACAGTAAATTTTATCTTAAGTT
Source organism: Talpa occidentalis (assembly GCF_014898055.3). Classification (NCBI taxonomy): domain Eukaryota; kingdom Metazoa; phylum Chordata; class Mammalia; order Eulipotyphla; family Talpidae; genus Talpa; species Talpa occidentalis. The sequence continues at coordinate 56,166,549 of NW_023604861.1, read as the reverse complement.
TAGTGTAGAGCCTAGATTCTTAAATTGACTTAAAGGCCCCATGTCACCTGAAGGCCCTATGTGATCTATTTCCACACCCCTTTGATTTAAGCGCCTTTACTCATCCTCACATCTTCCACACCAGTCACGTGACTTCCTTGTTCTCCTCCAACAGAGGGCCTGGCCCTCGGCAGGTACTAATGTTCCCTCTGCCTAGGGTGCCTGGCCCCACTTCTCCAAAGAATTTCCAGCCACCTTCCCTATCATAACTTTCCCCAGAGTCATTTTCTCAGCAACCACTCTATAATGAAAACACATCCCACCCAGCAGTCCCTGCTTCCTTTCCTGCCTTGATTTTCTCCATTTAACATCTTGGCATTTGATAAACTACATAAATGACTTATTTGTTAGCATATCCTAACATAAGTTCCACCGGAGAATAACTTTTCTCCTCTTTTGTCCGCTTCTCCATTCCCAGGGCTCAAAATAGTACGTGACACCTGGTTGCTAGCCCATAAATATTTGTTGATAGTCAAACTGTGTCAACTCATAAAACAAGTTAAAAATCAGAAAAGTGCCTGCAAAAATGATTTTAAAATCCAAAGTATATATATTCCTTAACTGAATACTTCTTAGAAAACCCCTATGAGATGAATCATTGATTAGGAATCGAATCATTTAAACATTTTAACTTTTCCTGAATATTTGGTTCTTACATTTTTGATAACTAATATTTCATGGCATTTTTATTTCCCAAAAATCTTGCAAACATTTGTAGTTAGCTTTGATGGAGCAAATATTTACTGAGGGACTTCTATGCACAAGTAACATTTATACAATTTGATTTGGCATTATCACTGTCACAGCTCTGTAATCAGTCAGTAAATGTTTGGGGTTTTTAAATAGGTGCTCTTTCAAATTTGAATAGAAGCAAAATTTTATCAGTTGGGAGGATAAGTTGGAGATTTGGATTAATTTTCTCCCATAACCATGACTCCTTCCCTTTACACCTCCTCAAGTTTAGTTACTTAAAACAAGTGACTTTACCCCACAGGAGCAATTGTCACAAAATCACAGAGAGATGTGAACATAACAGTTCATCTCACCCAAGCTCCTGCTCCTGGCTAGAGGTGACTTCACATTAATAGATTACAAAGGGATGCACCTTATTGGGGGGTCACTCTTTTAGGGATAATATTATAAACAGGAATTTATGTCACAATTCTTATTTCATAGGTGAAGACATTAAGTTTCCTCAGCTATCAAATCAAGTTTGTTATAAAGTCAGCATTAAAATTCACACAAAACTCCAATTATTCAACTTCTGAGTAGCTTTCTGAAGCTTGCCGAGTGTTATTAGCACAAAATTTCTTACCCAAGATAAATACCGTCACTACCACAAACTGATGTCTTTTTTATTGTAGAAATATACACCTTTTGCTCCATTAAACTACCTCTCAAAACTGGTTTTTAATTTATAAATGTAATGTATTATGTTTAGAGATGAAGTTAAGATCCTGTTATAACTAACTTGATGGGATGTGTTAATTAATTACTTGCAGTGGAATTTTGCTATAGTGAATATTAAACTTAGGCATCAAATTCCTAAGCAGGAGAGAAAACAAGGCTGGTGTGTGATTGCTTTGAAATAAATTAACAGCAAGATAAATGGCAAAGTCAAAGATGTGCTATTAATAATAGCATTTATTGAGCATCTTAAACACATCAGATCCTGTACTAAGCTCTTTCCATTGATTTATTTTCACAATTTTTCCCTTTCAAGGTCCTGCAACTTGGATATTTTGGAAACTCCTACTTTTGGTTAGGTTGGGTAAGTGGTAAGGGCATGAAACTGTTTTGGTAAATCACTGTTTTCAGTTAGTGATGAGAATAATAAAGTGGGAAGAAATAAAAGATGACAAGTGCCAGTTTATATATATATATATAACTGGCAGTTTATATATATATATATGTGTGTGTGTATATATAAATTTTATATATATAGTTATATATACAAATATATATTTATATGTTTATATATAGTTTATATATATAAGTATATATATAATTATATGTAACTATATATATAAACTGCCAGTTTCTGTGTGTGTGTGTGTGTGTGTGTGTATATATATATATATATATATATATATATATATATATATATATACAAGTCCTATTTTGCCATGTGGTTCCCAGATATCTCTAAACATATTTTTATGAATTTTGGTGACTCAAGATCCTGTCCTCTGCTGTTCACCATTTAATGATAAAGTAACTCAGCAAATGGTCTTTAATTGCAGCTGTCAAATGTTGGTACTGTAGCCAGCTCAACCTCCAAAGTGCTTTCTCCCTTCCCAGCTCCCTGAATTGGCAAGGAATAGTATAGAGAATAACCTGGACGGAGAACCATTTTTTTTTCCAAAATTACTCTATATGATAGAAATGCCCCATAAATTGACATGCCTGGTTTTATGGAGCAAATACAATTCATATGGTTACAGCGCTTTCCAATGGAATCACAGGAGCACTCACACCTGTTTTGGAACCAATAACTTATGTGGCCTTGCAAACAGATTTTCCAAAACTCACTAGCACAAAGAGATGCAATCTTGGCCCTCTGTAGGGGCAGGAAGGGCACAGAGCAGGATATCTATGATCTGAGCAGATGGGTAAAGGAGGAGTCCTGGAGATTTTACCAGGCTTTTACTGGGATTTTACCAGGTGTAAAGCAACCAACCCATTCCGGGTAGGTTTATGACCGGTTCTAGCAGCCACATGCTCTTTGCCGTTGTTTGTAGTCGCTGTACTCCTCCATACACTCCACTCCTCCACCCTCGACACCGCACCACCACACCGCACTCTGCTGCACCCCCCTTATAAATCAGTCTCTTAGCTCACGTGTGCCCACCTACGCATGCCCACACACTACTCCAGGTGCCCTCCATCAAGCATGCACTCAGGGCCGCAGGGTTCCGTCATCCATCCTAATGGCAGGAGGGCAGAAAAGCCTGAAATCTTTTACCTACCCTACAGTCCACCCCCTCAGGGTTTCCTGCCATACAGTCCTTATGTTTCTCTTAGTCTTTATGAACACTGGAGCCATGGCCCACAAAAGCAAATGAAATACATAACAAAATGACTAAATTCAATTTTCCTAGGGGGGGAAAGACAGAGAAGTTATCGGTACCAGCAATGGGAGATCCCTCCCATCTTTCAATATACATGCTAATTTGGTATCTGAGGACAATATTGTCGCTGGCATCAGTGGCCTTCCAGGTGGTGAGTACCACACTCTTTGCCAGTGAAGAGGCATCAGTGGGTTCTACATGCAGCAGGAGTGGAGAGCTCATAATGGGCCACAGAGTTATTACAAATGTCCCCTTGAGGATTGCCTGCTGATCTGCCACCCCAGGGTGGGTAACACGCACCCGTGGCGGCCACTGCGCAGTCATCCATGGTATTATCTGTAAATTGGCCTCCAGGCCATGACCCCAAGGGGCTATCAGAGTCACCCAGCGCATGTGTGGAGACTTCACTGTCCAGGGCCATTCCCAGTCCACAGTCTGCCCGGGGTCCACTCCAAGTGGGGCTGGCAATAGGATGTTGCCCTGCTGTCCAAGTCCCGGTTTTAATAAGACGTCTGAAGTCTTTATTTGTAATTGCATGGAGGCAGCGGCACGATGCAGCAATGCCTCCACTGGAGCCAGGCCGCCTCTCCTGCTCCTCTCATTTAATGTCTGCAACACCTCCCATAGACGTCGGCTCCACCCAGCCAGCATCTGAGTGGGGGCAGTGGCTCTTAGTCCTTGCTTCAGCAGGCCATTATACCTCTCTATAATCCCTGCAGCTTTGGGATTATAGGGAGTGTGAAACTTCCATTCAACACCCATGTACTTGGCCCACTGCTGCACCCGGGCTCCTATAAAATGAGTCCCTTGGTCACTCTCCACTACCAGCGGACATCCATATGCAGCACATAGGCATGCCAGTGCTGCCAAAACCGCCTTTTGGTCCACATGTGGAGCAGGGTAAGCTGCCAATAACCCGGTAGCAGTGTCCATACAGGTGACCGCATATTGTTGTCCATCAGAGCGAGGTAGTGGTCCAATGATGCCAATCTGCCAGTGTGTCAGGGGTACCTGCCCCCGCAACACCTGGCCTGTAGATGCAAAATGTCTCCGGGGTTAAGTCCTGGAACATATTACACATGTTTCACATGCAGTCTGGATTTCTTTTAAAGTTAAAAGTTCCAAAACAGTGGCCCACATTGTCTTCTGCCCTGCGTGGAGCAAGTGTCTGTGCAGCCAATGCACAACATCCCTCCCTGGAGCAGTTTCAAGATATCGAACCCAGGCTAGGGTATCTGCCTCATCGTTGCCTGGTGAGGCTAATGGGGCATGTCCTATGACATGATAAACAGTCACCTGCTTCTGATGCCCCAGATCCCATAGATCTTTCCATAAGGCCTGGCCCCACAATGGCCGATGCATAACTGTCCAGTCATTTAGATTCCATGTGGAAATCCACAGTGTCAGACCCCTGTACATAGCCCAACTGTCAGTACAGATTACTAGAGGGGAAGGCTCATGGGCCACCACCATCCATACTGCTCACAGTTTAGCCCATTGGCTGCTCTGTCCTTTCCCAGTTTCAAACCAAATAGTGTCTTTTTCTGGGTATACAGCCACCGCTGTCCAAGAGGCTAGTTGGCCCCGACTGGAGCCATCCGTACACCAGGCTTCTGCTGGAATCGGTGCTCGACCCTCCTTGTAGGGACTAGATTCAGGTTCGGCTTCCACACAGGCTTCTGAAGTTGGTTATATATATCACAGGACCAAGAACCTCCTGCAACTCCACCTTTAAGGGGCTAGTTGACAGAGTGCAGTGCTGTTCTAAGTATGCCCCCCACTTCGCCAAAGTGGGCGTTTGAGCAGTACCACTATGGGGCTTTGTTGTCCAGTCCCGTACCCATCCAGCTATTGGGTAAGTGGTTCTCACTGAGACAGGGGCTGTGGCAGTTACACTTTCTGTGGCTAGTAAGGCTGCATATACCGCAGCTAGCTGTTTCTCAATTAAGGAGTACCTAACCTTAGCCCCCTTCCAGAGTTGGGACCAGAACCCAAAAGGCTGTCGTAGCCTCTCTGATTTCTGCTAGAGTCCCCACCCAAACCCTTCCTAACATGCACATCGAGCTCACAGGGTCGGGATGGGTCAAAAACCTGCAAGGCCTGAGCAGTCTTTATAGTTCGTTTGGCCGTGGCAAATGCTGTGTCTGCCTCAACTGACCAATCCCACCTGGCTCCCTTACGTATTAACATATACAAGGGTCGTAGGAGCTGGGCCATGTGAGGTATAAATGCCCTCCAGTAACCCAGCAGGCCCAGAAAGGCTTGCAGCTGCTTCACTGTGGTTGGAGTGGGGTAAGATTGCACTTTATCTATCACAGCTTCAGGGATAACCTTTGTCTTACCCGACCAAACAACTCCCAGGAACTTAACTGACAGTCCAGGCCCCTGCAGTTTGCTTTCATTGATTGCCCAGCCACGTTTTCAGGTGTGTTAATAAGAAAGGTACTGACTTTCCAGATCTGTAAGAGAGTCACTTGTCAATAAAATATGATCAATATAATGGTATAAACACACTGAAGATGGCCTTTCCCACCGGGCCAGATCTGCTGCCACCAGCCCATAACACAGAGTCGGGCTGTGCAGGTATCCCTGTGGCAGCACAGTGAATGTCCTTTGCCGGCCTTCCCAGGTGAAGGCGAACTGGTCTTGACTTCCTGGGGCTATATCTATTGAAAAAAAAAGCATTTGCCAGATCGGCTACAAAATGATACATTCCCGGCTTGTGGCTCAGAAGATCCATCAAATCTGCCACTGAAGGCACTGCAGCATGCAAGGGGGGAACTACCTTATTCAACTCACCGTAATCTACTGTCATGCGCCAAGAGCCATCGGGCTTCTTCACTGGCCACACCGGCGAATTGTAGGGGCTGTGGGCAGTACGCACAATGCCCACTTTCTCCAGCTCTGATATTGTGCCTGTAATTTCTTTGTAGCCTCCGGGCAACCGATATTGCTTGGTATTAGTCACTCGCCTAGGGACTGGCAGTTGTAGGGGCGGATGCTTAGCGTGTCCTCTCACCACTGCCTTTACCACACGCACTCTAAGGCGAAACTCTCCAACTGTGGTTTCTAGCCATAAGCCACGTAGTACATCCACCCACAGGATGTACTCCGGGATGGGTGATACATATACTTTATATTCTTTTCCCAATCCCCAGAGATAGCCTTACTGCTGTTACTTTGACACTCTGGCCTCCATAGCCATTGATATAACAAGTAGACCCATGAAATCTTTCTGGCTTTCCATAGAGCAGAGTACATTCTGCTCCTGTGTCTACTAGATATAAAACCCTTTGCACATTAGTCGGGGACCAGTGGATGGCAAGCTCCACATGTGGCCTCTGGTCCCTGCTCGTCCCCTGTGAACGGGTTCCTTGGCCCTCACCCTATTCAAAGGATATCAGGCCATCACCCGAGGACGGGGTTGGCAGCAAGTGGTCTTCCAGGCGCAGGGCGTGCGCCTGAGGCCTGGAGCTTCCAGGCTCCCCCTGAGCAGCAGTCCTTCTCATGGGTGTGAACCTCTGGTCTTCTCACAGCTGCTGCCATAATTCCAATAAATATGCATTGGGCTGTGCGTGTATTTTAGTGCCATCTACACCTGCTCTTACTAAATCCATTCACATTGGGTTACAGGTGACTTTTATAGGTTCTGTGATGCCAAGAGGCCTCCTTGCCCTCCTTGGCATTCCTTTTGACCTTTCAGAAACTACCTGTATTCCTTTCTGAGAGCGCCGGCTCTCAACTTCGCCCAAGCTGGCTATCATGGTGGTGACGTCATGTATCTGACGTCCCACATAGGGTGCTAGAACTGCCATGAGGGATCCAAATGTAGATGAGGGGGCATTCTTTAATACCAAGTCTCTCATCCCTGCTGTGAAACACTCGTCGTCAGGACCATGGGTATTCACATTAAACATGGCCTGCCGCGTCCCCAATTCCCAAAGTACCTGCACCAGCTCGGCGTCCGTCTGCCATCCGCTTACTGTCTCCGGCATGTCTCCCGCATCAGCCCAGACTGTCCGTATGGCAGCCATTATCCACTCCAGGAGGGTGTGGTTGCCCTGGCCATACCGCTGGCTGTTCTGCAGCCTCTGTTGCAAGGATGGGTGTGAAGTCACGGAGGCCAGTCTCTCCATCTCTTGAGCCGTGCAAATAATCCCATCCACCCCCAGGTCCCATAAACGTAGCAGCCAGGCTGCCGAGGGTTCCCCTGGTTTCTGGCGGAACTGTTTGCCCAAGTCCACCATTTCTGCCTGGGTGTATGGTCGATAGGTAGTAAATTCCGTCATTTGTGGTGGTCCAGCAGCTTGACCCCCTGGGGCCATGTGTCGCTGCCGCTTCATTTTCTGAGTCACCACCGGCAGGCCCGGAGCATGGGCCCAGCCTCCTCCTCCTCTCCAGAGGAGTCTGGCATCTCCAGGGTCGCAGGCTGGTTTGCCATCACCGGCTGCAATTCGGGCAAAGGGCCAGCCTCCCTCTCCTTCCTTCCTGAGACGGAGTCTGGCATCTCCGGAGGGGTGGGTCGGTTTCTCCGAACTTCTTCCTCCAGAATCCTCAAATGTTGTTGCAGTATCCGCATCTCTTCTCGCATCTCTTTTCGCATCTCATCCCGTACTTGCTGGATCCTAGATTGCTCTTTCCGCCTGGACTCTCGCAGAGCTGCAAGAAACACCCATCCCACGGCTCCTGCCGCCTCGCAGGCACTGCATCCACTCAGGGTTTCTTCTATTTCATACAGGGCCTGTTCCAACTGTCCCGGGGATCCATCTACCTCTGGCCATTCCTGGGGAGGTGCCCACTGGGCGAGGAGGTCGGCCACCGAGTACCATCTGCTCGTGGCTGGCCACCCAGCCATCCCTCCCCAGGTTTCAAAGGGTTTCGTCTGCGTAGAGCTGTCCTGCTTCGAACCTTCCTGCCGTCTACACCAGGTGTAAAGCAACCAACCCATTCCGGGTAGGTTTATGACCGGTTCTAGCAGCCACATGCTCTTCACCATTGTTTGTAGTCGCCGCACTCCTCTGTACACTCCACTCCTCACCCTCAACACCGCACTACCACCACACCGCACTCTGCTGCACCACCCTTATAAATCAGTCTCTCAGCTCAGGTGTACCCACCTACACATGCCCACACCCTACTCCAGGTGCCCGCCATCAGGCATGCACTCAGGACCTCAGGGTTCCATCATCCATCCTAATGGCGGGAGGGCAGAGAAGCCTGAAATCTTTTACCTACCCTACACCAGGTATGTGGCAGGCTGTGGTTTAAGATGCCCATCCAGTCTTCACTCTTCCCGGGCTCCCCAGAATTCTTTCTTGGTCTTGTTCTCTCTCTTCTGCTTCTCTTTCTGCTTTCTCGCTTGTTCTCCTGGCATCCCCATGATGCCACCCTTATAGGCTCAGTCTCAGCTCAGGTGTGCCCACCTACACATGCCCACACCCCACTCCAGGTGCTCACCATAAGGCATGCATTTAGGATCACTGGGATCATCATTAATCTAATGGTGGGAGGGTGGAAAAGCCTGATACTTTTTTACTTACCCTACACCCTCAAAAGCAGTTGTGTTTGTTTTTAGCCTACAAGACTGCAGCCATGGTTCAAAGTTTTAATAGTCTGGCATGACTGCTAGAAAGAATAATCACACAAGTTGTTAATTAAATCTAAGATAGTTATAAGGAGAAAATTGACGCATTAATGGTATTTTAAGAGATTAAAAACAGCACCCCAAACTAGGCTGCTGAAATTAAGGATGTTGCCCAAAACCCAACAAACAAAGGCACTGAAAATCAGCTAAATGAGAGGAAAATTCTCTTATCAGGCACAAAATGATAGTAAGAAATTTGATCTGTTATGCTGCCAGTCCCAAGGTCATTGTTAAGTCAATTGTTTCATGGGATCTTGCCAATAGTGTGTGGCTTATATTTAAGTACTAGCTCAAGGTTACAATGTTTAGCTGAAGAGAATGTTTCAAACACCAAGGAACCAAATATTTTTAACCACAGGATCAAAGGGATCTGCCTTTTGCTCCTTATTGTACAAGTTAGGACCTGACATATTTAGGGCAGAAGACCCTGACAGAGGAAAAGATTCCTTTTTAATGGACCACACTGTTCTCTAGACCAACTGCAAAGTGATGAATTTTGGAACAGTACGAACTTTGGAGGTCATCTGATTCAACTGCCTCTTGTCCCAAAAGGGATGATCAAAGTCTGGAGATGGCCAGTGCTCCCACAAGGTCATAGTGGGCTGGAATTCAGGACTTCTGCCTTCCCACTATTTCCCTTTGCTGGGAAGATGCCTTCCTTTGTGGAATGCAGGGTCCCCTTCCTGGGGTATATGCACAGGTAATGTAGACCTCCTTTATCAATATGTCATCCTTACCCAGTTACTATAAATTCTGGATCCCACTTAAGAAATGATAAGCCTGGAATGTTTGAGTAATTCTATGATATTTGTTAAGAGTTTGTTTCTCTATCAATCCAATGAGTGGCTCAATTATTTCCTGTTTCTACATTTGTAGGGTAAAGAAAATATCAGGCTTTTCTGCCCTTCCGCCATCAGGATAGATGATGGATCCTTGTCCTGAATGCATGCCTGATGGCGGGCACCTGGAATAGGGTGTGGCCATAGGTAGATGGGATTCAGCTGAGCTAAGACTGTGCTTTTTAAGGGCGGCGTCACGGGGTGATGCTAGCAGCCCCAGCCAGCAGCAGCAGAACCTGAAGGAGAAGCCGACGCAGAAGCAGAGAACGACAGAGAGCCCAGATAAAGACTCGCTGGGGGCTGGGAGGCCTGCCAGCCTCCCAGCCCCCCAGCCAGCACCCCTGCCTGCCATATGCCTGGAGAACCCCAAATAAAAGACCTGCAAAACCACTGAGGACTCTGACTCCTCCTTTACCCGGTCTGCATGGGATCAGAGAACCTGCACCGTGTCTGTTCCTGCTTTTACAATTGGCGTAAGTCGGCAAGATCCATGCAGACAGGTATTGGAGCCCTCCGAAGACCTGGAGGGACTAAGGAGTAAAAGACTGCCTGTGACGACGCTGGAGGCACCATGGCGGTATAGAAGATGGATACGTCCACGAGCTACAGGATGAGACCTGGCGTGAAGGAGACGCCCGAAAGGACCAGCCAACGACACCAGAAAGGACCAGCCAACGACACCGGAAAGGACCAGCCAATGACCCCTGAGGCAGCAGGCCGTTGCTGAAGCAGGGAGAGGCCAATGGACTTGAACTGATGGACTTGGACTGATAGACTGATGAACTGATAAACTTGGACTGACAATCCCGCCAGAAGGCGGAGGACCTTGGCAGGTTATTTTTTTTTTTGAGAATCTGGGGGTGGCCAGTGGGCCTAGATGGCCAAAAGCAGCCTGTGCATGCCCAGCAGCCAGGTGGAGGAGAAAAGCCAACTCAGAAGGCAAAAGCTGGTACTGATGCTAAGTTGAGAAGCCCTGAGTGGCTGTTAAGCAGCCTGGGTATGCTGAAGAACTGTGAGTCTCGTAAAATCACCTGTGGGTGATGCCCTGCTCATTCTTGAGTGAGGGTGAGGAGCTGAGGAACCTGTCCTTGGGGGACGGGTGGGGAACGTGGCTTGGGGTGGAGCCCAAGCCGCATGTAGATTTTTGATCCCCGACCCATGCGCTTGTGCAGTGGGTTGGCTTGAGTGCAGGGGTCTGTGAGTCGCATGGGTGGCCATGAAGGCCGAGTGTTGGAGCGACTGCAGACAGAAACCCTGAGGGTTGGCGATTACCCCCAACAGAATAAAATTGCCAATCCCAGAGCTAGTGCATCCTGGGGGTGGATGCTGTGTGTGCCTTGTAGCCGAGACTACAGCCAGAGAAGGCCAGGAAGCCTGACGGCTCCTGGTGTGATATAGCAGATGCCGTGTGTGATTTCCCCTCCCTCGTATGAGCAGTGCTTTCGGCAGCAGATTTGGTGGCTCATCTGCTGGTACCAATAATTGTCTTTTGCACTTGGTTGGTGCCCTGCCTGGACTTATTTGTGTTCTGTTGTATTTTGTTATTTGATGTATTTGCTTTTGTGGGCCATGGCTGCATTGTTTGTTTGCTTAGAAAATTGTATATATATATGTATAGACTGTATGGCAGAAAACCCTGAGGGGGTGGACTGTAGGGTAAAGAAAATATCAGGCTTTTCTGCCCTTCCGCCATCAGGATAGATGATGGATCCTTGTCCTGAATGCATGCCTGATGGCGGGCACCTGGAATAGGGTGTGGCCATAGGTAGATGGGATTCAGCTGAGCTAAGACTGTGCTTTTAAGGGCGGCGTCACAGGGTGATGCTAGCAGCCCCAGCCAGCAGCAGCAGAACCTGAAGGAGAAGCCGACGCAGAAGCAGAGAACGACAGAGCCCAGATAAAGACTTGCTGGGGGCTGGGAGGCCTGCCAGCCTCCCAGCCCCCCAGCCAGCACCCCTGCCTGCCATATGCCTGGTGAACCCCAAATAAAAGACCTGCAAAACCACTGAGGACTCTGACTCCTCCTTTACCCGGTCTGCATGGGATCAGAGAACCTGCACTGTGCCCAGTCCTGCCCCCTACAACATTAAACTGCTTCTCTTCTTAGTACCAGCCCTACTAAAGATTTGATCAAGCAATAAATATATTTAACCCTTCCTATTTAAACATTAAACTTTTTCTTTTAATGTTTTAGCTGCTTATTCCACTTAATTTTCTAGAAGGATTGACAGGTGTTTTTCTTATGTCAGCATTTTTATTGTTTTATAATGTACGGAAATCTCCCCAAGGTTCTATTTACAGTCACCTCAGTTTTACAACAAAAATCACAAAAAAACAGAGGTGGTTATTTAGGCTTAAAGAAGCCAAAATATCCATTTCAAATTTTATCTGACAATTCTACCCCTTTCTAACATTATTTCTCAATACCCAAACCACTGCACCTAGTTTTATCTTCCATGCAGGACAGTACTAAATAGAGCTTACTTGAGCTTACTTGCTAGACTGATACAGGTAAAGTACTTTTTATAAATGAATTGTAAAATCATGTAGCTGCTGACTAAGTAAATTTACACTGTATTCTCAGTACACTCAGTTTCAAGAAAAATATGAGAAAAGAATATCTTTTGCTCCTTTCTTCTTTCTTTCCTTGGGAAATATCTCATCACGTAAGTACTTTAAGTACTCAACTAGTTGTGGAAACAAAAATTAACAATTCATGGTTTCTGCCCTCAAAGAGCCCATGACCTAGTGAGGGAGAAAATGTGTTAAAGTATAAAAACTTTCACTAAAAGTATTGTTTTCATATTTTGTTGCTGTTATGAAGTTAGGATACAAAGCATGCCAAATGATATTTAAGTCTAAGAATCCCTATGAACATCCTAAGGCTTACTTTTCAAGGTTGATGTTTTAATCTTCTACAACTTCTCAAGTATACAAATTTTTCTTAAGCACATTTCTTAATTTATTTTGTGTGTGTGTGTGTGTGGTGTGTGTGTGTGGAAAGTGGAGCATGGGTACCAGCCCCCACACATCTTGGAGGTGGACTATGAGCCTTAATATGTGTGAATTTTGGGATACCAACTTGGTGAGTGGGTTCCTGCAACAATCCAAAATGCTGATAATGCTGAGGGCTCCATCTTGGATTTAAAATCCAAATCCAGAGATTCCAAAATCACAAATACAGCAGGGCGGAAAAATCACACAGGAAAATAGCATAAGAAGTAATGTGAAAGACCTTGTTTAGCTGTGAACTACCTATCACTCTGCAAAAGCTACAAACTAATTAAACACCCTGCATGAGAGACAGCCTAGAGAAAATCAGGCCTAATTAGACTGGATTCTTACTCAGTGTATTAGTTTCCTCATGCCACTATTAAACATTACCACAAATTTAGTGGCTTAAAACAACATAATTCTGCCCTCTGATGTTTAAGAGATCAGATGTCCAAAATCAGTTTCACTTAGCTCAAAATGTTCAGCTGTCCACAGGACAGCTTGTCTGGCTGGTCTAGCTCCTTGCCATTTCTAGCTGTGGAGTCTGCATTCCATGGATCATGACCAGGCCTTCATAATGCATATTATCTTGCTTCCACTGTTTTATCTCCTACTCATTCCTTTGACCTTCTTGCCTTATTCTTTTAAGGATCTTTGTGATTACCTTGGGTCCCCAGGATCTCCCCATATCAAAAACAACTTATTCAACCAACAGCACTCATCCAGAAGTCAACTCCAAAAAGGGAAAAAATTCTGATTCACACTGTGGAAGCTGCTTTGAGTTACATAGACACCATCTTGTCCATAGGCTGTCAAGTGAGACTCCTCAGTGGAAATTAAACTGGTTGAGTCACTGATTCATCAACTCTAAGAAACAGAGATGTCTGCTGATCTGGCAGCAAACTCCCACGTTGCAACCTTCTGTCTGGAGACTTTGACCCACCAACCATGAACAGACAAATGAAGTTAAGAATCAGTCCACAGGTTTTATCCCAAATGCCTTAAACTCTGACTACTTCCCTCTCTAATCCTCTAAAATTCTCCTATGCCCTGACCCTGACAGTATACACCTTGGTTCTTACCCATCATCCTATACCTGACTCATGCATGATTCCTACCCTCAAATAAAGACCTTGATTATATTTCAGCCTGATTATTTCTCTTGGGTCAATAATTCACAGATGTGGGTTGACAAACAAGGTTGAAATGCAGACATACTAGGCTTTTGTTCACTGATCAATATGGGCTTTTGTGTTACCAGGTATATAGAGAAGTAGACTCTCGTCATTTTTTTTTTTTTTTTTTTTTTTGCCATTTTTCCTGCTAAGTCATCTTCCCTATTCTGATATAGTTTACTTTATACTCTTAACCCTAACATTGCTTTTGGCACTTGTTCCTTACCAATTCCTTTTCACCAATCATGTTAGTAAGTAAATCCCAGTATAGCTAATATCCAACTTGAGAGATTTTTGCCTATTTCTTCCCCTTCCCTTTTTAAAAACAATCCAGGGGTTTTCTGAAATGCGTTAGTGTCAACTGCAAGTTTTATTGTTGTAAATAATTTCTTTGACAATTTTAATGAATCCAATTAGTAAGATACTATCTGATTTTTCTTTCAGTGTCCATCAGGTAATTCCTGTGAAATAAACAGAGAACTTTCAGTTTACAATCTATACAAATTTCAGTCCATGTAATTCTTATTTTAACAATTTTCATAGGAAGAGTGGGTCAAAATTATACTTTAAGATACCAGGTATTCATGTTATTATACTCATATTATTGTTTTTTATTAGAGAGAGCATTGATCAATATAATTTTTGTGCTATTGGTATTTGTCTTCTCTCTTTAATTATGTTATTAGTTCTTAACAAAAAAAAAAACCCTTTTACTTCTTTTTTATGTTCAATCATAACTAATACTGCATTGGCCACATAATTGGCAATTGAAATGTTTTTGTTTGATTGACTAGTCTTTTGCTAAAAAGCACATATGACTACATAATTTCACTCCTTTCTATACATTTGGATACATTTCAATTTAAACAAATTGTATATATGAAAATTTGGATTTGCTTTTAAAAAAGAAAAATTGGAGGATGATGATTCAATTTCAAATAGAATGTAAGATTTCTATCAATGAGAACTATCCATCACAAAATTTGAATGTATATTTTATATATATATACTTATAATTGTATAGGTATATGTTGATTGCAAAAGTAAAATGTGACTTATCATAATTGAATCTTTTTCTTTTATTTCTAATGATGTCTTAAAATATTTATGTGCTCATTTATAATTCCATTATTTACCACTCCACCTTTAATTCTGGTTATCACATCGGTATAATTTTAATATTTATCTTTTTAAAACCCCATTTTTATTTCATTTCAATTTTTGCTATTTACTCATATAAACACACACATATTACAACACCCAATGAATTTTCATAAATGAAGACCCCCCCACCCCATATTCCCACACAGGTATAAAAACAGAACATCACCAGCACCCCAGAAGCATCCAATCTCTTCTTTACAAGGTCACCCCTTTCTCAACTGCTCAAGTCATAGATTTGTTTCTGCTGCTTTTGTGTTCATTTTATTTTAAAAGTGGCTTGCTTAGTGGTTAATTTTTAAAAGATTCAAATTTTTATCCCCTCAAAAAAAAAAAAAAAAGATGATTCCTAGGGATATCTATTTTCTTTCTTCTTTTTAAAAGATGAGTTGAATGATGCAGTTCATTAGTAAATGGCCCTCCTGTGTTTCTTTTCTCTACAATCCTTTTATATAAGTCTTGAAAGTTCCTCTAATCCTTCCCCTCATGCATTCCTTGCAGGGACCACTGTCCTTTCCTGTCCCTGGCAGTTCTCTGGCTTGCTCTGGTCTGAGTTTACCTTCTTTCATTTTCTCAGAGAGAGAGATCATTTTATGTCTTTCAAGTTGAAATCCTCTACCTTCCTTTGAGAATCAACAGTACAGATATACTTTTCCTTTAAAAAAATTAAATCCCATATGCATTAATTATAGAGTGTTGCTTAAATTTTGAAAGATTCCTGGGGCATTTACAAGCATTTAATAATTCTCATTTCACTTGGCTGATTAGCTTTATGTTTAAAATTGAAGATCTAGGAATTAGGCTTTTTACTGCTTTGGGCTACGCATTCATCAATTTTTACTATGCCAAATTCAAATGGTCTTCTTTTCTCTAACTTTCATCCTCATTTGCTTTCCTCCCCTTTGTTCAGTGGCAGATTGAAACTTTGGCTGGGACTCTATTCTCTGCTTTTCTCTCTGACTAAAGAACCATTTGGATGATGGATATACTGTGTGCTTGTTTCCCAGAAGATGCCTAGAATAACTCTCCCCAAGGAAATATTTTGAGCACTTTTAAGAATTTGAAGAATTGAAAACTTCAAGTACATGCACATTCTTGATGCATTTGAACTCTAGGGACATGGGATGGTATAGAGGACAAAGATCTTGTCTAGAAGACAGGAAACGTGTTCCTGTCTCAGGCAGGCAGCTGGCATGATACAGGATGGAAGGCAGCTCATTTCCTGCCACTTCTTTATCTGTAGGCTTGTGCTGTAGGGATTCTCAGTACATGTTGGGAGGAGAAGTACTAGTTCCTCTGGGGACCCATATGAATCTGTCAGCATGCACATTTTCATGACCCCAAATGTAAGAAGTGAAATGACTCCAAAAATCTGCTGGATATAGAGATGCCTTACAGCTTCGTTGTAAAACTGTCGTGTGAGAACATGGGTTTAAAATGTTGAAAACACTGAGCAAGAGTATCTTTAGAAATACATAAGAATCTGGTATTCATGAAGGTTTTTAAAGTTCCTTTCATTTCTTGAATTTTTGATCACATCAGACATTCTCTTTTTCCTGTGCCTGCCCTCCCTGGAGTGCTTCATGAATTATACAATCCTCACCCAGGGTTTCTGGGTCTTCTACCCCTTCAGATTTCCTAATAAAAATAAATAATTCCTTCCACTGACTAAGAAATACAATCAAAAACCTAAAGACCCAGTCCTCCCAGCAGGAAGTTCTCGCGCTGATGCACTGCCTGTGCTCCCTGCAGGCTCTGCTCTCCTGCCCTCAGATGCTGGAAAGAAAACTGCGTTGAAGCTCAGACCTAAATCTTGGGGTCCTAAATTTTCCACTAACTGAGCGGGTGGTGGGCAGGTTATTTAATCTCATGGGGTTCAACCCTGATGAGAAGTTACCATCGGCTCTGACACAGCAGTGCCAGCTGAGAATCAGCTCTGGGGCGATTTCCCTCATGGCAGAGGGACTGTGCTCCAGCAGTCTCTAGTCCAAAAGGAACCTGCCAACTAAAGTAGTAAGTAAGCAGACTGAGACACGGTGAGGGCTTGGACCCCACAGAGAAAATTCTCAAGGAAAAGCTAGATCAGAATAACAAAACCCTGGGGATGAGGTGCCTCTGGACAAGGTGAGCCACCTGTGCGCTCGTTGGAGCCCAATTTTAGTCCCGCTGCAACGCGAGGAGGGAGACTGCAAAGACAGAACCGCTTGACAGTGGCTCAGTGGGGGCGGCACCTAGAGGACAAACTGCAGGATCTTATTATTAACAGCACAGCACTGGGGTGCACGGGGGTAATCAGAGAGGGAGGGCACACAGGAAGTAGGAAGAGTAGGTCAAAGGGTGACTGGGAAAATGTTTGGAGATGATCGGGGACGACACTTTTGGAATAGTGTTTTCAAACAAAACAAAAATTTGTTTGTTTCAAAACAAAAATTAAATAAGACAGTATCACTTATTTTCTTTGCCATTTGGCCTCAAGAGAAGATCTGAAAAAGAAAATCCAAAGCCTGAACCTCAGCAGGCAGTCTCCCAACGAACTCTAACTCATCCTCTCCTGGGAGGTATTGCAAGAAAAGAGCTGGTGTCTGTTTCACAGAATGCAGGCACAGTCCCAGAGCCCGTTGCAAAGACCCAGTAGTAAAGGAGAGGTGGGGGATCAGCTCCTCCTGGTTAGCAGGCCCTTTCCTGCACCTAAAGTTGCTTGCATTGTCATGGAAAAAGGAAACTTACAACTGCAATTGTAAAGAATTAAGTTATGTGAATAGTAAGTAATTGGGAGTGCAGTGAGCCAAAGGAAAGTTAAACTTTCTTACACACTCACACACACACTCACACATACATATCCATTCTCTCTCTCTCTCTCTCTCTCTCTCTCTCACACACACACACACACACACACACACAGAGAGAGAGAGAGAGAGAGAGAGAGAGAGAGAGAGAGAACCACCTGAGAAACGGACATTATTTTCCTGATAACCGTCAGGAGCTGACTGTGGATTCCTTCCATCAAATGTCAGCATGAACAGTGAGGCTCCTCCTTGAACTTGGAAGCATTTTGGTCAAAGGAATGGAAGGGCTGAGTCTGTGTCGGTGACTCCCACAGGAAGTGGTGGGCTGAGAGCACAGCTACAGGCTTTCCTGTGCAGCGTAAATTGGCCCAATGTGCGCAAAACATTCTTATCTGATGAAGAACTGGAAGTGTGACTGTGTGCGAAAACGTTGGAAATAATCCTGGGTCTCTGCCTCGTTGTGCTCTCGTTTTTCTTTTTCTGCTGTCCCTTCTTCATCTTTGGCAATCACACTGGACTCTCCGTTCTTTTCTAGCTTCTCATATGGTTTTGATTAGGAAGGACAAATATAACTGAGAACAGAAATGCTCCTAATGTTTTAAGTCTCCTTTCAGATTACTGTGCTTGTTAATCTTGTCCTATGTTTGTATCGGAGAGAGAGAATGAAAGAGATCTCAACCTAAGAGTGTTCCTTTTTATCCAACCCGTTTTTAAAAGATTTCTTGGAGAAAGAAGTATTAATATCAAACAACATGCTATCCTGGTTAGAAACCATGAACATTCAAGAGAAGTAAACTGAACTGGACAACAGACATGTTGATTTTTCAACCCTGACTCAACATCAAGCTAGCTGTGTGTCCCTGGAAATTTCAATTGAGGTTTCTGATGTTAATTTTTTTAAACTCTTTAAAGGACAAAGTTGGATTAGATACCCTCCCAGAGTTCCTCAATACCACTGTCCGCTATATAGGTAGCACCTTCATGAGAGAAATCAAATGGGACTCCTTACATGCATAGGAAAAGGAAGAAAAAACAATGACAAATCCTTGGTTTATTTCCTTAATGAAGTTAAAAATGAACTACAATAAAGTTCATTCCAATTTATTAACACCATTTTATTAATGGGTCAGCTACAACAGAGACAGATTCCTGGGCACCTGGGACGAACATAGTAGTTGTTGGCCAGAGGACTTGCCATTGTAGCTGCAGACGGGGTGGCATGAACTAGACACGAAAGCATATGGTCCAGGGGCCTCCCTGGTGGTGCAAGGGTTTAAGCACTGCACTATGAAGCAATCGCTGCCTCTGCAGCACGAGTTCAATCCCCGGCCAGCCAGGGAGTAACCCACATGGCAAAGTAGACCTCTCCTGGCTCACCCGCTGCTCCCCTCAGCAGTGTATCTCAGTCAATCTGCCTGTTCTGTTCCCCAGTCTGTCTCTGGTGAATTCTTTCACCCCCAGCATCTCTGCAATTGTAAAGAATTGGGGCCTGTATGCATAAATAAATCAATCTTTAAAAAAAAAGTATAGGGTCCAGTCTCAGCCCCAAACTTATAGTTCTCTGACTTAGAACTAGTCATTTAACCTTTCTGAGTCTCAATCTCTTCAACTACAATAAGGGATGAATATTTACAGTTCATATTTGGGAGGAGAAACAAATGACATTGTATAGGAAAATTATTCATAATATATGAATACTTGCAAATATTCTTAAACCTAACCAAAATTAAATTGCATAGTCTTAAAAATGTAACTTAAGGAAGGTGACCTCTATGATTCTATAAAGTGTCTCCCAGTTTTTGGTGTCTCCTTTGCTCCATGACATGGCTGTGCTTCTGTCCTCAGGCTGCAGATGTGCCCTTAATCCACTATCAGCTGTGGCTGGAGGACCTCCCGCTAGGCCCTGCATTGCACAAGGTGGCCTCTCTTCAAAGATATTGATGGGCATGCCAGGTCATCCTGTTAACCTTTAACTGATGGTAAGACACTCCACCCCAGGCCTCTAAGTGCTGTTACCAAATTACTCTAGTTTAAAAATACAAGATTCTTGTCCTGTATCAGTGTTTAGGCATGCCATCTAACAGAGAAGGTGGAATACAAGTTGATAGTTAAGAGGAAGAGAAGTTGAGCTACATGCTTTGTTTTTCACTCCAATAGAGTATTTCCTGCTTTTATTTTATTTTACCATTTATTAAAATAATGAACCAACTGTTAGTCAGAGAACCCTAAACTTGCAATGGAGAAATGACTCTCTATAGAGTCCCAGAAAATCTACATTACATAATGCCAACGTGGGTTTATTCTTGTAAAATACAATACCTGATGTGGTCTCCCCTGTGGGAGACCTGGACCCACCAATGCTGGGACTACTCCCCTCCTTGTCTGGTAATCAGACCCCTTAAAGAGAGTGTCTTGCAGTGTCAGTGCTCAGTCTGCTAATGAGGGCACCCTCTCAAGGTTAAAGAAATAAATGGCAAAGGGCAGGGGAACGGATCAAGCAGTGAAAGCCCCAGTTTACAGTAAAAAGATCTTTTAAAGCTGGTGATAATCATTTTTATATTTTGGAATCTATTTTTACTCATTCTCCAGTGTTTACCTCCAAGTGACTGTCAATATGATTATTCATCCCCCATGAGTCTGTGTCACCAGTACAGTAAGGAGTGTCTCCACTATTTTTAGAAAAGCAAAAGGGCACATTCCACTTCCATTCTGCTGAGCGCAGGCCACACTCTGGCACGGTGACCCTTCCAAAGCAGCATTCACTGCTAACTATACAAAGGCTTTCTTTGATGGAGAGAGTGCAGTGGGTTAAGGAAGGGAAAATGAACAAAGAGAAGACATTTCCAGATCTGAACTTGAAAGTTAATGCTGACGGCAGAGTTCACTCGTGGTCAGAGCCCCGGAGTGCAGCAGGTGTGTCCAAGGGGAGCTGGTGGCCAGTGCTCCCTGCAGGCCAGGCAGCATCTTCTAAGACGACAAGGGTGGGATGGATTTTGAAACACCCCAGGGAGAGGAGTCGATCTTTGGAAGCTTGCCAGTCTTTTGTTTAGGGGGTTTGTAAATAGGGAAGGGGTTTTGGCTAGCATGAGTGGACTCGCTGACCCGTCTTCCCTAGTGGTCCCTGGCTTCCGGGCAGACCATCCTCGCTAACTTGTTCAGTCCCAATACCCCACTTCGTTTCTTAAAAAACCTGAACCACCTCAACGTGGGAAGGCAGGCCCAAAAAGATGCCACCAGTCCCACTGCCTGTGACCTACTTGTACCCTCTGCTTTCGGAGATGAGGGCCAGATATGCCACCCACACCCACTGGCATAGGATTCACCAGTCTGTCATTTTGGCTGGGAGGTAGGACAGCTTCTGGCAAATTTAATAAGCAGATTTTTTTAGTGATAGGAACATACTTGCTTAACGTACATCCATTTCCCGTGGTTAAAGCATTCAACCTGAGAAGATAACAGATCGCTTGACCCAGTGCGAAGCGTAAATGAAAGTTCCCTTTCCCCCTCTTTTCTTAACTTCTGTTTTCTTAAGGGAGGTGTGGAAGTAGACATGACCTTTAATGGGCCGGCTTCATATAAGAGAACTTGGGTCAGAATTGTGAAGCTGGTGTAATGTTAAATCTGTCTTACCGCGCAGCCAGTGTTTGTTGGTGTCACTTGTGGCTGTCAAAACACAAAGGAAATCATCCTGTCCCCTCTCTGGGTTCTTCTCGGGCTGGGTGAGTAATCAAAACAGGTTAGCAGGTTAGTAAAGGAAAAACAATCAATTTAATAACATTCATGTGGAGAATTACATGGTTGTAAGTTCTAAAGAATAACAGAATGGACCACAAATCTTCATCCTGCATCAGGGAACTGGAGTGTCAAGGGGTTACTTTATATATATATGCCAGACAAGGAGGGATTGCCTCATCCTTACTCTGAGAACAAATATGAGATTCGGGGAGACATGTTGACTGATAACCCTAACACTGGGTGAGACCCCCCCCAAACCGCATTTTCCAAGAACATAAAAAGGGGTGCACTGATTGATTCTTTGATTTGGAAAAGGGCCAGAAACTTAGGACATCATGATTCTTCTTAGATTAGGGGAGGGTGAAGGACTTAGGGAAAGACAGAAGCTTCTCCTCAGCCTCAAGACATTTCATTGCTTTTAGCTCAAAATACTCTGCATGTCAGATTAGAGTGTCCCAAGGAGACAATTCAGAGAGAATCTCAGGGTGGTCTGGTCTGGGCACCTTGAGAATATTTGAGTGTTTTAGTTGCTTGAGCAGCATTAAATTCTGCTGTCACTGTCACGTCTGATGATCTCTATGCATGTGGCCAGTGATGGAAAGGCAATTGAAAAACTTAAAAATCAGAGGGCAATAAATGGAACCTAAACAAAATATGCAGTGACTTCTGGGGGCTCCAGTAAAAACCAGTTCTCATGGCAGTAACTCTTCCCCAGAAATCCCAAATCTCTTTGAGAAAACTCCAGTGGCCCTTCACCTCCGACTGTGTATGAAAACTGGATCCTCATCTGCTTTTCCACTTCCTCATTGGGAAATGTCACCAGAAAGTGGGAACACGATGCCTGACAGGTACGCCACCCCAGCTGTGCTGCTAAAGCGAGTGAATAGATTTGAGAGTGATTTGTAAAATTTAAAATGTACAATTCAGAAGTCTGAAAATGCATATTTTTGAGTTTACCACAAAAAGGATATAATCTTTTTTTTTTTTTTTTTTTTTTTAGTTTTTAAGCATAATTGGTTTTATTTTTTTTTTTTTTAATAAATTTTATTGTTATATTCCCCATACAATTGCAGCCCCCCATTCTGACCCCAATCCCTCCCCTCCCGCCCCCGCCCCCCTAAAAGTGTCTCTGGTTCATATACAAAAAGGATATAATCTTAAAAGATCTCTGTTCTTGTAATGGTTCAAGTAAACAAATGTCACAGACATTTTTGCAATTTAGCGGGTCTGCATTTCATCAATTTGTCAGGAAGCTAAATAATATACCTATTAAAACTCATTAAAAATGGAAGCTATAATTCTGATTTTTATTTATAACTCAAGTTCAGTGAGCTGGCACCAATCTTTTAGAGAGAATCTTTTTTTCCAAGAGAAACAAGAGTATGACTCTGAGTCAAACCAAATTGATTCCAGCTTTCTCAACTTAATAACTTCCTTTTTGTTCTCTGCTGCTTCTACTGCCACTGCTGGGGCTACTTCATTATTGGGCTGCTGGTTCCACATGAACTGTTCTTTCAGTGGATTGATTACAAAAAGTGAAGAGACATTATCCAGCAGTCCCAAGTCAGTGTTTGAAAGGGCTGCCTCGGACCCCTATATCTGCAATGAAAGTTAATATACAGACAAAACAGTAGCATGTTATTACCAGTGGGAATGGGGGCTGTAATGAAGATATTAAAGACTGTTTTATTGAGCCCAACGACTGGGTAGTGACTTTTTCAAATCAGCTTTTGGGGACCTTCGTTTCAATTCTCTGTAGACCCAGAAGCAAAAGCCACTATACACATAACTGCCCTAGGCTTTGTTATTTGAAAATCTGGAGCATCTGTGTAGACTCTACTTCTTACTACATACATGATTTCTACAGATTATTTCAGTTTTTGAAAACTGAACCTCAGTTTCTTCATATGTAAGAGGGATGCAATAATATATATTCTAGGTTGTTGCCTTGAAGGTTCAGAATATCCTATAATAGGGCCTCCCTGGTGGCACACGGGGTTAAGCACCGTACTATGAGCAATCCGCAGCCACTGCAACATGAGTTCGATCCTTGGCTGGCCAGGGAGCTACCGACATGGTACAGCAGACCTCTCATGACTTTCCCACTACTCCCCTCAGCAGTGTATTTCAGTCAGTCTGCCTGTTCTGTTCCCCACTTGGTCTCCGGTGAATCCTTTCACTCCCCCTCACCCTGCATTTCTGGCCTGCACCCCAGCTCTTGTATGCATAAATAAATAAATCTTTTAAAAAATTATACATTGATGGCCCAAATTAGTTTTAGCAAGATAAATAAATCTTTAAAAAAAGAATATTCTATACTAAAGGATAAATAGTATATCCCAAATAAAGAAGTCATCACTATTTTGCCAAAAGCTTTTTCTCCATTAATTTAGGTCATGTAGAAATTTCCTCTTTGTTTTGTTAGTGTTATATGGCTTATTAGATTGGTTGATTTGCATATATTGAATCATTCTTGCATTTCAGGAATAAATTTTACTTGGCTGTACAATATAATCTGTTAAATATGCAGTTTTGTAGTATTTTATTGTGGGTTTTGCATCACAATTCATAAAGGATATTGGTCTACAGTTTTTTCTTGTTAACTGACATTAACCTCATGGCTGTTTTTTCTATCTAAGTGGTGCTGACTTCACACATAAGTTAGGAAGTGTTCTCTCTTCTTCAATTTTTTGGAAGAGTTGAGGATGGGCACAAATTTTTCTTTATTGTTTGATAGACTACTCCAGTGAAGGTATCTGGACCATGACTCTTCTTTTTTTTGATTACCAAGTCAATCTTTTTCCTAGTGGTATGTTATTCATATTTTCTATTTATTCATTATTTAGTTTTAGTAGATGTGTATTTCTAGGAATTTGTCCCTTTTGTTTAGATTATCTAATTTGTTGGCTTAACATTCATGCACATGTTCATAACATTCTTTTATAATACATTTCTAATTTAACTTTTTAACTGAAGTAACTTCATATTATAAAGTTATAGAAATTTCAGGTATGTATCATTGCAAATAAACATATGTACATACTATACTAAGCTCACCCCCAAAAGTTCAATTCTGTCCTTCACCATACCATTTACCTTTTATTTCTGTAAAATCAGTAGTAATATTCCCTTTTGACTTCTGATTTCAGTTATTTGAGTCTTGTCATTTATTTTCTTGTCAGACTAACTAGGATTTGTCAATTTTGTTGATCATCTCCAAGCAACAACTTTTGGTTTTGTTGATTTTTCTCTATTTTTTTTTCTATTTTCAAATTTCTTTATATTTGTTCTAGTTTTTATTATTCTATTTCTTTTGCTAGCTTGGGGTTCAGTTGTTTTTCTTTTTCTATAAATTTTGGTAGGTTAGTTTCTATTTTCATTTTTCTCAAGTTATTTTCTAATTTCCCTTTGTGATTTCTTCTTTGATTCATTGGTTATTTAAGAGTATGTTTAATTTCTACATATTTGTGGATTTTTCAGTTTTTCTTCTGTTACAAATTCTTAGCTTCATTTAATTGTGATCATAAAAGATACTTCACATAATTTCGACCTTTTAAACTTTGTTATGATTTCTATTGTAATCAAACATATGGCCTGTCTTGGAGAATGTACCATATCTAATTTAGAAGTGTTTATTTTGCTGTTGTTATGTGGAGTGTTCTATTTATGTCTGAAAGGTTCAATTGGTTGTAGCATTGTTTAAGTTCCCTCACTGATCTTTTGTTTAATTCATTATTGAAAGTGCAATAACAAAGTTTCCTACAGATATTGGAGCTCTCTGTTTCTCCCTTCAATGTTGTCAATGTTTGCTTAATATATTTTAAAGCTCTGTTTTTGCCTATATGTTTGTAATTGTTAAATATTCTTAGTGAATTACTCCTTTCATCACTATAAATAACCTTTTTTTATAACAATTTTTTATTTAAATTCCAGTTTTTCTGATATTACAGTCAACCCACCTCTCTTTGGTTTTTATTTGCATGCAATACTTTTTTTCATCCTTTTGCCTCAAACCTAATTCTATTTTTTGAACTAAAATAAGTTTTTTGTTGATAGTATAGGTAATTCCTTTTTAAAGTCTATTCTGACAACCTATGCCTTTTGATTGAAGAATTTATCCCATTTACATTTAAAGTAATTGCTGATTAGAAAGAACTTGCTTTTGCCACTTGGTTGTTTTTTGTATGACTTATAATTTCTTGGTGACTTATTTATTCCTTCTTGTGTATTTAGTTGAGTTTTTGTAGCAATACATTTTGTTTCCCTGTTGATTTCCTTTCGTGTTATTCTATAGACATTACCATGGTGATTACATATAAACTCCTAAAGTTTTAACAATCTAATTTGAATTGATACCAATTTAATTTTAATTGCATTAAAAAATTC
Organism: Talpa occidentalis; assembly: GCF_014898055.3. Taxonomy (NCBI): domain Eukaryota; kingdom Metazoa; phylum Chordata; class Mammalia; order Eulipotyphla; family Talpidae; genus Talpa; species Talpa occidentalis. The sequence continues at coordinate 56,140,719 of NW_023604861.1, read as the reverse complement.
TATTCCTAGATAGCTTTGCTCCCTCTTTATTTTAATGATATCACCAGTTACATCTTTATAGGTGATATACCCATTTGTGTTGATCTATAATTACTTATAAATCATGGAATAGTTAAATCTACCTTTCTACGTCCTTGTAGATACTGCACTGGGAGTATTCCATCACTTATTTAGGTTTGCTCTGAACCTACAAATCAGTTTTAGGTGAAAATTTAAGGTCTTATCATAACTTAGCAGGGAAATAATGTGGTTCTTAGATTCCTCTGTATAAACTGATGCATTGAAGGCCTTAATTTTCAGAAGTGTCACCCCAGATTTTTCTCTGGGTCTTAGATGGCTGATTGTATGTCTCCAGTGAGAATCTATCATCCCAGGTGTCTGTGGGTGTGTGATATCTTGGAGATTTTATAAGCAGAGTATGCCATCTTTCCTCCTTGTGTTCTGAGTTATATAAAAAAGAGACAGCAAGATATTTCTTCTAGTATCTCCAACTGGACTGGAACACAATCACTGACAAAGTTGCTCTCTTCCTCTGGTTTCAAAATTAGAGCTGGGAACTGAATTGCCACCATTTAAGATCAACACTATTGCCATTTGGAAAAGGAATTTTTTTTGTTTTCTTTTTATTTTTCATGATTATATGGAGGAACAGAGCTTAGAGTTGCCTAGTCCCCCATTTTGCTGATGTCATATAATCATTATTTTATGTGGATCTACTATACGTAAAACTGCACTGAGCTAGTGATTTTCTCTTTGTCCTGTAAACCCACTTTCCACATTTCTCTTTTCCAATCTGTGACCCACAACCTCATCTGTACTGGCCATATCAGTGGGCTTTCAGTCCCAGCAGGAGGAAAGTGAGACTATACATTTAATTTTCGTTCTGCAATGCACACAGATTGACCATATCTTTGCATCAACTATCACAGTTCTTTTTAAAAAAAGAAAAAAAAAAAGATTTATTTATTTATTTATACAAGCACTGGGTACAGTCAGAAACACAGGAGGGTGAGAGAATTCACCAGTGCCAAAGCAGGGAGCAGAACAGGCAGACTGACGAAGTACACTGCTGAGGGGAGAAGCGGGTGGCAGAAGAGGTCTGCGGGCCATGTGGGACCCTTGCCCGGTGGCCAGGGATCGAACCGGCACTGCAGAGGCTGCGGGCAGCTTCGCAACCCAGCGCTCAACCGCTGCGCCACCGGGGAGGCCCAAATATCACGGTTCTTACCCACTAACTCTCACTATAGCCATCCACCTTGAAATCTAGAAATACACTTTTGCCTTCATACTGGCAGGTAATGAAGAGCTTTCCCATCCTTATTACCTCCTGCTGTTTTAGCTCTCTGATCCTTCAACATCCTTTCTATATGTCCCTAAATCTTACCACACCTTTGTAAATTGCTCTTTTATTAACACTTCTCATTTACTCAATTTGAGAGAGCCATCTGTTTCCTGCTGGAACTCTGATTGACACACTGAACTATTAGCTGCTATTTGTCTTCCAGAGAAATGTTTCTGATTTTGGAGAAATGTACTAAGATTTCAGCAGATTCTAGAGCTTATTTTGGATCAAAATATAGGAATTTGCTTTCCTGAAAAATGTGTAATATTTACAAGGAAAATATCCAGCTTGGGCCTTACAAAATATCTTACTAAACATGCAGGCTTAGTCTTTAGATTTGAAATGTAAACAAATTTATGGCTAAATTTCTACAAGGAGAGTGAACAAAGAGAAGATTGCCCTTCTTTCCTGGGTGGACATAGTAGAGCCACAAACCTCCTCCTCCCTCATCACAGTGACCTATCCCAAGAGGGGAACCATCCTGTCTTCACCCAAATTGAGAGCCTAAGTGTCCAGGTGGAGCTGAAAAGGGGGCTAGCTAGCATCCCCTGTGTACAGAAAAAAAGATGCTAGGTAGGGAGATTAAACATGCTAATTTCTTTTCTCTCTTAAGCACAGAGATTATGGACCACTTCCTTTGCCAGAAATCTGACTAGACCACAAGACAAGAATGACAAATACTCAGCATCTGGGCAGTCACTCCCACTCCCACTTCCCATGGATATTTGTTCACTAAAGCTGTTTTCAGTCTTTGAACCATTTTTCTCATAGCTGTCCAGGTAGTAAATGTTTGTATTGTTTTTCATTCAAGGTAAGCATAATTTTCAACCTCATCTTTTAAGACAAAATGTTTCAAATTCAAAAGCATAACATTATATAATCTGACCCCAATCTTCTCTTACCAAGTGATGGATTCATTGCCTGATGCAAAGAAACCAATACTATCACACTGACTTTTGAAAAAAAGAAAGGGATTTATTGCAAGGGGACAGGCTACAAGGATCAACTCTCTCTCCCTGACTTGAAGCAAGCAGGAACTTCCACAGGACTGGAGAAAGAAAGAAAAAAAAATAGGAATGAATGAATTGTAAAGCTGGATAATATTTGATTAATCATAATGTGTTCCATAAATGGAGACACTTTTCAGATAACTGTATTTTTAAGATTCTTATTGATGGATCCCTGACCTCTGAATTTGTTCAGTCTTAGAACCATTTTTATCACAGCTGTCCAGGTAGTAAATGTTTGTATTGTTTTTCATTCAAGATAAACACAATTTTCAACCTTGTCTTTTGAGACAAAATGTTCCAAATTCAAAAGCATTTCATTATATAATCTGGCCCCATCTTCTGTTACCAAGTAATGGTATTACTTTTGGTTCTGTGTGGAGGGTTTCCCAGTTTCACCCAATTTGGACTTCAGCTGAAAGTCCACTACCTCTGAGCATGCCCAGTTTGTATTGTCTGTTGATAGCAATATATTTCTGATATGTCTGTGAAAACAAGTCTTAAAGAAAAGTTAGATCAGTTTTGTGTGGTCCAGGGGTAACTTGACCATGGCTTAACTTCCGTTCTAACATCTTAGCACTTTTTTGCTTGGTCTTTGATGCCTTACTTTTAGCTTTGTGAACTGTTCATAGCACATACTAAAAGTTTGAAATGTTTATCACACTAATATTATCAGTGCTATGAATTAAATTTCTCTTTCAATACATGCATACACACATTTAAATCAGCGCCAAATATTTTAGAGTATTACTCTAGCACCAGGTAATATTTGGAAATTAACTTGGAGTATTTGCCTATGTATTCATTTGTATGTAGATAAGGAATAGAAAAGTCCATTATAAGGAAAATATATTCTTTGTAGAGCAAGAGATACACATTCCAGAACTATGAACCTTTAACTGATTCCTTTAAGTAGATGGCACTGACGATACTGATTTAAGAGCAGTGCGGCCACCACATGCACATAAGCTGCATTTCTATATGTATACAGCATAGCATCAGAAAGAGAAATTTAAAAAACAATAATGTCTAAAATATATAAAGAATTTGTAGAACCCAGCAACAACAATAAACCTGATTTCTAATAAAACAGCAGAGGATCTGAATAGACACATGTCCAAATAAGAAATACAGCTGGTCAATAGTGATTTAAAAAGAGGTTCAGAATCTCTTATTATAAGAGATACGCAAATCAAAACAATGAATTATTCACTTCACAGGTGTGAGAATGGCTATTCTCAAAAGGATAATAGAAACAAGAGTTGGTAAGGATATAGAAATAAGAAAATGCTCCTATACTGTGGTGTGGGTGGCAATATAAATTGGCGCACTTATAGAAGGGAGTGGAGATTCCTCAAAGACTAGAGGAGATTCCTCAAAGTCTAGATTAAGACTAGAGATACCACAAGACTCAGTTATCCCACTTCTGGCTATCCCAGTAGCCAAGAGTTGTTCCCAATAGCAACCTAAGTGCCTAAGGACAGATGAGTGGGTAAAGACATGGTTTATATACAATTTAGAATACCATTCAGGTGTGATAAAGGATGAAATCCTGCCATTTGCAACAATATGATAGATCTAGAGGATATTACTCAATAAGTCAGACAGAGAAAGGCAAATATCACATGATTTCACTCATGTGTGGTACAAAAAGAAACAAACAAATGAATAAATAAAATAAAACAAAAACAAATATTTAGATGATAAGACCAAACTAGTGATTACTGGAAAAGAAGCTGGGAAGAGATGAGTAAATCATAAAAGGCATCCACTGTATGGTGATAAATGGAAATTAGACTTGTAGTGGTGAACATAATGTAGTATACAAAATTGGATTAATAGGTAGCACATCTGGAACCTATATAATGTTATAAATCTATGTTACCTTGCTAAACGTTAAGAAGTTTTTTTTTTAATTAGGGCCTCCTTGGTGGCACAAGGGGTTGAGCCGTAGCCACTGCAGCATGAGTTTGATCCCCGGCCAGGGAGCTACCCACATGGTGAGAAGAACTCTTCTGACTCGCCTGCTGCTCCCCTCAGCAGTGTATTTCGTTCAGTCTGCCTGTTCTGTTCCCCACTCTGTCTCTGGTGAATCCTCTCCCCACCACCCCATCTCTGGCCTGCACCCCAGCTCTTGTATGTATAAATAAATAAATCTTTAAAAAAAGTTTTTTAATTAAATGAATAAAATATATTCAGAGAAAAGAAATAAATTCTGAATATAGATGTCGATTTACCAATTTAACAGTGAGTACAGCAAGTTGTATTTCTATATGCAAGCAGTGAACCAAGTTGATATCCAGATGAATTTTATTGCACCTGCAGCTCTGGGTCAGGACTAGGCTGAAGGCTGGAAGAAAGCCGAAGGTACTAAGAGACTATGGCCCATCCTCCCAGACCACGCAAGCTGTGGGGAGAGAAGACGTATGCACATTGTTGTGACACAGTTAATCATTTTCAAGTTCACTCTCTAGACAATATTTTCAAACCATCCTATATTAAGCACTCACTATGTGATGAGCAACCATTGCTTTACTTGTGCCATGTTATTTAATTCTCAAGACAATTCTATAAAGTGGGTATTACTCATTCAATTCAGAGATGAAAATAATCGAACATCACAAAGTATGGGTAATGCAAAATTCAGTCAGCTAATAAGCCCCAACTCACAAGGAATCAGAAATTAATGGCGCAGTTATAATTTTTTTAAAGATTTATTTATTTATGCATCCAAGAACTGGGGTACAGGCCAGAGATGCGGGGGTGGGGGGGTGGGTGAGAGGATTCACCAGAGACAGAGTGGGGAACAGAACAGGCAGACTGACTGCTGAGGGGAACAGTGGGCGAGTCAGGAGAGGTCTGCTGCACTATGTGGGTAACTCCCTGGCCGGCTGGGGATCGAACTCGTGACGCAGAGGCTGCGGATATCTTCATAGCGCTGTGCTTAACCTCTTGCGTCACCAGGGAGGCCCACAGTTATAATTTTAGACAAAGTTTTAAAACATAATAGCAAAGCCAAGGATGCAAATAATCCTAAACATGAATTGTCAGTTCCTAGATAATTCAAGATACTTCAAATACATGGTAGTTGGTAATTGACAACCCAAATAGTACTTTTTGCTCAGAGTAATTTCATTACTTAAATCTTTTTAAAACAAGATGACTAGAAAAGCTTTACAAAAAAATTTTAAACAGTAAAAATAAATTTAGATGTAGCAAAGTATGATTGCTGATTGTGATCTCAGCCTAACATTCATCCTCATAAATCACCTAAGGTGGTTTGTGGGTATGCAGTCAACAGTGATAAGATTATAGAATATCAACTAGAAACATAACACAATAGTAGAGTCTGGCAGTCAGATCTTTTAGATTTGATGTATTTACAATAGTTTTAATATTATTGTTGTTATATGAAGATGGGGAGAGTGGGCTGAGACATGATACTTTTTTTTTTAAAGATTTATTTACTCATTTATTTATTTATACAAACACTGGGCACAGTCAGAAGGGCGATAGGGTGAGAGAACCCACCAGAGCCAGAGCAGGGAGCAGAACAGGCAGAAGGACCGAAGTACACTGCTGAGGGGAGCAGCGGGAGCGGAAGGAGAGGTCTGGGCGCCATGCGGGACGGGACCATCGCAGGTGGCCGGGGATCCAACCGGTGCTGCAGAAGCTGCGGGCAGCTTCGCAGCCCAGCGCTCAACCGCTGCACCACCAGGGGAGGACCTGGGACATGATACTTTTGTTGCTATCGGGGACATTGGTCTTTCTGTAACTTCCAATGTAGGAAACAAACCATGCAATCCAATTACTTCCATTAAGAAATTGTAATTGCTCAAATTTGAACAAATATGCCTCTCTTTCAATGAAGCTTCTCTGGGTGCCATAAATGGGCATCGCTGAGTTCTTGTGAGCAGCCTTCCCATTTTGAGGGGCTGGAATTAAATACAGAGTGATTCACGACTTGAGTCTTACAGGCAATCTTGTTTGACAGAAACCAGAAATGAGAGAAACTGCTGAGCAAAGTCTGAGCTTCCTTTCCAAGAGCTCCCTGCACAAATGCAAACCAAACAAACAGAATGGATACTAAGAGGAAGATGACTCTAGAATTCCATAATCTAGATTTTTCTCTACATTGCAATTTGGTTGGAAATAGTGTGCCTGAAGGCACTACAAAATTTTTGGGAAGAAGTAAAAAAACAGGGGCCTCCCTGGTGGCACAAGGGTTTAAGTCTCAGCACTGTGGAGCTATCTGCAGCCTCTGCAGCACAAGTTCCATCCCCGGCCAGGGATAACCCACATGGTGCAGCAGACCTCTCCTGTCTGCCTGCTGCTCCCCTCAGCAGTGTATTTCAGTAGATCTGCGTGTCCTGCTCCCCACTCTGTCTCTGGTGAATCCTCTCACCCCACTCCCACACCTGTGGCCTGCACCCCAGCTCTTGCATGCATAAATAAATCAATCTTTGAAAAAAAGAAGCAAAAAAACAAGCAACTTGAATTTCACACATAAAATCAGTCAACAGGACCTGGAGTTTTTAGTCCAGGGGGTTGAGAACCACCAAAAAAGAACAAAATTCAGTGTGTGTGTGCCTGTGTTTTGGGCCAGTGGGATGGGGGGGTGGACTTCCCTGAGGTGGGAACAGGAATTTCATCAGTCTGTCAAGTGGCATAATTTAGTAGGTAAACAAACCTGCTCCAGAGGTAGACAATGGCAAGTTCAAGTACTAAAAAAAATGTTTAAACCTAAGAAAAAGTAATTGTTGGTTTGAATTTTGGAACAGGAATTATTTGGAAGGATTTGCTATGTATGTATTACCTAGATGACTCAAAGGGCTAAGAGAATAGACCATCAACTGGGAATCCAAATCAGAAAGTCACATGCCAACTACCAGCTACATGCCTGCGTTGCACACTTTGCTTCACTTTCATCGCCTGTTTTCTCATCTGTAAAGTGGGGATAATGAAAGAATGTAGTTCACAGGATTCTTGGGAGGAATAAGTGGGGGAAGGAATTTAACACTTAATATTTCATCTTATTAAATGCTATTATTATCAAAGATCCAGCTTGAATATGTAGACAGTCAACCTTGTACTTAATTAAATATGATTTCCCGAGTCTTTAAAAAATTACTTTTGGCCTGTTTGTCTTCCCCACTATTCTCTCCTGTTTGTCTTCCCCACTATTCTCTCCATAGTTTTCTGACATTGAAGATTTACCCAGTGTAGGGGCAGGATGGGCACAGGGCAGGTTTCTGGATCCGAGCAGACAGGCAGGTAAAGGAGGAGTCCTAAAGCCCTCAGTTGTCGTGGGCTTTCATTGAGCTGTACATGTAGTGTGGCAAACAGGTACAGGCAGGCAGGGGTGCCTGGGGGCCAGGAGGCCTAGAGGCCGAGAGGCCTCCAAGCCCCCCAGCAAGTCTTCACCTTGGGCTTCTCTGGCCTCTTTCTCTCCTCTCTCTTGCCTCTCTCCTGCTTCTGCTTCTCTCCCTGACTATCTCAATACCCCTTCCATGGCCCACAGAAGTAAACAAGACAGCTTGCAACAATGTAACAACTGAAGGTACCCCATCAGGCAGGGCAATCCTAATGGTCAGAGGGCAGAAAAGCCTGAAAACCATTTACCCTACACCCAGCAAGTCAATAAAGTCACATTTCCTGGAACTGAAACAAGCATGTCCCCTAGTAGGTTCCTGCTCACCATTTTCACACATCGCTCTCCAATAGTCCCACTAGAACTTCTCCAAAAATGACCTAACCCCAGAAGGTCAGTTGGTTCTACAGTTTCAAGGAATAAGGAAAAAAAGTGGAAAAGTTTCTATGATAGCTTCTAGAAGGCAATCTTCTTCATGATTCTCTTTCAGGAACCTAGAACCCAGCACTGATGTTAAGTGTTGGTGAAGGTGAAGGTCAGCAGTTTTTTGTTTTTTGTTTTTTTTTTTAAGATTTATTTATTTAATTATACAAGCACTGGGTAGTCAGAAGCGCGGGAGGGTGAGAGAATTCACCAGAGCCAGAGTGGGAACAGAACAGGCAGACTGACGAAATACACTGCTGAGGGGAGCAGCGGGCATGGCAGGAGAGGTCTGCGCGCCATGTGGACCCTCGCCGGCGGCCGGAGATTGAACCGGCGCTGCAGAGGCTGCAGGCAGCTTCACAGCCCAGCGCTCAACCGCTGCGCCACCGGGTAGGCCCCAAGGTCAGCAGTCTTAAAAAGGAGGGGGGGGCAGTGAAACAGTCTTCATCAGTGTGGACATTTGTTGGCTCCAATACATCCACCCCTTCCCAGTGTTTGAAAGGCAAGCCAGCTAGGCAAGAAGGGAGTAGAAGATAGCATGATTTCAAAACGTCAGAAAGATTTTCACTGCACTCTGATTACCCTGAGGGGAGGCCCTAATCTACACCCGTGTTTCTCCAACAGAGGTTACAAGAGGAACCGGCAGAAATTTGAGCTGTGGAAACTGGTGGGAACAGGTCCACACCGGCAGCATCATTTTCCTAGCTCCTCCATGAGTCTTACACTTTGGCTGACCTCCAGCACTTTCCTTTCTGCCTAGTCTTTTCTGTAGCCAATGAGTTTCCTTGTTAGAGAAGGAGATTTACCTGGAATATTACAAGCCCCCCTTTCAATCAGGATATTCACCAGGTGTTTCAAAATCACCCTGAAGGACTGTCAGCTAGGCTCAAGGTGATTCTTCCCTCCTCCCTCCCCCTACTACCTGTCTTCTTTCTTTTCCTCCCACCATCCCTCCCTCAATTCTTCATGGATGGTGGTCACATTTCCTGGAATATGAACCCCCGCCACAGTGGTGGCAATTTGTAGGAATATATAGGTCTATGAACCCACACAGCCCACTGGGGTTCACATAGGAATATGACCCTACACTAGCCCACAGTATTCATATAGGAATTATATATATGAGCATATAATAGCCTAGTGAGGTCATAGCAAAATAATATACATGAACCCACACAGGCCCAGAAGGGTCCATATGGGACAAGAATCCACACAGGCCCTGGGGTTTTCATATAGGAATATGAACATACATTAACCCAGTGGGGTTTGTATAGGAATTATATATATGAACCCACATAATCCCACAGTCACAGTGGTAGAGCTTCACAGTCTCATGAACCCCCAGGCATGGTAGCGTAGGTTCATAGGAACAACTTGTTGCTTTATTTTTAAACAACCTGAACATTTTCCTATATTAATATATACTCTCCTATAATATCTAATGATTGTGTAAGATGTATGATTTATCCAATTCAATTTTCAATTTTCCTAAAATTGAAAAAAATTCAGAGAAGCAGATGTTCCTAATTTTTTAATAATCTCTTTCATAGTTGGAATTGCAGTGGCAAAAGGGAATGTTTTCAACAAATAACAAAGATTTTTAATAAATAATGCCAGATTTTCCTCTGGAATGATGAATTTTTACATCTGCCACTATATTTTTGCTCGTTTCCCTGCATTCTTGCCAATATTGGCCATTATAATTTTTAATCTTTACCAATTTAAGCAGGAGGTAAAGTATTTTACCCTTGCTTTAATTTGAAATTATTTGTATTATAGTAAGAATGGACACTGTGCCTAGTCATGTCCTTTGTCAGTCTAATTATGCTAAAAATGATTGTTTAAAAAGCTATTTATCTTTTTTAAAATTGTGTTTGATTTTGGTATCATCCTTAAAAAGTATTTACTCACACTCAACATTATGTAAGTATTGTTTTTTACCTTCAAATATTTGTATTGCTTCCATTCTGCATTGAAATTATCAATTAAGGGGCCTCCCTGGTGGCACAAGGGGTTAAGATGAAGCACTATGAAGCTATCTGCAGCCACTGCAGCAGGAGTTCGATCCCTGGCTGGCCAGGGAGCTACCCACATGGCGCAGCAGACCTCTCCTGTTTCACCCACTGCTCCCCTCAGCAGTGTATTTCAGTCAGTCTGCCTGTTCCGTTTCTCACTCTGTCTCTGGTGAATCCTCACCCCCTGCACCTCTGGTCTGTACCCTAGTTCCTGTGCGTATAAATAAATAAATCTTTAAAAAAAAAGAAGTTATCAATTAATGTGACATTCTTCTTGGAATAAAATGTAAGAGACTTATGTACTCTAACTAAATATTCAGTCAACTGGCAAATCTTTTCAGTTCTTCTTTCACAGCAGTTGCTGTTTCTAGTTCTCTCTGCATAATTTGAAAACTTTAGTACAGACATTGTTCTACTCTCTAAATTAGCCTTTTTGCTCAGAAATTCAGGGCAATTAGAAATGTGAAGTCCCCCTATGCCCTTGGAATTAAGAACTAAATACGTTTTCAGTTATTTCACCAATGATAGTATGATAGTTCACAATGTGTAAACTAAATTATTGTTTGCTATCTAAAATGTCACTGCTAGTGTTTAGGGCTCTTCTCAGATCTATATGTCATTTCTTCCTCCATCTTGCAGAAGCCCCATTGTCCAGACACCTCTCTACTACCTGTTAGACTTCTTTCCGCGCAAACTATGTGGCTACAACAACTTCCCTCACACACCATATTGGTTCCATTCATCTAACTGCTGTGAAAGTCATATTTTTCTCCAGAAGGCATTAACAGATTGCTTTGATGAGAGCCCAAGGATTTCTCTGCCTTCAGGTCATTCTTCATGTACTTCTATAATATTTACCATGGCACCTTCACCAAAGATCAACTACCTCCAACATGCAGGGAAACTACCATTGATTTTTGTTACTACACATTATTGTTTAGAAGAGTTTTAGATGAACTGAAAAGTTGAGAAGATAAACCATAGAATTACCATACAGGATTTGTTTTCTAAGTGGGCATTTCTTTTACTTTAAGGCATCTGTAAGGTTTTCACTTGTGTAATAGACATTTCAGGGAGGCCGCCTTTTAAAATATTACCTCCTACAAAATTATGAAATTTTTTAAATGCCACATTTTTATTAAAAAAGAAGCTCTGAAAGATTTTTGATGATGACAATGACAATTGTGATGACTACCATATTTCCATTCTTGAAAACACTCCTAAGGAAATGATGCAAAACGTTTATTTACTGATTATTTAAATTATTTTCCCCCCACAATTCTATTATTCCTTTGATAGCAAGACAATCAGTTGACCATATTCAGCCACTTTCCTTTTCTGTTTATCTATTTTTATATATTACATTTAAAACATCTTGATGAAACATGGTGAAACTGCATGTATATTATCAATTACCATAGTGGCATAATATTTTTCTAAGTAATTCTGTCTTTTTAACATACACTGATATTTTATTTGAAGAACAAATGATTTGTGAATATCTTTTGCACAGATACATTTCTTTACATGTCTGCAGTGATGCTTAAATGTGACCTCGATTTTGAAAGCAATTCATAGAGTGTTTGGACAACATAAATTGTTTAATCAAAGGAACATAATTTGAAAATTCTGCAATATATGTTTAATTTTACATCAGAATATTTAATTTTTTGTATTTTGTTAGGTTTTTTCTAGAGGCTTAATTTTCTCTTCTGGGTCATAGTTTACACAAAAAGTGTACACAAGAGTATGCTTCCCTGGTCTCATCATTTTTCTGGGTTAGTTTAAAAAACAAGTACTTTTAATAGTGACCAGAAAAACAGCACGAAAAAGAAGTAACTCTTTTCCTTTGATGAATTTTTGTTTGTTGTTGTTATAGTAGAAGTGTGATTAGTTAAAAAAGAAAGCTCCACTGGCATGGTGCATGCATAAGCAGCTAATGTATTTGAAAATACTCCAGAATAAGATGTAATAAGCTGTTTTGCAACTCCAAAGTTTTGGGTGCACATTTTTTCTTTTGAGTGGGAGATACTTCTCTCTCTTCCCAGGCTCAGGCAGGAAATTGCAATTCTCATTTAATCTGTTACTCTGGAATGGAATAAACTCCAGTTTATTCCATAAACTGGAATATGTTCATCTTCAAGGGTAAAAGGCAATGGCGCCTTGAGATCTGCCTGATCTCAGGGTGCATCGATGTTACCTTTAAAGTACCTTAGTCTATAATTATAATAAAGTAAAAATCAAAATCAACAAGCAACTATAAACCAGAGACACACTATGGAAGAGGGGGGAAGAAAAGGGAAAAAGGTTTAGGGTCAAAATAAGGGAGGTGGAAATTGTATGGGGAATATAACCAAGATGAAAATGCACACATTGTGCAAAAATGAAAAATGATGTAAAAAAATATATAAAATAAAAAAATACCTTAGTCTAATACATTGCAATAACATCTTTAAGGACTCATCACCCAAAGCAAAGAAAGTCAAGGAAAAGATAAACACCTGGGATTACATCAAACTGAAAAGCTTCTGTACAGCAAAGGAGACATCAGCCAAAACAGAGAGACACTCCACTGACTGGGAAAAAATCTTTGCACTCCAGTCAACTGATAAGGGACTGATCACAAAGATGTACAAAGAACTCACATGACTCAACAAAAACAAAATAAACAATCCAGTCAAGAAATGGGCAGAAGAACTTAAAATGTAAAAGACATTTTTCCAAAGAGGAAATGCAAATGGCTAACAGGTATATGAAAAAAATGTTCAACATCCCTTATAATCAGGGAAATGCAAATCAAAACCACATTGAGATACCACCTCACACCAATAAGAATGGCACATATCAAAAAAACAAGCAACAACAAATGTTGGCGAGGATGTGGTGAAAAAGGAACTCTCCTCCATTGCTGGTGGGAGTGCAAACTGGTCCAACCACTGTGGAAAGCTGTCTGGAGGTTCCTCAGACTACTAAATATGGAGTTATCATATGACTCGGCAATTCCACTACTAGGAATCTACCCAAAGGACACAAAAACATTGATTCAAAAGAACACCTGTACCTCTATGTTTATTGCAGCACTATTTATAATAGGTAAAACCTGGAAACGACCCAAATGCCCAAAAATAGACAACTGATCAAGAAGATGTGGCATATATACACAATGGAATATTATTCAGCAATCAAAAAAACATAAAATCATGCTATTCGCAGCAACATGGATGGAGCGAGAAGGAATTATGCTCAATGAAATGAGCCAGAAGGAAAAAAAATATCAGATGGTTTCACTTATAGCAGGAATATAGGGGAAACAAATAAGACATCAGTGTAAAAAATAATAACAGTACAAAACACAACAAAGCAAAAAACAGATAATTGTAAATCAGAGACATCCTGCAGGGGAGGAGGAGGGAGAGGGATCAGAGGGAGGGAGGGAGGGGCACAGGGGACTGAGGTGATGGTGCACGGGTGCATTGGTGAAGGGAACTCTACGGAGACTATAACTGAGGGGGTGGGGAAGTAAATATTGTTTAAAAATGAACGATGATGTAAAAAAATAAAAATAAAGTACCTTAGTCTAAAATAAACACATATCTTATGCTAAATGTTCATAATTATCTAAGATGAACACAAGACACCAAGATATTTCACTACATGAAGTCAGCTACTTCAAACAATATCCCAGGCATCCACTCACTAGTCACGTGGAGGTGGGAATTATGGAGAAAGAGTTTACCACATCATTATCTAGACTTCTCCCCTGTACAAAATCATTAATGACTCCTATTGCCTTGGATAAGACCCAAATAAGCCCCAGGGTTGCTGGTGCCATGTGCTTGTAGTTATACTCCCTATATTCTTTGAAGAATTTTAGTGTCTGATGCTGGCAGCTTGCTTCAGTTACTTCTTCTCTGTAATTATGCCCTGTCTATACCACTAGACAGAACTTTCTTCCATGGCCTGAATCTAATCACAAACTTCCACCACCTTCCCAATAATTTTAAGGCAAGACAAGTTCCAGTCCTCTCCAATATTCTCCAAAATACTATTTTCTTAGCCAAATACACTATAACCATATGATCAATGAGTTGAATAAGGATTATGTTACAAAACATCAGCATCTAATAGACAAATGTGCGGATTTGAACTTTCAGTGTCACCCGTGGTTTTCTTAAAGGAGGACAGGAAACCCATCTTCTTCTCTTACCGGTATCTGATTTGTCAATCTTTCATGAACTGTGATAGAACTAAAAAAATGGATGTGAAGTCAGAGTCAGTCTTGGGGCCACCCAGCTCTCTTAGGAAACGCAATACAGCTATGGTAATTAAATCAAGAAGACGGAATACTGACATCACTATTTTGCCAGACATACTCCAGACACTGCACAGAAACAGTTTTCCAGACTGCTGGAACGGATATCATGCAAACAGCTGTGTCTTTATGATGTGAAAATACTTGTGTGAAAATTGCTTAACAATTAACATTGGGTCAGAGATAGCTTTAACAGTCATTAATGTTACACATCTCACTGAAGAGGGTACCCTCTCAGAGTTGACTGCACCTCTAATAGCAATATTCATTGGAGATAATGATCATATTAATTACAATTATAAAAATAATGCCTCCCCCTTATACTTCCCTTTACAAGTCACAAAGGGCTTTTCACATTAGTTCATGTTATCTTCTCAACACTTTGGGACAAGTATTCTTGACTCTACTTTATCACAATAAAAAAAGGAGGTTAGAGAACTTTCTTGACAGGAACTGGATTTACATAGGTATATGCATTAGTCAAAACTCAGCAATAGTACACTTAAGAGTTATGTATTTACAAGCCCTTGAAATATGACAGCAGAATTAAGGATACTGGAGCGGGTAGGGACCGAGGGGGTTGGAGCAAACAGGGAGAGGGGAACCAATGGCCTGGGATGAAGGACTTTGGGCATTTTGATGGTAGTAACATACATCTAGGAGGTGTATTCCCCTAAATACATATTCCCCTAAATCATATACAGTGTTGTAAACCAATGTTACCTCAGTAAACAAGTGAAATATCTATGCATTTTATTTATGTGTATTTTCTATCAAAAGAAAAAATTGCAAACAAATATGCAACTCTAGTTAATAATATACATGCTTAAGGAGTTAGGGGGAAGTATATTGATCCCGCATATTGCTTTGAAATGTATCAAAAAATAAGCTGGATGAATGGATGGAGGGATGGATGCATGAGTTGATATGTGATAAACTATAGTTAAGTTAATGGTAAAGATTAGGTGATGGGGTGTTCACTATAATCTTTCAGCTTTGTCTTTTGTTTGAAAATTTTTACACGACAATGTTTTTGGGGAAAAATGGAAGCTTCAATAGATTACAGGTACTTCAAGCTACAGTCTGAAGCTGGGTTGAGACCCAAATTCAGTTCATCTGATCTCAGTCCCCATGCCTACAAGAAATGTTTAAGAAAAGTATTATTGTTTATTATTTAGAGGAAGGCAGAAGTATGTAGTAAAGACTGAATTGCTGTTCCTGGAAGCTAGGCTATGGACTACCAGAGTGGGATGATATTTATGTGAGGGTACTGGCTTTGGGTTCCGCATCACTTCAGGGAGTGAATCGGCCAAGTCCCTTCGGGGTAGTTGACGTTTATAATAAGGCTGTCTCACCCTGGCATGTTGCACCTTCTTAAGGAAAGCACTTTGGGTCCCCTCTCCCTCTTTGCTCTGATCCCCTGGGTCCCTACCCCCTCTGGTAGCCTTAATTCTGCTGTCATATTTCAAGGGCTTGTAAATACATAGCTCTTATGTGTACTATTGCTGAGTTTTGACTAATGCATACACCTATGTAAACCCAGTTCCTGTCAAGAAAGTTCTCTAGTTGAACCTCCCTTTTTTTATCCAGCACTTTCAGAACTTAAAGCACATCTTTACATATTCTAAAAGGTGACACACTTTTGTCCTATTAAATTATCTAAATGTCTGGACGTCCCTAGTGGCACAGGGGTTAAAGTCTCAGCTCTATCAGGTTATCACCAGCCACTGCAGCCTGAGTTCAATCTCCAGGGGAGCAACCCACATGGTGCAGCAGACCTCTCCTGTCTCACCTGCTGCTCCCCTCAGCAGTGTATTTCCATCAATCCACCTGTTTTGCTCCCCACTCTATCTTTGGTGAATCCTCTCACCCTCCACACCCCTGGCCTACACCCTGGTTCTTGTATGTTCTTGTATGTATAAGTAAATAAAAATATTTTATATAAATATTACACACATATATATTTATCCAAATGTCACCTGAAGTTCGATTAGGAGAATAAAACTCCAGGTTTACAGTATCATCTCTTTGCAAAACTACTCAGTAAAAATAGTATCAAAGAGGGTTTTTTGTTTTGTTTTTTAACTTTGCTTGTTTTTGTTTGGTAAAATGAACTAGACGTCTAAACAAACAAACTCTTTTCCTCGCATGACACAAAATTATCTCTTAAACCTATTCCTTGTCAGAAATTAGGGCAATGGCAGCACCCCCCATGGTAACACTCATCAGCCTATATAATAATCGCATGCTCACCACCTATCTCCCTCAACAGCCTGGAAACTACAAGAGGGCTGGGGCTCTAGAAGGTAACCCACAGCCACAACACAGAGCCTATTTTCAGAGGCCTAGGGTGTTAAGCTCTGGGTTCTGTGGGTACATGATGACAATGCCTGAAGGGGGAGATCCTACCCTTCTATTATGGAAACAACTATGTCAGGCAATATTAACTCAATAAAAATATTTTTAAAAAATGAGTTAAGAGTGATCTTGTTAACTAATTTAGAAAACTGCGACTTTATATACATACTTTACATACACCTAATGTCAAATACTTCTATTATCATGTATTTTCTTCAGTTTCACATCTTATATGTTATATGTTATGTTATACAGCTCCTAAAAAAGTAGCAAAACCGCATATAGAGGTAACAAGTTTTCTATGGATTTCCTCTGTCTCTTTTTTTTTTAAATAGAAGCAACATTTGGTTTACAACACTGTATGATTCAGGGTATAGATTCACAGCTCTTCAGATGTAGGTCACCACACCACACCCACCAGCAAGGCACACACAGTCCTCACCATAGTCCTTTGGGCCCTGTCACCCACCCCCCACCACTCACCTCCTTCACCCTCCCACTGTGGTTTTCTTGATTTTACAGTCAGATTTTTAGGGTTTGCTTTGGTTTAGTTTTGCCCTCATGCTTGATTTGTTTCCCTATATTCTACATATGCATGAAAACACTTGGTATTTGCTTTTCTCCTTCTGACTTATTTCCCTTAACATAACCCCTCCTGTTCCAACCATGTTTCCACAAATGGCGTGAGTTTATCTTGTTGCTCTCTGAGCAGTATCCCATTGTGTATATGTGCCACAACTTCTTGATCCGTGGTTTACAATGAAGAGGACAGCAAACAAGCAGACCAGATCCTTCTGCTTGTGCGTTTGCTCCCCTACAGACAAATCCATGAGGGAAGCCAAATTATTAATAGGAAATTGTTTGATAAATGAAATTCAGCAAAGGGAGTAGGTTGAATGATATCGTTATTTTGTTGTTGTTGTTCAGTGATATTAATGACTGTTGCCATCCAGCTATCCACTAAATATCTAGTCCCCAGATTTACAGGGAAACTTCGGCCAAAGTGTGTTTATATGATTTTTTTTTTCTCTGAGCTCATAATTGACATGCCTCTTTTTAATTTTTTTTTCATTTTTTAAAAATTCTGAAATTATATACTGCTTAACAAGGCATTTTTATATTAGGAAGGAAAATAAAAGCTTAGTTCATACATATCGTTGAAATCGTTGAAATCATAACAAACTAAAATTTTTTTTTTAATATTCTAGGGCCTCTATGGTGGTGCAAGGGGTTAAGTCTCAGCAATATGAAGCTATCACCAGCCACTGCAACAGGAGTTCAATCCCCAGCCAGGAAACTATCCACATGGCGCAGTAGACCTCTCCCATCTCGCCCACTGCTCCCCTCAGCAGTGTATTTCAGTCAGTCTGCCTGTTCTGTTCCCGACTCCATCTCTGGCGAATCCTCTCACCCCCTGCACCTCTGGTCTGTACCCTAGTTTTTGTATGCATAAATAAATGCATCTTTAAAAAAACAAATAAATGAAACAAAAAAAAATGTTCTAACAGCACGTTAGAACATCCAAGTGTCCTCAGATCCAAATACACACACGCAGGAGGCAGAATTCCTCTAACCCACTCAATCTTGGATGAGACACAAAATTAATGTTACTTCAATAACTCGCCATCCCCACATTTGTGGCACACCATGTCCTCCCGTGTCCTGCTTTCAGGGATCTGTGACTCGATGTACTCGTCATATTGGGCTTAGTGTCTTCCAGTCCTTTCTTCCCCTATGCCCAGGTCTTTTCATTATCTGACTTCCCAATGAACCTGCTCACTGTGTAATATCCATTGAACTTCTGCCCTGTCTTCATTTCTTGTGCCAATCCTGTCCTTAGTAGATCTTTTGCAGCTGCTGAACTTCATTTCCGTATCACATGACCTCTGGCTGCCAGCCCGTATATTCTGCTATGTCTACCTATAATTATAGAATTTTATAGAAGTCTATTGATGGTAATATTTTTATTGACCATCTTTACTACATTAATAAAGTAGTAAAATTTATATTTAATCATATAATAAACATTTTCAACTATTAAAGGAATAGTTTTTATTTGTTTTAAAGCCTTAGAATTTCTACTACAATTTTTCACAGGCTTATCACTTATAATAAATGCTAAGCATATTAACAGGATATTTTTGAAATATGGTCTTTCCTGAAACTGAGCTTTTAATTCTAATTACTTAATTAATCTAACAAATTAATTTTGAAACCTAGTGAATAAAATTGCTGGTATCACATAAGATCAAAGAAGTAGAGAATTACTTTACAAGGACCTAAAATTATAGAACAATAAAGCTTTGTCTCTTTGCTTCATCAATAATCTTACTACAGTGACAAAAATAAAAACAATGTATGACAGCCAATATGAAAAATACTAAATGTTGTCCATGTGTATTTATGTGACATGCTTAAAAGGATTACTGTCAAATAACCAAAGATATCCATCACATTGTTTATATTTTTAAATAAACTGTATATTCTGAAAATCTTAAATGAAAGTAAGAATACCCCAGTCTGCCAATGCCAGTCTATGTGGAGTGGATCATTTGTCTGACATTTTTGTGATTCAAAGAAAGTAAGAGTTGAGTTTCAGCAGGAATTTGGAAAGAAAATCCTTTGTCTAATTAGAATGTAGCAACTTTGACCAGTCTTTCTGATGCACACATTTTTTCCTTTGGATATGCAAATATTAAAATTACTTTCAGATTTTAATCTAGCATACATATGTCTCTAAAGTTGACATATTGAATGGGTCTGTTGCTTATTAGTTTAAACTTTTGAATAGTGATCTTATTTCTCTATGTCCAACTTTATGGTGGGAGCTTGGAGAACAACTTTATCATTATTCCTGTGTTTATTGCCTGTACATTTGTACTGGAATTTTTTTCCCTACAGATTCACTTTCCACATTTTTTCATGGACTTTTACATCAGGAAATTGAACGGAATGAACAACAGCGGGTCCCACAATTCCTGACTTCCATTTGGGTTTGACTCATGGGAAGCAAGCCCAGGAGATCTAAGACGAGGGAGAAGAGCAGAGTTGCATATTTCCTTGACTCCTTGCCTTCAGGGTCATCCCAGGCAGCTGCCTTCCCCAGTTCTGGGAGACTGCTGTCTCCTGGCTCTTTTGGTCTCCAGGTTTGTAACTTCTCCCTCCTTGTGCTCCCTTCAAGTTTGGGTGTGAAAGGCTCATGATGTTACTAGCCCCTGGTACCTTTAATGAACTATTGCCTCATTATCTTTTTGTATATAGTCCTTTACCTCTCCTCTAGTTATCCAATTTGAATGTCTCATCCAGTGCTTCCTGGAACCATTTATCTTCATGCATCATGCAAGCTTTATTTTCACCCAGTCTCTTCTTAGTTAATGAAAGTAGGATTCCATTATGAGACCAGACAGACACTGTGGGAGCTACAAGAATGAGTTAATGCCTCATTTTTTAAGTTTAGAAATTTAGAGAGAAATGTCAATTGCCTAAAGACAATCAATTACCTTCTTCATCCAAACTGTAATTAAACTTTGAATAATCCTCTCCTTTGACATATAAAATCATATCTTTTTAACAGAAGTCTTAGATTGAGTGCTTCTGGTGTGTAAAAGTAAAGGTTTCTCAATTAAGACTCTAAAACTTTAAAATAGATAGGGAGAGGAGCCTGAATTTTTTTTGTTATCCATTTTTGGATTACTGTTCTTATAATAGTAATATTAATAATAATAGGAACAATTATTGAATGCTTATTACATTCCAGGGACTGTTTCAAAATATTAATTCATTAAACAACCTCAACAAATCTATGAGGCAAGGATTGTTATCATTTTTTACAAATGTAGAAATAAAATATAGAGGATTAAATAATTCACCCAAAGTAGTGCTTCTTATGTCACTACTTTCAATGAGGTTAAAATGTAATAAAAATGATTCTTGCCCAGAAATATCAAAACAAATTAAAAACTACTTTCTTGTAGCTGATTTCTTTCTGTTCATATACCTGGATGAAATAATCATTGAGTTTTGTGATTTTCCTAACTTGGAAATTTATTCTAAATCAAAAATGTGTTACTCTAAGATCTTCAGCAGAAGATGTTCACATTTCTTTTTTTTTTTTTTAAAGATTGATTTATTTATTGTATACAAGAACTGGGGTACAGGTCAAAAGCGCGGGAGAGTGGGAGAATTCACTAGAGCCAGAGCGGGGAGCAGAACAGGCAGATGGACCGAAGACACTGCTGAGGGGAGCAGCGGGCGAGGCAGGAGAGGTCTGCTGCGCCATATGGGGTTCTCCCGGGCCGGCGGGGAGTCAAACCGTCGCTGCAGAGGCTGCGGACAGCTTCGCAGAATGTTGCTCAACTGCTGCACCACCGGGGAGGCCCCAGATGTTCACATTTCTGAACACTACTTTTAAAAATGTGACCATGTGTATTTGTGTGTTGGAGTTATTATTGGCAAAGTGGAAAAATTCGTTTGAAACTTCATTTCAATGCTAAAGTAATGGTAATATTAATTGATGCAAAAATATCTTGCTAAAAACTGATTTGGGCAATCAATGTATAATTTTTTTTAAGATTTACTTATCTATGCATTCAAGAGAGGCACAGGCCAGAGATGCAGGGTTGAGAGGATTCACCAGATACAGAGTGGGGAGCAGAACAGGCAGACTGACTGAAATACACTGCTGAGGGGAGGAGCAGACGAGACAGGAGATATTTGCCTCGCCATTTTGGTTGCTCCCTGGCCAGCCAGGAATCGAACTCATGCTGGAGGCTGCAGATTGCTTCATAGTGTGGTGCTTTAATCCCTTGCACCACCAGGGAGGGCCCCAGTGTATAATTTTGTATAATAGTGGCAATTGTAAACCTTTTTATAGTGTGTTATACTATAACAGTACCCAAAAAAGAATCTATTAAGCTACAAATCTTTACAAAACTTAATGGTGAATACATTTCACTTTAACATGCTTTTCTATTTTAACTGAGTCAAGTTTAGTTAGCAGGTACAAGAAGCACTGATACATTAGGTAATTGTGGAAACATAATTAACCTGCCTCTTCAAATTATTTCAGGCAAATGCTGAGTCCAAGATTGTAATTTGAAAGCCAGATCGTTATCAGAAGCTCAGCTGCCTGGAATGAAATTAAAACTACACAATCAGATCCTAAGTTTCTAGAAGTGACTGTCACTTAAACAAAAATATCCACCAGAAAAGTTCTTGCTACTAAAAAAAAAAGGTAAAAGTTCTAAGTTACTAAGTCTCAAGTAACACAAGCGTTAATTTTTAAATTATGGCTGTCATCCAACTATTAAATCAGAGTGATAGATTTTGTTTTCATCTGAGCATTTTGGTTATAGTGTAACTGTTAAGGACACTCTTATACAAATGCATTTATCATGACTCTAGATCCAAAGAAGCAATGGGTCAAAAGAGAAGAAAAAGTATTAGGAAAGTATTAACTACTTTAGAAAGCGAGGTCAATGAAGATGAAATGATCAGTAAATGTATTAACGCGGAGATGTTTTCTTTAATATTGGTAACAACCATCATTTCTTGTTTTCACTCAGTCTACGAAATCCAGTCTTTGGGGCATTTGATTATACTACTCAACAGAGATATTCATAGAACTTGATAATCCAAACCTGTATCAATATGTATTGCATATGTAGGAGTAACAGAAGGGGAGAGAATGAAAAAGACAAAGAAAAGTAGAGGACAAAAAAATGAGAAGGAAGGAAAAAAGAATAGGGAAAAAAGAGCCTACAGGATGCAGCAAAAACAGTACCAGGAGGGCCTCCCTGGTAGCTCAAGGGGTTAAGTGTCAGCACTGTGAAGCAAATCGGAGCTTTTATAGTTCGAGTTCTATCCCCAGCTGGCCAGGTAGGTAACCCAAATGGCGCAGCAGACCTCTCCTGTCACGCCCGCTGTTCACCTCAGCAGTGTATTTCATCAGTCTGCCTGTTCTGTTTCCCACTCTGTCTCTGGTGAATCCTCTCACCACCAACCCCCCACCTCTGGCCTGTACCCCAATTCTTGTATGCATAAAATAATAAATAAATATTTTTTAAATAAATAAATAAAAACAGTACTAGGAGGGAAGTGTGTAGTAATACAGGCCCACATCAAGAAATAAGAAAGAGGGCCTCCTGGTGGTGCAGGCGGTTGAGCGCCACACAGTGAAGCTGTCTGCAGCCTCTGCAGCGCGGGTTCAATCCCGGCCAGCTGACGAGAATCCCACATGGCAGGACAGACGACTCCTGTCTCGCCTGCTGCTCCCCTCAGCAGTGTATTTCGTCAGACTGCCTGTTTTGTTCCCTGCTCTGTCTCTGGCGAATCCTCTCACCTTCCCGCACCTCTGGTCTGTACACCAGCACTTGTATAAATAAAAAAAAAGAAATAAGAAAGAGCTCAAATACATAATCAATTACATAAACAATAGAACTTGAGGAACCAAAAGAAGAAGACCAAATGAAGCCAAAAGCCACTAGAAGGAAGGAAATAATAAAAATTAGAGCAGAAATAAATGAAATATTAACCAAAAAATTCAAAAGATCAGTGAAACCAAAAGCTGATTCTTTGAAAAAAGAAGCAAAATAGGTAAACCTCTAGCTAGGCTCAATAAGAAAGAGATGGAGAAAACTAATAAGTAGAATCAGAAATGAAAGGGAAGTAACAGAAGATCATAAGTGACTGCTACAAACTTCTCTATGCCAAAAAACTGGATAAGATGAAAGAAACAAAAAAATTCTTAGAAACATACAACCTTCTGAGACTGAATCAGGAGGAACTGGAAAAACCCAAACAGACAAATTATAAGCTAGGAAATTGAAACAGCAATCAAAAGTCTCCCATAAAACCAATCCCAGACTGTAGAACTGAGGTTACCAGAAGGGGTAGGAAGGGAATGGGGAGCCAAAGGAGTAGTTCCCAGTGGCCTATGGTGGAGGGAGACTGATGCCTGGGGTGAGTATGCGTGGTAATATGCCTCTGAAGAGCTGTGAACCAAACCCTTAATATATATAGTGTTGTCAGCCAATGTTACTGCTATTAGAAAAAACAGATACAATTTTAAAATAATTAAATACATGTTAAAAAGGTGGGGATGCAGAAAGAAGACAAGGGGAGAGGGGTGGGAAGAGGAGAAGAGATGGGAAAAAAGGAGAGAAATAGATTAAAAATTCTGTATTTTTAGAGGCCAGAGTATTTTATCTGGGAAAAGAGAAGACTGAGAAAAGCTTTTGCTATTCTTTGTATACATAAAAGAGTGTGGACTGTTCTTTACATATTTGCATACTGTCTTGAAAACAAATTTTCAAAATGTACCAACTCATACATTTTTATTATTTGGATTCTCATTCCTAGAAGAATGTGATAAATGAAATCAGAATTCATTACATTCTCTTTTACCTTAGATAGAGCTATACTATAAGTAGGTATTTCCTTAATTCCTGCAGGATGAAGAAGCTAACCAAAATTACTACTGCTAAGAATATGAAGCTGGTAAAGTTAATGCTTTAGTGCTGTTAAAGGTAAAGGGTATAAGCCCTTTCCAAAACCCTGACAGAGGACTTGTAATGTTTATACATGTCAAATGTTTATGTAAACTTTGTAAAAGAAATTTTTGTATCCATCTTCTTTAAAAGGAACCTCCAAATTTGCATGAGCTCCAAGTCCCACAAAACTTGGATCTGCCATGTAAAGCTTATTCAAATTGACTGCCAAAGCTACTTTAGGAAATTTAAAGAAGAAAATTGTGCCAAATAATTCTGGAAGCCCTTCATACGAAGTCCTGCTTGAATATAAAGGCATGTTTAGAAAGTTAGGTGAATTCTCAAGGACCCCTCCATCCATTGAAGTTAGCAACAATTTCAACATCTTGTAATAAAAAAAAAATCAATATGTTATGGCATGTGTTACGTCCTCTAACGCACTATCTCCAACATTTTGAAAACTGATAAATAGGTAGGTAGTCAGATTGATGGATAGATAGATTAGATAGATAGAGAGAAAGAGAAAGAGAGTGTGAGATAGGTGATAAATGTCTCATCGTTTTTTTTTTTATAATAAATTGTGCGATGTTTCTGTCTTTGAAATTATATTATAAAAACCCAATCATAAGAAAACCTGTCATGGTCCAGAAGGCTATGTCAGGTAACACTGAATTATGTAAATTATAATATTATATAATACCAGGACAATTATAAGCCCACATACCGATATTCAATGAATGGGATATGATGAATAATGAAGAAAGTTGAATACTTTCATTTACTTGAATGATAAAAATAGTGTTATAAGCAAGTGAACTTAATAAACCTACAATAACCCTCAAACAATATTCTCATTGGGTATACCTTAGACTTAGAATAATTCACATAACTCTGGTTGGCACTGTTTTCAAGTTAAGGAAAGGAAGGCATAAGAAGGTTAAGTTCCAGGCCAGGGAGGCATAGCAACTGGCATTAACACAACCATCCCTTTTGCCTGTCCCATGCGGACATCATCTTCTTTCCTACATTCCAGGTAGCCTTTACCAACTGATCCACATGGACACATGAAATAAGACCTAAATGATAAATCGGGTCTCGAGCAAAAACACAGAATGGTCAGGAGGTAACAAGGAAATAGGGTTACCACCTCCTTAATATTCCCACCCACCCAATCTAGTTCTTACTTTGATAGCCTCTCTCACATGACCTCATTCTCATGAATACTCTTCCTTAAGCAGATAAGTCATTTGTCCTATTTATGACCAAAACTACTTTCCTTTGCTGGTGACATTTTGCTAGTGATGATGGCTGGGAAGCACGTCCTTCTACCTGGCTCTCCTCCGCCCCGCTCACGGTTGGTGCAGGCGTCTCCACTTGCTCTCCCAGGCCTGGTGCTCCAGTGTGGAATCTTGCTTGAAGCCATCTGTCGAAACATAAACTCTCCTAGCCCACATTCCCTTATTGCTCAAGTTCTGCCCCTCTCAACCGTCTGCGGCTTTGCGCTTGGCAAACCCAAAGGAAACTATTTACGGCTTACCTGTTCCCTGAGTGTGTTTAACCTTGGCAAATGAGATGTTTCACAACACGTGGGGTTTTAATCTCCTTTGAGGAGGCTTCCTTTTCATCACCTCTTTCTCTCAGAGGAGCAGGTGAAGACACAAGGAAAGGAATAGATTATTTTGAAGGGTGAACCAATTAAATAACAGTGATGGATGTAAAAGTCTCTTTTAGCTTAAAAGAAAAATGCTTACAGAAAGCACTTGATAATACAAAATGGCGGGTAGAGCATAAAGATCCTTCTTCCACCAGTTCCGGTGATGCTTGCCACAGCAGAGTCAAGGGCTCATCACCAGGGCACTATCTGGACATGTGATTCATAACACTGTAAATTTTTCTTCACACCTATCAGCATGAATTTTGAGAGATGTCTACTTTTTCCCATTTTAGGGGATATGAGTTTGCATGCAGAGCAGTGGTAACTAACTCAAATGTAGGGGGTAAGAGATGAGAGCCATTGCCATTCCCTTCCCCAACCCTACTCCCAGCACAAACCTAATATATAAACTGTGGACATGTCTATAGAGTGTTAAGGATATGGGTGAGAGATGTTGACCAGGAGAAGAGAATGGCATGTCTTCCACACAAACCCTCTTCTCAAAAATCTTGATGACTCCTTCTTCTCCCTTTTTTTTGTCAGTTTATATACTCAACACATGTTTATTGCATCCCCTATGAAGGGCAGGCACAGGGCTAAGCATCTATGACTAAAAGATAAGCACTCTTGATAATCAGGGGTAGGCATTCTTATTTCATTTTTAAAAAGATTTTTTTTATTATTATGTATTTATACCAGAACTGGGGTACAGGCCAGAGGTACAGGAGGGTGAGAGGATTTACCAGAGACAGAGTGGGGAGCAGAACAGGCTGACATATACTGCTGAGAGGAGCAGAGGGCAATCCAGGAGAGGTCTGCCTCACCATGTGGGTAGCTACCTGGCCGGGATCCAACCCGTGCTGCAGAGGCTGCGGACAGATTCACAGCACTGCGCTCAACTGCCTGCGTCACCAGGGAGGCCCAGGCATTCTTATTTCTTGAACACCTACTACATACAGCAAGCAAGTACATATTTATTCCACATTCAACATTAGGATGGAGATCTTTTCATCCTCTTCCTCCTCCTTTACTTCCTTTCCTTCTCCCACACCTCCAATCTTCCCTTCACCTCTCCCCCAAGTGATAACAAATATTTGAGAAGGTTATGTGGTTTCACACATATTTTGCAACTAAAACATGACCTAGACAGACTTGTACCCAATTCAGTCCTTCTACCATATTGCATCAATCCTCACAGTTAAGTGAAAGAAACAAACATTTAAGAACATATTTATGTTCCAAGGGATTAATGCTGTCAAGTAGATGTGGACTTGAACCTACAGGAATACATGGGGGATGGTGAATAATAGTCTTTTTAAGGAATTTGGAACTTCCTCTGGTCCTTATGAGGAGTAAAAAATGGGAGAAACCTGACACAGGAATCAGAAGTTTTAGTTTCTTATTTTATAAGAGCACATAATTTCAAATTAACCATACCCACCCAGGTTAATGATCTGTTATAGGTTTTCTGTGTCATACAACTTCAGCCTGAATAGCACCTTGATCAGATGGCCTTTGAGGCATAACAAGAATGCCAATTCAGGAAACTCATCTGGGCAGAAAAGCAACAGTTACGCAAACAGAAATCCATTCTGAGTAACCATTCCTTTAACACTTCATACAGAAACCACCAGAGAGGGCTTTTGCATTTCCTTTTGAAACTTAATGTATAGCAGTAATCAACATTTGCTTAGTTTGCCAGGGAAAACATAATTTTTAAACACCTTTAAGTAATGTTGTTGAATAAAGAAAAGAATTGTAGTAGTGAATTTTCTTGGCAGTCTTAGTTGAAAAAGGTGCATCAACCCTGAGAAAATAAATCATACAAACTGGTTAAATAAATAAATAAATAAATAAAAAGTCCTTTTGCTCATTTTGCTATTGTAACTGAGTGTGACTACCAAACTCCTAACTCAGGAAGGTTTCCTGACCACTGATTTTTTTCCCCACTATATGTAGGAACATGAGAGTCAGTTTGTGTGTCACTGAGAAGTAAGGTGGGACTTGTGGGGTAAGCACAGAACCGACGGAGCAGTGTGTTTCTGTGAGAGGGGAGGGACACTAAAGGCATATCCCTGAAAAGCGAAAGTACCTGGTTCCAGAATTTTGCTTTTCCACTGTCCTCACTTGGAGTGATGCTCTACTCAGTCTCCATTCCCTGTTCTCAGCTGGTACATTTTGACTGGCAATATTTATTTTCACTTCAGTAATTGAAAAATAAAAGAGCGTATGTCTGTCCTGCGGGTGAACTGAACAAGGCAGCAAAATGCTGGCATTATAATTGGTTACGCATTTGCCCATGCTACACAAGTAGCAGAGCCAACGCTTAAGTCCCAACTGTGTGACTTACTCAAACGGCCATGCCACAGCTAATTGGCTTCACCAAAGTTCTCAGTCAGTTGATTCAGCTGTAGTAGTTTAGACATGGTCTTTTCCCAAAGAAGGGGCCAGACTGTAGCTGTTACTTTTTTTGTTTTTTAAAGAGGCATGTATTATTTATTTATTTGTTTGTTTGTTTGTTTATACAAGCACTGGGTACAGTCAAAAGCGCGGGAGGGTGAGAGAATTCACCAGAGCCAGAGCGGGCAGCAGAGCAGGCAGAAGGACCGAAGCACACTGCTGAGGGGAGCTGCGGGCGGCAGGAGAGGTCTGCGCGCCATGTGGGACCCTCCTCCGGTGGCCGGGGAGCAGCCGGGGATCGAACCGGCGCCACAGAGGCTGCGGGCATCTTCGCAACCCAGCGCTCAACCGCTGCGCCACCGGGGAGGCCCTGTAGCTGTTTCTAAATGACTGAAATGACCAGTAGAAAAGCCAGTGATTCAAACCACTCCCCTGGAGGAGAAAGAACCCGCGATCACAGGCTTAAATTATGGGTTGGATTGATGCAATGTTTATTTTTTTCCAACGTGGAAAAACTGAATAACCTGCATTTGCTCTTTTGTTATTTTAGGTAGAGAATAATATTGAACGACTAAGATGATTTCACAACTTTTTGGATATGTTTATACAATAGAAACATTTATAGAAAGACTGCCTTTTCCCTAATAAAAGATTTCTTCCCCCAATACTGATGAATGATAGCTGGGACTCTCCCCCATTTCTTCAGCTGAGTGTCTCATCCTAATGCTTGTTAAACATGGTTCTGGCAAACGTGCCTGCGAAAAAAATCCCAGGCCCATGACCAGTCACGTCCCTGAGCAACCTAAATCAGAACCCCCTCTAGCTGAGCTGCTTACAAGTCTACAAAGCCTACCTGTCATCTTTTGGCTCTCAAGTCTCCACTAATTGTGCAGGAACCCACAGGTGTGTAGTCTGATCTGAGATCTCCAGCTCAGTAAAATAAATCACGGATGATAGGGAATAGTCTCCACTCAGTTTCCCTTTAGTAATTTTTTCCTTTCCCGTCTCCCCAACTTCCAGCCGGCAAGCTCAGACTCCTTTGCTTCTCTCAATGACTCTGCAAATGAGTCTGGTTGTGGCAATATTTGATGGGCCCCTTGCAATGTGGTGATCTTTTCTAGACATGCAGCTTGAGCTTAGCCTCCATTCCCCAAAATGCAATTCAGCCACTTGCCTTTTGGTCCACAATTAAGGACCATGCATGAAATCAGCCTTGAACCTTTGCAAAAACACCCCAAGTTAACATTACCCTAGAGCATCTGTCCATCTTTAATCAAGAATAGAAAGTTAGATAAAATAGAGATTTTACAAAGAAACTATAATTGATGTTTCCTTTTGTTATGATGGCATTGCTACCACAGAAAGAATTATCTTCTCAAAGAGCTATATAGGCTGCAAATTGTGTACTTTTTAATGTTTATCTGGTGATTTGTTCCAATACCTTTGATTAAAAAATAGTAGAAGACATATCACAGAATATTACCTGAGTTACTGCCTAATCTGTGGTGTGTAGCATTGCTAAGCCTCCAAAGAAAATTTAAAAAAAGAAAACATACTTAAAAATTGTAGTTGGTGCCTGAGCCTAGGCTGGGAAGTGGGAAGCAGGTGCTGAAATTGGTTGGGAATGTTCCATTTTGGCTCTTCCCTGGTCACACACACCCTCTATCTCATGAAGAACTGTCACTCTTCTCCATCATCACCACCACCGTTCTCATCCATAATTTTCCCCTGAATGACTTCTTCAGCCATCTATTCGTCTTCCCACTTCAGTGCCTATCCTCCTACCACCAAGTGTCCACGGGCAGCTTTTTAAAGCTTTCATCAAATCATATCACCTGCTGTTCCTCCTGCCAGGTACATTGTCCCCCTCTCTCCCCCAAAGGACACCTGACTTCCAATTTTTCAGGTATTAGTTTCAGTCATCACCACACACACACACACACACACACACACACACAGACACACTCACACTCACATACATATATACATATATATATATATATATATATATATATATGGTTTCTCCCTATTATTCCCACTAATTGCTCATTCTTTCATACATATTTGTTTGATCTCTAGTAAAATATCCACCTTCCTCAGTAGGCTAAGTCCCACAGCCCAGAGAACCTGCTTGTTTCTTCACCAGCAGATGCCCCAAAGCCAGCATGTCAACGTGTATGTGCTAGATACTCAACCAATGTTGGATGAAGAAAAATTTGAATGTATGTTGATGGCTGAAAGAAGCTGGTGTCCAGAAATCAAAACAGGGTCACTCATGTTGGTAAACGGGCAAAGGAGGAGGTGAAATAATAGTCGAGAAAAAGAAAACGTGAAAGTAGGCCTCCCTGGTGGTGCAGTGGTTAAAGACACAGCGCTAGCACGCTAGCTCCAGCCACTGCGGCACGAGTTCAATCCCCAGTCTGCCAGGGAGCTGACCCACATGGCGCAGCAGACAGCTCCTGTCTCTCCCACTCCTGCTCCCCTCAGCAGTGTATTGCAGTAGATCTACCTGTTCTGCTCCCCACCGTCTCTGGTGAATCCTCTCCCTGCTCCCCCGCACCTCTAACCTACACCCCTGTTCATGTATGCATAAATAATTAATCTTTTTTAAAAAATAAATAAGAAGACATTCTAAAAAAAGAGAAAAAATGAAAGTGCCACGTGCATGAGGGCAGAGGGACCAGAGCTGTACACAGAGGATTCAGTCAGGGACTTACAGTGGATGTGGGCAAGGTCAGCTGAGAAAAGTAAGCGGGGTGGCTGGCCTTGCTGCCTAGGGGTCCACCCTCTTGGTCTAGACAATCTCTCTCTCTGCAACGTCCAGTTTGCAAGCCCAATATCCACTGGGGAAGACTGCTTCCTTCTGTCCCCCTGAGGACCAAGAAGCAGAACTAGGACACCTCCCCAGTTATATACAAATGATGAACTGGGCTGGGCTGTGGATTGCTCATCTCCAACCACACAACTCTCTTTGCAGTGAAGCTACACATGTGTTATGCAGGTGACGTCCCAATGAACCTCCTATAAGCTAGAATGCCAAGTTCCAGGGAGAATGCCATGATCAATTTTCAAAAGCATATGTCTCCAAATGCATACTATTGTTCATTTGAAAACATTCCACACCCAAAGGATGATATTCTATACATTCGAAAGAGGTATTCCTTACACTCCTCCCAGGATTTTTCTATGGCTAATAAGGCATTTCCAAAAAAGATCTGAAAGAAACCTTTGGCTGGATAGCTCTTCAGAACACAAGCACCTACGAGCAGGAAATGACCTGAAAAGAGTAGCTCCTGGCAGCAGTGGTGATATACAAACCAGGCATTACTAGAAGTATGGGGCGGGAGGTGAGAAATAACTAGGCACTTGAGGTGCCGCTCTAAGAGCCCATTCAATTCTTGATCTCTGTAGCTGACATGGAATTAAAACACCAGAGCAACAGAATACCCAGTCTATTAAAATTCTCCAGGGAGGAATAAATTACAGTGTTTATGGTAAATCTAATCTTTGTCATAGGATCTCCAGCCTTATTTCAACACATTAATCCTATAGTTAAAAGACCAGGTGGATGGGACACAATCCTTGTATTCACAAGTGTTTCAGGCCTCAGCCAAGTTTCTACTGATTTGATTAAACGTTATCTCATACCCAAGGGTCTCGGTGAGGGTGTTGGTCAGGAATGTGAGACTAGGGTGATGGTATTGGATTGAGCTTCTTAGGCCAAAGGAAAGTTCTTGACCCAGGAAGAGAAAAGCTAACAATAAAACTGCAGAGGAACAATCTTGGCTTTATCCCTTTGATAGAAAGGGCAGGTATGGGAGAGTAATGTTGGCTTAGTTCCCAGAATATTTATTAAGCTCTTGAAGAGAATGGTATTGGAATTTTAAGTACAGTATTGTGTGAATTGCTCACCTGTAGGAAATTGTAGATATGTCCAGCAACCTAAATTCTTTATCCCTTTCAGCTGGGTGACTAATGTTCACCACTTCGCTCTAGTCTGTTCTGACAGGGATGCGCCAAAGTGTGGCGCACAGTGAGGTACACACCCCAAAGAGCCAGAGGGCTGGCCCAGAGACTTATGTGAAGAAACACTTTAAAAACTTCCTGTCATTAAGGATAGACTTTAAGATTTGAGATGCTGGGTTTCCTGGCATCTTTCAGGGCCAGACCATTGATTTAGTTTAAGTAAGAGTGTTAAAAATGTATCAGGGGTGGGGGGGACGAAAAACAGCCCCCCAAGGACAATAGGAGAGATCTCTGGCGCCACCTAGTGACCAGGAAAAAAACAGTCACTAACACCCCATAGAACAGGAAATTTCTTAAGACTGCTTGAAAAGGGCAGAAGGCTTCTGCAGTGGCCAGCCGGGAAGTTATTCCACGCCAGGCCCCTTCCGACCAGCAGTCTGAGCCCACAGAGGGAGCAGGCACCCACGTCCGGGGCAGACCGGGGGCGCAGAAGAGTGTGCCTGAAACCGGAGGCGCAGGGACTGCATCCCGCTTCGCCATTTGAGAACAGGGACATTTCTTCAGTAAAAACTGCCTAAAACCAGCAGAAAGCTCCCCCAGAAGACAGAGATGGCTCCTGGAAGAGCCAGAGGGGAGCGGAGAAGTTCACCCAAGATGTCAGTCAGTCCGAGCAACACAGTGTCCCAACGCATACGACAAATTAGAAAACAGACAGTAGGGAGTAGAAGAACCACACGCAACCTAAAAACTCCTCAGGAAAGAAGCACACCACAAAAAGAAAACCACTCCCCAGATTGCAACGACAGCAACTTGGAAGAACTTCTGAGCCTTCCAGAAAGAGAATTTAAAATTGCCATGATTAAAAAAGTGATAGATCAGAAGAAGGAAATTGAGTCCCTAAAGAGGGAAGTAAGAGAAATGCAGGAGATCAAAGAATTAATGGAGGAACTAAAGAACTCTGGGAAAAGCAATGAAAGCAGAATAGATGAAATGGAAGAACGAATAAGTAATCTTGAAGACACAGAAATAAAAAGAACCAAAACAGAAAAGGAAAGAGAAGTACGAAGGAAAAAGAATGAAGAAAGACTTCGGGAACTATCTGACTCCATGAGGAAAGGAAATATAAGAGTTATAGGAATTCCAGAAGGAGAGGAGAGAGATGTAGGAACAGAGAAAATATTCATGGATATAATTGAAGAGAACTTCCCAAATGAGAAGAAGGAGCTGAAAATTGATATACAAGAAGCAAGAAGAACACCAAACTTCCACGACGAAAGGAAAAACACAGCAAGACACATAATAGTAAAGCTCCCAAGAATCCAGGACAAGGAAAAAATAATGAAGCTGACAAGAGGGAAGAAACAGATAACATTCAAAGGAAAACCAATCAGGCTGACATCAGACTTCTCTGAAGAAACACTACGGGCAAGGAGAGAGTGGAGGGACATAGTCAACAGACTCCAAGAAAACAGATGCCAACCAAGAATACTCTATCCCGCAAAGCTCTCTTTCCTCCATGAAGAAAGAATATGGACCTTCCCAGACAAAGAGAAACTCCGGAATTTCATTGCGACTAAACCCCCACTCCAAAAAATATTACAAGGAATCCTAAAGCCAGAACCTCAGAGGGACGAATAACAACGAAAGAAGACCAAAAAAAAAAAAAGTTATTAAAAGAATAAATAAATAAAATCAAAGGAAAGACAAACATAATGGCAAATACAGATGCTAACATATCAATATTAACTCTAAATGTAAATGGACTAAACTCTTCAATAAAAAGACACAGAGTTGCAGCCTGGATTAAGAAACAAAACCCAACCTTTTGCTGTCTCCAGGAAACACATTTAGCTACAAAAGATAAAAATAGGCTCAAAGTCAAAGGATGGAAAACAATCCTACAAGCAAATGGGCCAAAAAAGAAAGCAGGAACAGCTATACTTATATCAGATAAAACAGACTTCAAACTCAAAAAAATAAAAAGAGACCCCAATGGTCACTACATTATGATTAAGGGGACAATACTTCAAGAAGAAATAACACTCATTAACATATACTCACCAAACGAAAGAGCACCAAAATATATCAGACAACTGTTGTCCTCTCTGAAAACAGACATCAGAGAAAACACATATGTAGTGGGAGACTTCAACACACCACTATCAACAATGGATAGATCAACAAGACAAAAAATAAGTAAAGAAACTAAAGCTCTAAATAAGGACCTAGAGCATTTGGGCTTAACAGACATCTATAGAACACTAAACCCAAAAAAAACGGAGTACACATTTTTCTCAAGCGCACATGGATCATTCTCCAGGATCGATCACATACTGGGGCACAAGACAAACATCAACAGATACACCAAGATTGAAATCATACCAACCATCTTTTCTGACCACGAAGGCATCAAACTAGAAATAAATCATAAAAAGAAGGCAAGGAACTATCCTACCTCATGGAGATTAAAATCCACACTACTGGAAGACCACTGGACTAACGAGGAGATCAAAGAAGAAATTAAAAAATTCTTTGAATTGAATGACAAGGAGGACACCAATATCCTAAATGTATGGGATGCAGCAAAAGCAGTAATAAGAGGAAAATATATAGCAATAGAAGCTCACATCAAAAAACAAGAAAGAACTCAAAGAAACAACCTAATCTCGAAGCTCAAAGATCTAGAAAAAGAACAACAAAAAAACCCCAGAACCAGTAGAAGAAAAGAAATAATAAAAACCAAAGCAGAAATAAATGAAATTGAAACTAAAAAAACAATCCAAAAGATCAATGAAACCAAGAGCTGGTTCTTTGAAAAAATAAATAAAATAGACAAACCCCTAGCCAGGCTCACAAAGGAAAAAAGGGAGAAAGCACAAATAAACAGGATCATCAATGAAAGAGGAGAAATCACAACGGACACAGCAGAAATCAAAAGAATAATCAGTAACTACTATGAACAGTTATATGGAAACAAGTTCAACAATCTAGAGGAGATGGACAAATTCCTACAACTCTACAATCACCCAAAGCTAGATAAAGAAGAAATAGAACACCTAAACAGACCAATTACAAGCAGTGAAATTGAAATGGTAATCAAAAACCTCCCCAAAAACAAAAGACCAGGACCTGATGGATTTACAAATGAATTCTACCAAACATTCAGAGACGAATTAGTGCCTATCCTTCACAAACTCTTCCAAAAAATTGAGAAGGAAGGGACAATACCAAACACGTTCTATGAAGCCAATATTACACTAATACCAAAACCGAATAAGGACAACACAAAAAAGGAAAACTATAGGCCAATCTCCCTAATGAACACTGATGCAAAAATCCTCAATAAAATTTTAGCTATCAGAATCCAACAATGTATCCATAAGATAATTCACCACGACCAAGTTGGATTCATTCCAGGGGCACAAGGATGGTTTAACATCCGAAAATCAATCAACGTTATCCAACACATCAACAAAAAGAAATATAAAAACCATATGATAATATCAATAGATGCTGAGAAAGCTTTCGACAAAGTGCAACACCCATTCATGATAAAAGCCCTTGAAATTCTTGGGATACAAGGAACATACCTCAACATCATAAAGGCCATCTATGACAAGCCAACAGCCAGTATCATTCTCAATGGTGAAAAGCTGAAAGCAATTCCATTAAGATCTGGAACAAGACAAGGATGTCCACTCTCACCACTGCTTTTCAATATAATACTGGAAGTCCTAGCCAGAGCAATAAGACAAGAGAAAGACATCCAAGGAATCCAAATAGGAAAAGAAGAAGTCAAACTATCACTATTTGCAGATGATATGATAATATACATAGAGAACCCCAAAAACTCCACAGAAAAACTAATTCAACTCATCAATCAATTCAGTAAAGTGGCAGGATACAAAATCAACACGCAAAAGTCAGTAGCCTTCCTATACACAAACAATAAATCTGAAGAAGAAGAAATCAAAAAAACCACCCCTTTTATTATCGAAACAAAAAAAATGAAATATTTGGGAATAAATCTAACAAAAGAGGTAAAGGACCTATACAAAGAAAACTATAAAACACTGTTAAAAGAAATAGAAGAAGACACAAAGAAATGGAAAGACATCCCCTGCTCATGGATTGGAAGAATAAACATTATTAAAATGGCCATCCTACCAAAAGCAATATACAGATTCAATGCTATTCCAATCAAAATCTCAATGGCATTCTTCAAAGAAATAGAACAATTATTGATGAAATTCATATGGAATCACCAAAAGCCCCGAATAGCCAAAGCTCTACTGAAAAAAAAAGAAGGAAATGGAGGCATCACACTCCCAGACTTCAAACTATACTACAAAGCCATAATCATCAAAACTGCATGGTATTGGAACAAGAACAGACATACAGACCAATGGAATCGAATAGAAAATCCAGAAATAAACCCACAGATTTATGGTCAACTAATCTTTGACAAAGGAGCAAAGACTATGCATTGGAGCAAAGAAAGTTTGTTCAATAAATGGTGCTGGGAAAACTGGGTCGCTACATGCAAAAGAATGAAGCTTGACCACTACCTCACACCATACACAAAAATCAACTCAAAATGGATTAAAGAACTAGACATAAGACCTGAAACCATAAAATACATAGAAGGAAATATAGGCGAAACACTACGGGATTTGCACATCAAAGACATCTTTACAGACACATCACCCAAAGCAGTGATAGTGAAGAGAAAGATAAACAGCTGGGACTACATCAAATTAAAGAGCTTCTGCACAGCAAAAGAGACAATAACAAAAACAAAGAGAAACCCCACCAACTGGGAGAACATTTTTGCACCCAACACTAATGATAAAGGACTGATCACAAAAATCTGCAAAGAGCTGATGAGACTCAGCAACAACAAAGAAAATAATCCAGTCAAAAAATGGGCAGAAGAGCTAAAAAGAAACTTCTCTGAAGAGGAAATGCAAATGGCCAACAGACATATGAAAAAATGTTCAACAGCACTTGTAATCAGGGAAATGCAAATCAAAACTACCATGAGATACCATCTCACACCAGTGAGAATGGCACATATTAAAAAAACTAGCAACAACAAATGTTGGCGAGGATGTGGAGAAAAAGGAACTCTTGTGCACTGTTGGTGGGAGTGCAAACTGGTCCAACCACTATGGAGAGCTGTGTGGAGATTTCTGGACCTACTAAACATAGAGCTTCCATATGATCCAGCAATTCCACTCCTAGGTATTTACCCAAAGGACACAGAAACATCCATTCCAAAGAGCACCTGCACTCCTATGTTTATAGCAGCACTGTTTACAATAGCTAAGCTTTGGAAACAACCCAAATGCCCAAAAATAGATGACTGGATCAAGAAGATGTGGTACATATATACCATGGAATATTACTCGGCATTCAAAAAAGATAAACACATGCAATTTGCAGCAACATGGATGGCACTGGAAGGGATCATGCTCAGCGAAATAAGCCAAAAAGAAAAAGAAAAATACCGGATGGTCTCACTCATAGCAGGAATCTAGAAAACTTAAATAAGGGACCAGGAAAATGAATATAAGAAAGTGAAAATCAAAATCAACAAAAAACTATGAACCAGAGACACTTGTTGGGGGGTGGGGGGCGGGTGGGGAAGGATTGGGGTTAGAATGGGGCGTTTGCAATTGTATGGGGGAATATAAAAATAAAATTTAATATTAAAAAAAAAAAAAAAAAAAAAAAAAAATGTATCAGGAAGGGCTTGGAATAGCAGGTGGGCAGAGAGTGAGATGCTCCTGGCCAAATAAGTCCCATTTTTGCCCCAAAGTTTGAATCCAAGATCAAGGATCTTGGATCCTTGTGTGATCCTTGAACATCACACTAGACCCGGAAGACAATCTCTCTCTCTGCAATGTCCAGTTTGCAAGCCCAATATCCACTGGGAAGACTGCTTCATTCTGTCCCCCTGAGGACCAAGAAGCAGAACTAGGACACCTCCCCAGTTATATACAAATGATGAACTGGGCTGGGTTGTGGATTGCTCATCTCCAACCACAAAACTCTCTTTGCAGTGGAGCTACACAAGCAATTTAGAAGATCTTTCAAGAGGCATGAACCTCTACTCTCTGATACCTTCACATTTTCCCTCAATAGCCCAATAAACTAGCAACAGTTACCATCTCAAGGACTCTGGCTGTAACATATCAAAAGAACATTTTATTAAAAAAAGAATATTAACAAATATTACATATCCTGAGGCTGGCATATTATAGATTCAGGCCCCACGATCTATTAATTTTCTACAATGAGGATTATCTAATGCCACTTAATCTCTTTTTTTTTAAGATTTATTTATTTATACAAGAACTGAGGTACAGGCCAGAGGCACAGGGGTGGGGGTGGGGGTGGGGGGGAGGTTAGTGAACTCACCAGAGACAAAGCAGGGAGCAGAACAGGCAGACAGACCGAAAACACTGCTGAGGGGAGCAGCGGGCAAGACAGGAAAGGTCTGCCTCATCATGTGGGTTTCACCCTGGTCGGCTGGAAATTGAACCAGTGCTGCAGAAGCTGTGTTCAACCCTCTGCACCACCAGGGAGGCCCCTAATCCCTTTTTTTTTTAAAGATTTATTTATGCATACAAGAACTGGGGTATAGGCCAGAGGTGTAGGGGCTGAGAAGATTCAACAGAGACAAAGTAGGGATCAGAATAGGCACGTCTACTGAAATATACTGCTGAGGGGAGCAGCAGGTGAGACAGGAAAGGTCTGCTGCGTCATGTGTATTTGCTCCCTGGCTGGCCATGATTGAACTCGTGCTGCAGTGACTGGCAATAACTTGCTGGCACTGTGTCTTTAACCCCTGCACCACCAGGGAGGCTCCTGCCACTTAATCTCTTAACAAATATTCCTGGAAGATATTTCAGCTTCTCTCCATGTACAGGTCAGTGATTACAGCTTTGTAGGAAGAAGCCACAATTCTGGGAAAATGGTATCATTTAGGGCGTCCCTTGACTAAATGATAATGCAAGGAGAGCACCACTACATCGTCAGTTTCCAGATTAACAGTTTCTCAGTCTAATTGAGCTGATGTCAGCTCAGAGATTGTGGGGTTCTCCCCCTTATTCAACCAGCACCTATTTGTGTCAGATAACACTGCCTTCGAAGAGCCATTTCTAATGACTCCCACACTCAAGAAACCCTCGAAAAAGTTCATGGCCATTTTATCAATTTTCTTCTCCTGTCTCTGTTTCTGGTCATTTTGGTTTCCCCACCAATTTGCCAACTAAAAATGAGGATTTTCATGATACCCTGACTCTCAAAATTACAATGAGTGCCTTCAAACAATCATGCACAGTGACATAAGCTTTATCCATTTTAAAGTTAATTGCATACCCAACCAGCACCTGTGTATATCAATCAATGTGCCCAGTTTTTTATGTTCACACCTTCCATCCCTCTCCTGCTAGGGGTCTCCTCCAAACAGCAGCCTTCTCTCCTGCTAAGGAGAACCTCAAAACCACCATGTTTCTAATAGCTTAATTCAGACATGAATGGCCAACCCGAAAATTCTTAAAACTCAATACCCCAAGTTTCTCCCACTCTTACTCAGGTTTTCCCCAGTCTCACTCAGAACCCTTCCCACAGACCATAGGGGAAGGGTTGTGTATTCTACTATCATTATGTTAAGATGGACATATATGCTTCTTGAAATTTTATATAAACCAAAATTACTACATGCAAAACTGTTTGAAGAAAAACGGTCCTTAATACAATGGTTTTGAAACCTAGTTGATAATACATCACTTGGAAATTTTGTAAAGATGTAGAATCCTGACCTCACTCCATAAAAATTGAATCAAGAAGGTCTGAGATGGGGGTCAAGAAATCTGTATTCTTACCATTCTCTAAATTCTGACTACTGGGCCTCCCTGGTGGCTCAAGGGGTTAAGACACAACCTATGAAGCTATCTGCAGCCACTGTAGCATGAGTTCGATCCCCGGCCAGGGAGCTACCCACACGGTGCAGCAGACCTCTCCTGACTGCTCCCCTCAGCAGTGTATTTCATTCTATCTGCCTGTTCTGTTTCCCATTCTGTCTTTGGTGAATCTTCTCACCCCCCACACCTCTGGTCTGTACCCCAGTTCTTGTATGTATAAATAAATAAATCTTTTTAAAAAATCAATCAATAAATAAATTCTGACTGTTGATTGGATTTGAGGTTCATCAACCTAAATTATTATTATATTTCTGCAATAATAACCATGATCTTTTATTTTATGTTTTATAACTTTCTATTTTGAGATAATCTAGATAAATTAATAATTGTAAGAAATACAAACACTAGCTTACTCTTTACCTTGTTTCCCTCAATGATATCATCTTTCAAAACTATAGGACAATATCATAACCAGGATATTCATGATACACTCCACTTATTTTATTCAAATTTGGCCAGTTTTATACACATTTGTGTATGCGTGTGTGTGTGTAATTAGTTCCATGCACTTTTTACCTGTGTGTAGGTTTGTGTATGTACTACCACAGCCAAGATACAGAGGAGAAAAAGGCTCCCTTGTGTTGCTTTTTGAGAGCCTTACCTACCCCCTCTGCTCAATCCTGACACCCACTGCTGTAGTCTCCAGTTCTCGGATTTTGTCATTTCAATAATGTTACATTAAAAAAAAAAAATCAAAGCATATCTATGTGATAGGCTGAATAATGGCTTCCCAATAACTTCCACATCCTAATCCCTGGAACACAGATGGGAGTTTCTGAACCATTCGGAACAACCCTAATGGGAAACGTAAAAGACTTTGGACTGAAGGGTGCTTTTGTGCCATGGTGTAGAAGCCAAGTGATTGTTCTGTGGAAGCACAAGGGCAGAATTTTGAAAGAAGAGCACTCTCTCTTCAAATACACAGAAGAAGCTATCAGTCCTCCAACGTTGACCAATTTTCCTCTGTGTTGAGCTGATAACTTTGTCACAAGATTCAAAAGCAGGTTGGCTGTACTACACATGTTTGAAACTGGCCCCATTAAGTGTGACTTATGCTAGTCTCCGTTTTGTAGACAAGGGAGTATGGGCCAACTGTGAAATCAGCCTTTCACTCTTCTGGACTTATGCCTTCTCTACTTTTAAGGGCATCTGTTACCATCAAGAGTATTAAAGTCTTTGTTCACCTAAGTAGGAGACAGACCTAGTCTCTTGAACTCTAAGGGTGACAGTAGACAGAAAAGTATGTCCCCAGAGTCATGTCAAAAACAGAAACAAAACTCCTGACATTTAGTTTGCCAATCTAACCACCAGACCGCATTTCCTCCATTTAATTTCCACTGTCCGTCACGTAATTACATCAATGCTTCACTGTGTTTATGACACATGGCACGGATTAAAGAGCTGAATGTGAAATGCTCTGTCTGAGAAGGCCATTACTTTGAACAATTGTTTTAGTTGGACTGAAAAGTGACCTTAAGCACATTGACTAGGTTCATATATTAGTAAGGATTCAGCATTGTGTCCAGAACCCAAAGGCAGGGATACCATGCGTTCCTAGGAAGGCGTGGGAACTAGGGTTTGGAAATCTGATTCATCTCTCTCTTTCTGTCTCTCTCTTTCTCTTCCACCTCTTTCCCTTTCTTTATCTCTTTCCCTCCCTCCCTCTCTCCTCTTCTTTCTCCTTCTTCTTCTGTTATGGAATCTATGTGATAAGAAATACAGCCCTGGAAATATACCAACCACAGGTACATTCACAGCAGAAACTGAATCTTCCTTGTCTGTGATTCCCAGGGAAGGGAGTATGACTGGCCCTTTTTGATCATGGGCCACCCTGCCAGCAAAAATTGAGGCCAGGAGAATGGGTACTCGTTGTACAAGAAGACTCAGAAGAACTGTTAATGGGTGCTCCAGGGGGAAAAGTTCAACAAGGTCTCCACAGATTAAATAGTGGGATATTAGCGCTTCTTTCCATTAATTGGAACTAGAAATCTCAGTCCTATTAAGTCACTTTGTTTATGAGGAATCAAGTTTAAGTTTTACCATATTGTCAAATCTTTCACACCTAGACTCACAACCCAATAGACTGGTCAAAGTTTTATTTCTACA
This sequence comes from Talpa occidentalis, assembly GCF_014898055.3. NCBI lineage: Eukaryota > Metazoa > Chordata > Mammalia > Eulipotyphla > Talpidae > Talpa > Talpa occidentalis. Next base: position 56,098,287 of record NW_023604861.1, on the reverse strand, counting down.
TTAAAATCACAATGCTTGAAAATTTAAAATACTATGATTTCAAGCAACTTAGTTTAGGAAGTACAGACACATTTAGCAATCTGATAAGACTTTCATGAAAGAGAAAGGAAAGACTATTGAGAATTATAACTCATGGGCTTTAAGACCACTTTTTATGACTGTGTGTTGTAAATAAATCATTATCCCTTCTGGTTTTTTCATTTTTTTACATATCAAAATGGAAAAATAAAATTTACCTGATTGTCTTTAGTATTTTTGTGATCATCAAATGAGTTAGTCGGACGTATAAAATGCTTTATAATCCAAAGAGCACTGTAGCAATGTGACACTACAATCATGTTTGTCTAGGATTCATGCCATTGAAAATAAAAGTAATAATAAGAAGTCTCTTGCATTTATTTATTTTTTATACAAAGATAAAAAATGATACATATAAATGTCTATGCTTATTTTTCCAAGATCTTTTTCATCTTAATTAGAGCAGAAAATATTGTCATCACACTGCTGGAGGTAAAAATGAGGACTGAATAAAATTGTTTGCCAAGTGTCACACAAACAGTAATGGAACAAGACCTTTTGGCCAGGCTATAAATTAAATAAACCAATGTCAAAACCCTCGTTCAGGTTGTCATCCTATTTGCTTTACAGGAGGATGGCATTTCATAGTACCAAAAATGCCCCCAAAATGCCTTAGAAGCCAGTGTTTCTGTGAGATGGAAACAGAGTGGAAGAGTATCTCCTTGAATGTGGCTGTGGACCATGTTCTGTTTTCTCCTCATGCACAGAAAAAAGCCACTCTAACTGGCTCTTGGACCCTCCCCTACTGATTTCAGGATCTCTCCAGCTCTCCAATCTTCCCAGGGAAGGATGCAAAAGACTGCAGCTCCTAGGTTGCATTTGCATTCTCTCAAGTCAAAATACTCCCTTTTGGAGCATTCATGCTCCTCCCAACAGGAGCAAAGATTCCCGAGAGGCAGGAAACAGCAACACGCCTCCCTAATGCTGACATTTTATGGAGCGAGGAATTTGATTTCTTAGAGCAAAAGTACCCATTATATAAGAGAATGTTTTTGCACAGATTCTCTTTTTAAATATGAGCAGAATCAGACATTTTTACAAATATCTCTCAAAGAGAACACAAATGTGCTATTCTAACTTACCTAAAAAGTGAGACTATCTTTAACTGCCGCAGAGAGCATGGCTGAAGCTAAAAAAGGACTGTTCTGTGCACTGGCTCCATCATGTTTGTCCTGAATCGTGGTGAGTGGATCTTGTTTATTTTTCTTCTCTTTAATAACTGAAAGAGCTCTGAGAAGGTCTGAAACTGGAAAAACCAAAAGCCATTTCATGGCAGTGGCATCATTAAAAGCAGCTGTTGTTATTTATTTATTAGGGTGCATCCTATAATGAAAATGTCCACTGAATCAGCCTGTGTCCATTTATTATGAACACAGGTATCCCGGATTTATTGTGCTGTTAGTTTAATTGGAGCATTGTTGAGAAATACGTGTTTCCAATGAGAAGGGATTGAAAGTCTAGATAAATCACCCCCAAATAACATATGGCTTTTTCCAATGAAGTTCATAAGCAATTTGTATGCCATTTGTTTCCCAAGGACAGGGCTTTTTTGTATTAAACTGAAATCTAAAGTAGGGTACATTGATTTACAGGAAATTGTTCCTTTACACACAAATTTCCCTTTTACAAATACTATTTTAGGGGGTCAGATTGAAGGAAGGCTTGCGGTGTTCAAGCCAGCCATGTCATCAACCGTGTCAGTATCTGTTTATAAAGTTTTTCCCAATTGGAGGATCCAAAATTCACAAAATATTTGTTTTAAATCATTTCAAATAAACAGCATAGAATTTAATCTTTGGACTCACTTCCAAGGAAGACTATATTCCCTTGTATTTCACAGAAAAAGAGAAGGGCAGGCAGGCTGATCAGGGAGTAAGGGTGAGTCAACCAGGGGGTCGGGGCCTCTTTCTGAGGAAATGTGTCTGTCCTTGCTTTCTCAAACTGAAAAGGCACCATGTGTGTGCCAATCTCTTTTAATGACAGAACTTTGAAAATGCCCCAGAATTTTCCATTTGCCACTCTGAGCTCACAGACAGCACTTTTATTGCCTAGTATATTTATTTGCAGATCTTGAAATGTCCATATGTCATGGAAGATGTGTGCCTTTGGTGACAGATACTGAGATGTGTCCAAAAATAACTTTTCCAGGGCTCAAGGCCCGAGGTCTTGATTTCAGGGTGATGTGACCCTCAAGGAAGATCAACTGGTGAGCACCGCCAGTTGAGACAATGTTCCCTTCACTTGTTCAGTGCCCTCCACCTCTTCCATTTCATCTGAGATAAGACAACTGAGCTTGGACATTTTTCACTTCTAATTCCTCTCAGGCAAAGCCTAGTTGCTGGGAAAGTTTTCTTCTTCTTAGAAAAAGATTCAAAGAGAGAAAATGAGTTGCGCACACCAGTAGGCAGGAGAATTTGCCCTTGTTCACAGACTGTGTCTACTTGGGTTGCTTGCTAAGAATATGGCATCATCAGCATAAAAAAGGCACAGTGGCAGGAAGTGGAGAGAAGACCCATTTTGTTTTCTGCTCTGTCTTTCCTCTTGCATTTCAAAGAAAAATATTCAATACCCAATATGTGTGTATTCAAACAAGCCTGAGGCTTTCCTGGAAGCCAGAAATTGTTCAAGTGTGACTGAGAATCACCACAGCTCTGAAATGCCACTGGAGGCCATCATGGCATGGGGAGGCATTTCCTGCGAGGAAAGCAGGGCGCCGGTGACTTCACTTTCCCTCACCTTTGCCTCAGCTAACTAACCAGAAGCTGAATGAAGAGAACACATGAAGTCATTCAGCCTCAACTCTGAAACTTTTTCATTCCTATTGCCTTGAAAATAAGATTTGCTCTTGGTTGGTTTCCAAGTCAGTAATTTATTATTCTTTGCCCCCAGTGCCATATTTCAACTTTGGGAATTCAGAGACTGTTTATAGGCAGAGAGGGGCAGGATCAGGTCATTGTTTTGTTTGGAATACAAGAATCTACTCCCTTAACCGTATCTTCTACACAGTCCACTGTCAACTCTACCAGAGAGAGGCAGAGAACAAGGGAGGCATGTGCCCCTCACCTCTCCTACCTCCTCAGCCCAAATATTAATATGACCTTTGTGGCTCTGTGGTGGTGGCTTCAGTAGCACAGAGGAAATACCCACTTTGTTCTGCTTCCCATTCATGTAATTGGATGGTGCTGACCCATGACTCAACTTGCTTAATTTGATCCTCTCTGGAATCTCATCCTCTGTATTCTAAGACCAAGTTAAAACTGCTCATTTCAATGGGCTCTGAAGGAAGAAACCAGATAACCATTTTGACTTAACTGCCATGGTAATTGAAACAATCTTTTTGGTTGGGAGAGAAAGAGAATGCTTTTGTTGTTTGTTTTAGTTGAGTCTTCATTTTTTTTACTCTCAGCTAGGTTTGCTTTTTGGTGGTCTTACATTTATTTTTATACTGAATTTGCATTGATTCTCTTCCTTTACCCTTTGCTTCTCTCCCTCCTTCTGATTGTTTACAAACAAATGTAAATTTCTCTTTGGCTTCTTCCTCAATTTCCACTGACACCCACAATTACAGCTGTTTCCTGATCTTACAGATTCTATAGTTTATAAAGCTACTACTGCCCCTCACTGTTCTTAGTGCATACCTGACACTCATCTGAGAGGTGGTTTCAGATAACCTCTTTGACATTATCACATCCCTGAGGCGTATCATGTTCCTTGGTGTAGGGTAAGGAAAAATGTCAGGCTTTTCTGCCCTCCTGCCATCAGGATAGATGATGGATCCTTGAGGTCCTGAATGCATGCCTGATGGCGGACACCTGGAGTAGGGTGTGGGCATAGGTAGGTGGGATTCACCTGGGCTAAGACTGTGCTTTTAAGGACGGCGTCTCGGGGATGCCAGCAGCAGCAGAAGCCGAAAGAGAAGCCGAGAGAGAAGCAGAGAAGAAGCAGCAGAAGAAGCAGCAGAAGCAGAGAACTCCAGAGAGCCCAGATAGAGTGAGGATTTGCTGGGGGCTGGGAGGACTGCCAGCCTCCCGGCTCCCCAGCACCCCTGCCTGCCATATGCCTGGTGAACCCCAATAAAAGACCTACAAAAACCCACTAAGGACTCTGATTCCTCCTTTACCCGGTCTGCTGGATCAGAAAACGTGCACTGGTCCAGTCCTGCTCCCTACACTTGGGTTCTTCTGTCACAAGTTGCAATATTCTTTCTTATATTTTCTTCCTTTCTTTGGGGGTAGGGCATTCAATGTTTGGGGTTTTTGTATTCTTTCAAGTCCCTAATTGACCTTAACTCTAGACCAGAATGTCCTCAGATTGCTCCAAGTGTCCCTTCTAAAACTTTTTATGCATTAGTCTATGAAGACATTGTAGGAGATTAATTAGTTTCTATTTCTTTTATTTCTCAGATAGGGAGTCTGCACACACAGACTGAGTGTAGAACAGCAAGCCACAGGTAAGCAGTGCTTCAAAAGCCCAGTCCTTGCTTCCAGCTGCTTCTCACACAACTCAGCTGTCTTCTTTGCCAATTCCAAGTTCTCCTAAGAGTCTCAGTGATTTACCCCACAGTGTACCAGATTCTTGCACTCTTCACACCAGAAGATGCTGTATTCCAAAGCCCCAGGCACTCCAGCCTCTCCTTCAGTGTATACCATTATGCTGGGATCCCATTTGGGCTCAGATAAAATTGTTTTTAATTGATCTTGGGTGGTAACTGTTTTATGATCCCTGATCTCCTTCCTCCCATCCCAGATCCTCAAGAGTCAAGAAAGAATATGATCACTTTTGCATGCTATTTCTTTATTTAACCTTCCTGTCAATCAAATGCTTACAATCTGTTTCAGGTCATGACAGAACATTTTAACTGTGGCGATTAGTCACAGCTCATCAACACTACAAGGACCTGCTGCAAGTTTCCTCAGAAATCAATGCACTCAATTGTGATATGCTGATTGCGATAATGAGCTGCAAGATGAAAATTAAGGAATAATAAAATGGATATCTGTTTTTTTTTTCTCCGACTAAGAGGCAAAAGAAAATCAGGATGAAAAAGGGAAGGGGAGGAAAAGCTTTGGGAGCTAAAGTTTATTTTCTAATACATTCTTTGCTTAATTATTCCCACCTAAATCTGATCAAGTCCATAGCTGTTCAAGACTTGCGCTAAATTCCACCAGTGGTAGCTTCCAGGCTAAAAAATGCCTTTGGAAGAATGTAATTTGAATTTGTCTTTGGCTATGTGAGTCTTAAGCCACAGTGCTAACAGCTTTGCTGCAAATCCCTTCTCCTTCTACCCCTCCTCATCCAAAGAATCGACTTTAACACTGGCTTTTTGTTTGGCACCAATACCTTGTATTGGGTGTCTGAGCCTTAATCTCTGGCATGCAGACACAAGCCACGGTGCCATTTGCCTTCGTTCTCCTGGAATTCCAGAGGTGTCTGGGCCACCTGGCACTGCTGTCCCAGTCAGGGCTGGCCACACTTGTTCTACACCCCCAAGATGCAGTGTGTGGAAGTCAATTCCACTGCTCAGCATCCTGACCTAGTCCTGGTTCTCCTTCTCCCATAGGATACTGCAGTTGGGGTGAGAGACAGACAGTCTGGGAGATTTTGCTCTCTGAAGTAACATCACAACACTTAGAGCAAAATGAGTGGAAATCTTAATCTTTTATGCTTTTCAATCACATAATGAATTTCAACGATGTGATTATAAGATCAAAATGGAAGCTTAAGGAGATAGTGTGTGCTTATGTTGCCTGTGAGTGAATGTGTGTGTGTGTGTGTGTGTGTGTGTGTGTTGGTGCAGTGAGCTACTGAGGAAGAAATAATTTCTGGCAAATAACTAAAAAAAGTTCTTTGGTTGCAGATTGCTCACATTCACAATACTTTAAACACAGAGATGACAATACTTATCTAATCTTAATGGAATTTGTGGCTCATTTATTAAGTTGCCTTCCATCTCAGTGGGTAACTTTATATATAGGTTTACATTAAACCTTTATGGTGTTTATTGCACACATAACTACATCATTCACCCCCAAGGTATAAAATGCATGTATACATGCATATATGAATGGATTGGAATGATATAAATTATATATATAATAAGATATGCATTATCATGAAGAGCTTGAAACTAATTAAAAATGAGGTATAAATTGACTGAACTTCACATTAAAATATTGTTTTCTAAATGGCATGTAAATATATAAAAAACAAAATTACATCTATAGTAAACTATATAGAGAGGCATATAGATCAATAGACATAGAGTAAAAGAAAACATTAATATTTGGGTACATATTTTCCCTTTTTTCATCTACTTCTACCATTTTCTTCTTTCTTTCAATTGCCCTTCTCCTCCCCGAAGATGTTAACAACCTGTGGAGGAGACAAGGCAGCTGAGCCAGGGCAGAGGAGCACTAGGTGCAGTGCCAGTGGTCTCCCCCAACACTGGGGAGGCCTGTGACCCTACACATCTCCCGTCCCCTCTGTACCTCATTTCTAGGTGCAAAGGCACCTTTGAACATGGTGTGGTGAGGAAATAATGGTAACTGGCTCAAAGTGTTGGAAGACCTCTCTATAGAATCACCGTTTCATCATTGTAAGATGGCTAACATTTTTATGTCTCCAAATTTACACTTTACAACAGAGGGTGCATCCAACTTTATGGCATCATCTTTTCTGTCTTACAGATCTGGAAAACAATGATTTTCCTTTAAAATCACTGATATTCAGGTCTCTGGTGGCGCAGCGGGTTAAGATGCAGCACTGTGAAGCTGTCTGCAGCCACTGCTGCACAAGTTTGATCCCTGGCCAGGGAGCTACCCACATGGCACAGCAGACCTCTCCTGGCTCGCCCACTGCTCCCTTCAGCAGTGTATTTCAGTACATCCACCAGTTCTGTTCCCTACTCTGTCTCTGGTGACTCCTATTACCCCCCTCGGGCCTACACCCCAGTTCTTGTATGATAAATAAATAAATCTTTATTTAAAAAATCACTGATATTTGAACTTAATCAAATACAGTTTGGGTTAGAAGTGCTTTGATGGAGGGCTCTCAGCACCTTGGTGGTGGGTGTGAGGTGGTAACATACACCTGAAGTTTGTGTTCCTGTACTTCTAAATTATATACCATGTTGTAAACAAAGGTAAATCAATAAAAATTTAAAAATGTGTTTTGCAGGTTTATAGTATTATTCAAGTTGTATTTGTTATTGTTAATACAAGATGAACCATGAAATGAATCTCCCTGGCCCATTCTGTACAACTAAAGATGTTCAGTGAATGACAAAGTATCCCACAGAAGCAGAAAGGGGAATAAAATAAATAGAAGGACTAAGTAGCTCTCTTTAAAATGATCATCCTGGGCCTCCCCGGTGGCGCAGTGGTTGAGCGCTGGGTTGCGAAGCTGCGCGCGGCCTCTACGGCGCCGGTTCGATCCCCGGCTGCTCCCCGGCCACCAGAGGAGGGTCCCACATGGCGCGCAGACCTCTCCTGCCGCCCGCTGCTCCCCTCAGCAGTGTACTTCGGTCCTTCTGCCTGCTCTGCTCCCCGCTCTGGCTCTGGTGAATTCTCTCGCCCTCCCGCGCTTCTGACTGTACCCAGTGCATGTATAAACAAAACAAACAAACAAACCAGCAAACAAATAAATAAAAAGCATGCCTCTATAAAAAAAAATAATAATAAATAAATAAATAAATAAATAAATAAAATGATCATCCTTAGAAGAACTCTTCACTTGGTAAAATAACTTGCTGCCACTGTCTTGAAAGTCTTAGTAATTTTTGAACAAGGACTCCTGAATGTTCTTTTTTTAAAAAGATTTATTTTTATTGATTTATGCACACGAGAACTGGGGTGTAAGCCAGAGGTGCAGGGGGGGTGAGAGGATTCACCAGAGACAGAGTGGGGAGCAGAACAGGCAGACTGACTGAAATACACTGCTGAGGGGAGCAGCGGGAGAGACAGGAGAGGTCTGCTGTGCCATGTGAGTTAGCTCAAACTCATGCCACAGTGGCTGGTGATAGCTTGATAGAACTGAGACTTTAACCCCTGTGCCACCAGGGAGGTCCTGATTGTTCTTTTTATATTAGCCTAGAAAAAACATGTAGCCTGTTCTGATGAGAAATTTATTTGGTTTAAAAAATTAAAGACAATTCAATTTTTCTTGCACTCACCTCTGGCCCCTGGCATGGGAGACTCCAGCTTCTCAAAAAGAGTTATGAACTTTGTAAGTACTTGAATCAGAGCATTTCAAGCACATAGTGTTCTGTTTTCAGAGTCTGTATCATCTCTAGCTCACATTGGACAGCTGTTACGTACTAACCTCAAGATTTTGAAGGTTGGAAAGGGATTAAATATTTTGAACCCTTTATCTTTTCATATAAAGGTCCTTAAAGAAAGTATATATACTTAGTTACAACTTGAGAGTGAGATCTCTCTGAAACTTTAAGGTAACTTTTTCCTTATATTCATGTTGTACAAGGCATATCTTGATTTTTTAAGAGTACTTTTAAAAATAAAGTTCAGTACATTTTAGTGAATGAGTAAATGAATGAACACATTTGTGAATGAATAAATGATGACTGGGTAAATAGATCAATATACAGTTTATGATTTCCAAATTTAAATCTAATAAAAAAATTCTAATTGTCTATCAAAAAATAAAAATAGAGTTATGTTAAGAATCTATTCTGGTTATATTTTTATTTCCAGCTAACCTGTATACCTTTTGTTTTGTTAGGGACCAAAAATGGTCCAAACACTTAGACAATTTTCTCTACTAAAGACAAAATAAGCCTGGAAATCAAAGCCCTCTTTTGGAATTTGTCATCTGGAGTTGAATATCATTCAGGAACATGATTCTGCACAATACCCTAAACTCAGAAATTCTCCTTGATTTGACTAAGAAATTTTTTTTATTTTTTTTTAAGATTTATTTATTTATTTATATAAGCACTGGGTACAGTCAGAAGCACGGGAGGGTAAGAGAATTCACCATAGCCAGAGAGGGGAGCAGAGCAGGCAGACTGACGAAGTACACTGCTGAGGGGAGCAGCGGAGGCCAGGAGAGGTCTGCGCTCCATGTGGGACCCTCCTCCAGTGGCCAGGGAGAGCCGGGGATCGAACTGGCACTGCAGAGGCTGCGGGCAGCTTCACAACCCAGTGCTCAACCGCTGTGCCACCGGGGAGGCCCTGACTAAGAATTTTGATGAGATGAAATAACAGACTGTTATTAAAGTAACATGTTTGTAATATCTTCATAAGAATATAGAAGTTTTCCCCGAGCAAAAGATTAAATGTTACTCTTCAAGTATATTTCAAACTCTAATATTTCTAAAGATTTTACTGGTGTGATTAACTTAAATAAAAGGTTTAGGATATTAAAAAGAATCATGAATAAGAGGGGTGGGTATAGTATGGGGAATATAACCAAAATGAAAATGCATGCATTATGCAAAAATGAAAAATGATGTGAAAAATATATAAAAGAAAATAAAAGAAAAGATAAATAAAAGACCAAAAAAAAAGAAATGATCTAAAAGAAAAAAAAAAAACAAAACATGAAGACTTCCAGTAAAGGTCTCTGTGACTATCTGCACAAAAAAAAATCCACAAATTAACAAGACAAGGTAACCCTGTGACAAAGGAAAGTAATAGATGGAATTAAAAGATACCAGTGGATCCCTTCCTGATCCATCCACTGGTATCTTTTAATTCCATCTATTACTTTGCTTTGTCACAAGGTTACCTTTGTCTTGTTCATTTGCTGATTTTTTTGTTTGTTTGTTCAGATAGCCACAGAGCCCTTTACTGGAAGTCTTCATGAATTTTTTTTTTTTTCTTTTAGATCCAGAAAGAAAAAGAAAAATGCTGGATGGTCTCACTCATAGCAGGAATTTAGAAAACCTAAATAAAGGACCAGGAAAAAGACTAATTATAATAAAGAAAAAATCAAAATCAACAAGCAACTATAAACCAGAGACACAATGGTTGGGGGGGAGAGAGAAGTAGATTAGGGTCAAAATAAGAGGGGGTGGGAATTATATGGGGAATATAACCAAAATGAACATGCATACATTGTGCAAAAATGAAAAATGATGTAAGAATTATATAAAATAAAATATATTTAAAAAAACAAACAATACCAGTGGAGAGAACAGAAGAATACCCAAACCTAGTCACTTTGTTTTTTTCCTTACCGCTTGAAGCAAATACATGCATAGAGATCAACAGCCTAAGGATGCTCATTATTATTATTAACTTTGTAGCCAAAACCACAATGTGAAATGAAAATAAACCTTGCTGGATTATTCCTTTTGAAGAATTTCAAAAACAAATTCAATATAATGTCTATCTTATCTCAAAATTCTAAGCAAAATCAGCATAACATTAGAAACATAAATGCAGTACTTTCATTGTTAACTGTAAACACAAAAGGTTAAGGGGAATGGTGTAGAATAAAGAGGAATTTAAAATCAGAGTTCTTGGGATGTAATTTCACATTGATTCTATGGATGATTCTTCTCTTACTCCTCACTGAGGGTCATTTCGGTAATTAAGAAACTTCCTTCTCTCTGGATCCTTGTATCTTAGCAGGGCCACTCTTTCTACCTATACCTATCTCTCAAATTGTAGAGATCTGGTTTAGCTGAGGAAAGTCTAGGATACATATTTATATTCCTTGTTGCATTCAACCCCAGGACAAATATAATATAGGATATAGTCACCTTCTTCCTAAATGTCCAATACCCCTCATCTTGCTTTCTCTATTTTCTCTTACACCTAACAATTTCTCAGAGTGTAATATCACATCCTTAACCTTACAGAGGCAAGTATCACCTCCACTCCTTCTTTCTATGAAAGGTTCTGAAAGAATTGAGATTAGGCAAAGAAAGGTAAGAAAAATAATGGCAGTAAGAGTCCTGTGATCATCTGTAAGGAGAGTCTCTTAAAAAAATAAAAAAGAGTTGTCTTTATAAAGTGGTCATTACTCTACGTGAAAAATCCAACATTACAAAAGTACAATGATATGACAGACTGTAATTGTGAAGGTTTATCACTTCCCTTTTAAGTGCAAGAGAAAAAAATATTGGGGGGGTCCAATAACTTAGAAAAAAGATGTTTCAATGAGTAAGTGCATCAAGTAGCATTCTATTTCAGAGTTTTTCTGCCAGAAGCAATTTTGCCCCCAGGCTCTCACTCTAGTGGACATTAGGCAAAGTCTGCAGACATTTTTCACTGTCTTAACTAGGGAGGCGCTACTGACATCTAGTGGGTAGAGTCCAAGGATGCTGCTGAACACCCTACAATGCACAGGACATATCCCCACAACAGAGAATGATCTGGTCTCCCATGCCAACAGTGCCACTGTTGCAAAATCCTGCTCTATTTTATACATAAGCAAACAACTAAAAGAAGAGGGGGACTAACCCATTAGAAAATGTCTTCACAAGCCCTCAAATGGGTTGCTAGAACTCCAGGGGAGTCACCTGCTCAGGCACTGTTCTAATGGAGATTGGTCTTCTTTAGCCTCTCTCCTCCACTCTTTGTCTTTCTTTTTTTTTAATTATTTATTTTTTACATCATTGTTCCCTTTTAAACAATATTTGCTTCCCCATCCCCAGGTGTAGTCCCCATAGAATTTCCTTCACCACTGCACCCGTGCACCATCACCACTTTGTCTTTCTAACTCAACTTGTAGAGGCTCCATCTCCCCTAGTAATTGGACCAACTTTGCCCCCGTCTATGGTTTAAACAGCTGGAAGCTTGACTTTGACATGCGGAAATCAGTAGTCCTGAAGCGAGGAAGCAAAAATCTGTGCAGCTTAAAAAAGCTGGCTCAAAGAGTGTCAAGAGGTAGACACTCTAATCATAAACATCAGGGAGCAAATTCTAAAAATGTTCCATGTAGAATCTGAAAATCTGACAGAAAGTCCTTTGTGGGTGTGGTTTTACATGAAAAACAGAGTTGAAGGTAGTCAAAGTTGTACCGCTGGTCTGCAAGGACACTCAACAAGAACAAAATCTTACCCTCAGTGCTTCAACTGTCAACCACTATCCCCACATATATTGGCTCTTTAATGCCAATTTACTGTTATCTTCAATATAATGTGGGAAAATGACTTTTGTGGACATTCTTAGTGTGAATATTTGCATTTTTGAACATTATCTGAATGATACCACGTTCCTCAAACAATTGAAATCACAGAGCCTTGCAGGTAGCAATCAGAATAATTTTTCACAGATAGAAATTATTATGCTGATCAGGAAACCTCAGTAATGGTACTCTAAAATAAAAGCAAAATCAGCCATAGAAGTGCAATAAAAAAGTAAACATTTGTCTGTAACAATATAAAGGAAGATCAATTTAAATTGTTATCATTCTATAGGAGGTATGTATATTCTTCTTGTATATAAATGTCCTTGTTTATACATGTTTGAATATATACAAACATATTTATATAAACATATTTAAACAGATAGTCCCTCTGACAATTAAAATTATAAAAATTACCAGTTACCTAATAAGTGGCCTGAAGATTATCAGAAGTGGAATATTCCAGACTTTGCTCACCACATATCTGAAAAGGAACACATTTCTTTTCAGAGACATTTCATACTCTCAGACTAAACTATTGTTCTTTGAAGAACATGTTTTCCTGTCATCCCAGAACCAAAGGAAGATAGCCTATCAATTCTCAAATCACTGCTACCATCTTCCTTAATGAAAGTCAGTAATAAATGAGGTAAATCTGCCAAAAGAACATACATAAGGGAAAAGGAATATTTGTAAGAAGGGAGTGGTATCCAGTGGGACCTGACGTTAGGAAAAAGCCACAACACCATAGGGGAAAGTTTTTTAGTACAGATTTCTAATCATCGGCACAGTACTTCAGTGCTACCTTTTTTGCAAAGTCAAATTGCTCCTCAACTTCCTCACCTGTGACAGAGGATAGGTAAATGTATGTGAAAATGCTTTGAAAATGCCAAAGCGCAGCACCCACATAAATTTAATATTTAATATTAGTGTTGCTAAAATGAAATTCTTCTTGCCACGGCACCCTCAAGTTAGGAGAATAATGAGACATTCTTTGACACAGAGTGGCCATTTGGAACCAGCACTAAAACGTGGTCAGGTGCCATGAGATTCTGTGCCACAGACCTGCTCCTCTCTTCTCCCTTCCCTTAAGGTTTGTTTTTTTGTTTTTGTATAGAACTGGGATGTAGGTTAGAGGTGCAGGGGGACGGGAGGGGGTGAGAGGATTCACCAGAGACAGAGTGGGGAGCAGAAGGGGCAGATTGACTGAAATACACTGCTGAGGAATGCAGTGAGCGCCATGCTGCGCCATGTGGGTTACCTCCCTGGCCAGGATTGAACTCAGGTTGTAGCGGTGATAGTGCCGAGACTTAACTCCTAGGCCACCAGGGAGATCCCCTTCATGATTCTGAATCAATCAGCAGCAAATCAGGAAGTTACCCAAACTGACAAGTTCCATCATCTCAGCAGCTACTCCAGTTGATAAATTCAAAAAAATGAAGTTCACTGCTGTGAACTATGGAAATTAAACTATATTGTTATTTCCTCTTTGAGAAAATGAAATGGTGATGATGGAAATTAATAACAGTTCTAATAGACGAACAAAAGCTAGTATTGATTGACTGTATAAAAAATATCAGTAACTGGGATAAGTTCTTCACATTGATTTTCCTGTTCAATACTCACAACAAATTTATATAAAAACATTTAGCATTTCTCTCACATATGAAGAAATGGAGATAAGACATTAGTCGCTTACAGAGAAAAAGCTTAGGACGCAAAATGATAGAGTTCTAAAAAAAATTATAAAAATGTCTAGACATGCAGTGCAATGTCAATGTTCTATCTGGCAAACATGGTAAGAGAGTAAAGAGACAAGGAAAGAATAAAGAGAGAATTGTGCAGATACTTCTTACATTCAAGGTGTTAAAGAAATGTCAGTTAGGGTTGGATGGAAAAAAAAGAGACAGCTTTTGTAACATTTCATTGTTAGTTCTCATTTACACCCAGGGTGTCTTGGAAAAACCAGATTGCCAACTCTGTGACTTTGGGGAACATGTCTGATACTTTTGCTTTTGTTTATTTAGTTGGATGTTGTTTTGTTGTTGTTTTTTGTTTTGTTTTGTTTTTGCCTTTTTGTTTATCAAGGTAAGGATGGTTTACAGCACTGTATCTGTTTTAAGGGGAGAGGTACACATCACTATAAATACATATCATCACAACACATCCACCAGCAAAGTCCCCTAAACTCTTGGGCATAGTTCATTGAGCCTCCTCCTCCTTTTGTTCCCCTACCTACTACCCTCTTACACACCTCAGGTAGCCTTTATTCTGCAGTCACATATCAAGCATTTGTTTTGGTTTGGTTTTTGTTTGTTTCTTTGTTTTGTTTCTGTATGTTCCCCACATGAGTGAAATCATTTAGTACTTGTCTTTCTCCTTCTGGTGCAATTCCCTTAGCATAATCCCCTGCGGTTCCATTTATGTTGTGGAAAATGGTAAGAGTTCATCTTTATACATGGTATTTGTTGTGCACTTAGGTTATTGACATCATTTGGCTATTGTAAATAGTGCAGTTTTCATATTCCTTCAGTTAGCTATCTTAGGAGTGGAATTGCTGCATCATATGGTAGATCTGTTTTTAATATTTGAGAACCCAGAGGGCCTCCCTAGTGGTGCAAGGGGTTAAGTCTCAGCACTATGAAGCTATCCGCAGCCACTGCAGCACGAGTTCGATCCCCTGGCCAGGGAGCTAATCCATATGGCGCAGCAGACCCTTCCTGTTTCACCACTGCTCCCCTCAGCAATGTATTTCAGTCAACCCACCTGTTCTACTCCCCCCTCTGTCTCTGGTGAATCTTCTCACCACCACCCCCCATCGCTCTACCCCCCGCACCTCTGGCCTACACCCCAGGTCTTGTATACATAATAAATAAATCTTTAAAAAATGTATTTTAAGACCCCTTCATACTGTTTTCCATAGGGACTGGACCAGCCTGCATTCCCACCAATAGTGTAAGAGGATTTATTTTTCCCCATATCCTAACCAACCCTTGTTTCTGATCTTTTTGATATGGACCATTTTTATGGGCTGGAGGTGGTATCTCACTGATGTTTTGATTTGCCTTTTCCTGATGATAACTGATGATGAGCATTTTTTCTTGTGCCTGCTGGCCATATGTATGTCTGCCCAGTTTTTGACTGAGTAGTTATCTCATTGAATTTTCTGAGTTCTTTGTTAATCTTAAATATTATTAGCCCCTTTTGGATGTAGGGTGTGTAAACATTTTCCCCCTTTTCTTCTTTTTTTTTTTTTAAAGATTTATTTATTTTTATACAAGACCTGGGGTACAGGCCAGAGGCGCGGGAGGGTGAGAGGATTCACCAGAGACAGAGTGGGGAGCAGAAAAGGCAGAAGACAGAAAACACTGCTGAGGGCGAGACAGGAGATGTCTGCTGCGCCATGTGGGACTCTCGCTGGCCCACCCGGATCGAACCGGAGCTGCAGAGGCTGCGGACAGCTTCGCAGCGCAGCGCTCAACCACCTGTGCCACCAGGGGAGGTCCTCCATTTTTATTTTCTTAAGTAATCGCCATACTATTTCCCACAGAGCTGGTCTGACTTGCATTCCCACCAACAGTGTATGAGAGTTCCTTTTTCTCTCATCCTATCCAATATTCTTTCTGTCCATTCATTCTGACATGAACCATTCTCACAGAAGAGAGGATATCTCATTATGTTTTGACTTGCAGTTCTCATATCACAAGTGATGCTGAACAATTTTTCATATATCATCTTCTTTTAAAAATGTCTATTTAGGGCCTCCCCGGTGGCGCAGCGGTTGAGCGCTGGGTTGCGAAGCTGCCGGCGACCTCTGCGGCACAGCGGTTCGATCCCCAGCTGCTCCCCGGCCACCGGAGGAGGGTCCCACATGGCGCGCAGACCTCTCCTGCCGCCCGCTGCTCCCCTCAGCAGTGTACTTGGGTCCTTCTGCCTGCTCTGCTCCCCGCTCTGGCTCTGGTGAATTCTCTCACCCTCCCACGCTTCTGACTGTACCCAGTGCATGTATAAACAAAACAAACAAACAAACAAATAAATAAATAAAAACATGCCTCTATAAATAAAAAAAAAAAATGTGTAAAAAAAAAAAATGTCTATTTAGATCTTTTGCTCATTTTTTTATTGGGTTGACTGACTTTTTACTATTGGACTGGATAAGGTAAGTATTTTGTATATTTTGGAAATGAGCCCCTTCTCAGATGTGTGATGTGTAAATATCTTCTCCTAGTCTGTAGGTTGCCTTTTTGTATTTGTGATTTTTTTTTTTTTTTTGAGGTATAAAAGCTTTTTGGTTTGATCTAGTACCATTTGTTTATTTTTGTTTTTGTTTCCCTTGCCATTGAAGATGAGTTCCCAAATATATCTTTGAGGCTGATATCCTGCACTGTGTTGTCTATGTTTTAAGTATGTTATGGTTTCAGTTCTCATATCCCAATCTTTAATAATCCTTTTGGAGTTACTTTTTTGTTTGAGGTTAAGTATGGACTAGTTTCACTCTTTATGCATGAATCTATCCATGTTTTCCAACATCATTTGCTAAAGAGGACCTCTTTTCTCCATCATATGGTCTTGGTCCCTTTGTCAAAGACTAACTTGTCCATTTTTGTGTAGATTTATACAACATTAAATTTGTCTTATTACTTAAAGCAATTTGCATGATATTGATCAAAATCCCAATGAGTTTTTTCCAAGCAAATAGAACAAACAATTATAAAACTTGTATAAAACAGAAGGCCTTA
Source organism: Talpa occidentalis (assembly GCF_014898055.3). Classification (NCBI taxonomy): domain Eukaryota; kingdom Metazoa; phylum Chordata; class Mammalia; order Eulipotyphla; family Talpidae; genus Talpa; species Talpa occidentalis. The sequence goes on along the minus strand of NW_023604861.1, from coordinate 56,081,377 downwards.
TATAGCTAAAGCAATCTTGAGAGAAAAGAGAGAAATGAAAGTATCACACTCTCTAACTTCAAACTATATGATAGGGTAATAGTAATCAAAACAGCATGGTACTAGAAAAAAAACAGAAACCCAGATCAATGGAGTAAACTTGTTTTAAAAGCACAGGTATTCGGGAGTGGCAAGGCACAGTACAATTGATACTTTGAGTCTACTCTCCACTACATCCCAAGGAGGGAAGAGAAGGTAGGTATGGATATTCTGGGATAATGTAAGAAGGCAGCTACAAGTAAGTGAATGAAGACAAAGATAATGTGATGACGTTACTACAAGGAAAATAGAAAGAAGAAGCTGAGCATGAGGACAATCTTGTCTCTGAGATAGGGATATTAAAGAAGGTTAAATATATTCTCCTGGGGAAAATTTGGACTGCATAGCTACCAAGTCTATGTCTCTATTTACATAATGTTCAATATTTTTTTCACTTCCTACTTCTGCCCTTGCTTAGCCATGGAGCCTTTCTGTATTTGTCAATGAATAAGTTAGAGAAAAGATGCAGCATATTGTAATTCCAATTTACCTACTGATTTAATTGCTTTTTTGTTAAAAAGGTTGACTATGTCAGCAAGGTCAAAGTGTGACCATTTCACTAAAAGTTATTGATAGATTTCTTTCATGAATATATTCTATTTCCATGAAAAAAAATTATTTACCAAAAAAAGTATCTATTTCCAGGTAAACAAGAAAGGGCTAGGATTTGAAAGAACAGATTCACCAGGGGGTAGGAGGGGGTAGGTGGGGGTTTCTTCCAAACATTAAGCTTTTATTGAAGGCAAAGTACATGAGGGTTTAGACACATAAAAATTACCATCATCAAGAAAAAGGCACAGGCTCCTATTATCTGTGCTTATTTGTGCCATTATATAAGTGGTACTTTCGTAAATGTGCCAGCCTTGCAAATTGTCTTCATTTCACCACAGACGCTGCACTGAGTCATTTACTATCGTGGTGCAGGATTTTCTTTTCTCTTTTCATATTTATGAATTTGTCCTCCTTGAAAATATCAAGGTCAATTTTTGCCATTTGTTTCAAAATGCGGAAGGCTTAACTGAAGGTGATGTTGATTATGCATGCATCCAAATGTAGACCTGGGTTTTAAATATTTATTTAAAAACTGAGAACACTTAGAGATGAGGATATATACAAAGGCACTAAGTAAACAAAACAAAACAAAAAACTGAAAAGAAATCTGAAATATGTGTTCTTAACCCTCAATGTCATGCCATATGAGGCAGAGGATTTAGATTTGGCAATGGCTAGGTTTTGGTGAATGTTGGCAGTCTAAAGTGAGAATATGAACATGAGATATAATAGCTAACAAGTTATATTTTCAAACAAATGGGTTTGTATTTACTTCACCTTTTGCTCTCCTGAAGATATACTTTTTTTTTATTTTTAAAGAAAAGAAATAGCGAATCCAATTTCAAAGCCATTTTGAAGTGAAACAAAAAAATCTGTGGGGCCTCCCCTGGTGGCGCAGGCAGTTGAACACAGCCCTGTGAAGCTGTCTGCAGCCTCTGCAGCGCCGGTTTGATCCCAGCCAACCAGCAAGGGTCCCACATGGCGGGGCAGACCTCTCCCCTCTCGCCCTCTGCTCCCCTCAGCGGTGTATTTCGTCAGTCTACCTGTTCTGTTCCCGACTCTGTCTCTGGTGAATCCTCTCACCCTCCAGCGCATCTGGTCTGTACCCCAGTTCTTGTATAAAATAAATAAATAAATCTTTAAAAAAAAATCTGTGAAAGTTTACGACTATGCACAGTTTAATAAGCCTTATTGTCTACTGTCAGGTTATAACTCTGGAGATTCAAAAATTTCCAGGTACAGCAAGGAGCAGAGACTCAAACCCAGTAACTCCTAACATGGGGGAAACTATGCACTGTTGGTATGCACTGTTGTCTTGTTAATTTGCAAAAAAAAAAATACAAAATACAAAAAAAAAAAAATGTACGGAGTGGTAATCTTCAACTTAGAAATCAGATTCAATATAACCAAAAAGGGATCATGTACAGAGGCTGAGATGTAAGAACAAAGGTGCACTGGAACAACTGGAAAGCACTCACTTGGAGATTCAAAGCAAGCAGAGAATGTTTGAGTGTTCTGCGGAAAATTAAACTGCCATTCACTAAGGGCAAAACAAAGACAGGGCACTTGAAGGGCTCAGAAGATGTACCACTCCCGCACCATTTCATAGAGAATTTTATCCACCAAAACAAGGGACCAGGGGAAATCAAGAAACAGATTAAGGGAAGAGGTGGCTCCAACAACAGAGCAGGGAGGGGACATCCCCAGGGACCACTGGTTGCTTGAAATCAATGCACAGGCATTAAAGAAGGGAAGGAGGGGCAGAATCAGACTTTCAGGAAAGAGAGGAAATACCTCAGTCATTTAACTTTATAGACTTTTTAAAGTTATTTTTGGCATTATTATTTGGCACAACATACATAAAATAAAATATACTATTTTAGTCACTTCTAAGTGCATAGTTTTTGGCATTATCTTATTCACATTATTGCACGACCATCAATTACCAACCACCTTTAAAAGTTTCTATTTCTCCAGCTGAAACTCTCTATGAAACTTCAAATCCTCTTTTACTCTCCTCTCAACCTAAAATAACCACCATTTTACTTCTGTTGCTGTTGTTTTCACTAATTCAGGGCAACATACAAGTGAAATCATAGTACTTGCACTTATGTGACTGGCATATTTTACTTCACACAAGATTCATCCATGTGTCAGTTTCCTTTTCTTTTTGAGACTGAATAGCACATACGTAGATAAACCACATTTTCTTAATCCATTCATCCACAAATGGACACTTGGGTTGCTTCCACCTTTTGGCTTTGTGAATAATGCCATCATGAACATTAGTATACAAATCTCTGTTTGAGTTCCTCAAGTCATTTCTTTTAATATATACCAGAAGTGGTATTGTATTATGTTATAATTCTGTTTAATTTTTTGAAGAATCAGCTGTACTATTTCCCACACAGCTCCACCATTTTACATTCCCACCAACATCACACAAGATTTTAAATTCTCCAACAGCTTTCCATCACTTGTTAATCGCTGTTTTCTCCATAAGAGCTTATCTATTGGGTATGAAGTAGCATATCATTGTGCTTTTGATGTGTGTTTGTTTAAAGTTTAGTGATGCTAATAACACATGCCAGATAATAATATTTGCTAATCTTCTTTAGAGTGATGCCTATTGAAGTCCTGGGTTCATATTTTCAGTTGGGTTGTTTGTTTTTGTTGTTGAGTTTTGGGAACTCTTTATGTATTCTGGATAACTTGCAATATTTTCTCCCATTCTGTGGGTTACCTTTATACTCTGTTGATAGTGTCTTTTGATGCACAAAAGTTTAAATTTCCAAGAAGTTCAACTTATCTATTTTTTCTTTAAATATATGTGTTTCATGTGTGGCCCGAGAAATCATTCCCAAATCCAAAGGCATGAAGTTTCTCCTTTCATGTTTTCTTCTAAAACTTTTATAGTTGGAGATCTTATGTTTAGGTTCTAACTCATTTTGAATTTATTTCTGCTTACAAGGTATAGTAAGGGTCTAAATTTCATTATTTTGCATGTGGGCATCCAGTTTTCACCACAACAAATGTTGAAGTTTTGTCCTTTTCCTTTGAATGATTTTTACAAAAATCATTTGGTTGTGTACACTGTTCTACGCTGTTGGCTTCTATCCATCATTGGACAGTTCCACATTGCTTTTGATTGCTGTAGCACTGTAGTAAATTTTAAAACTTGGAAATAAAAGATTTCCAAATTCTTTTTCA